>NW_006763300.1:371816-382924 GCF_000218685.1 Serpula lacrymans var. lacrymans S7.9
ACTGTAACAACCAAGAGTTAGTTACTCTGGCGCACAACTCAGACAAGCCAAAAGATAATGAAGAGGGAGTGTTTACCCTTTAGGTTTCAACAAGTTAGTTGTGAGGATACAACAGGAGGACTTGCTGAGGAGTCTCCTGGATCTATTGAGGTATATATACTAATACAGAGTGTTTGTACTTATGTACTGTACAGTTGATAAAAGCAGTGGCTGATGATGTCAGAGGGTGCAGCCCGTGTGACCAGCTCCACTGTGTGAGAGACTTGTAGCTAAATAAGAATAAAGGCAGCGCAGCGCGAGAAAGAGGAGTTTGAACAGAAGGGAAAGTGCCGCATGGCACAATGTGTGAAAACTACAGAAAAAGGTTAAAGAGGAGAATGAAAATTAAAGGTCCGAAAATTGTGTATCGTAACACTACCCCCCTCCTAAGGCTCGACTTCCAGGCGAGACCAAATACCAGAGGTAGTAGTTGAATTTTCGGGCATAGGTTGAAAAAGGGAATTAAAAAGGTTGTTGAATCCATGCCTCTAAGCTTCCTAGGAGCCAAGGAATTCTTAGAATAAAATTTGCAAACAGCATCGCGGGAATTGTTCAGATGGGCTTTTGGTTCCCATGTTCTGTCCTCGTCTCCATAGCCCCTCCATAGGACTAGGAACTCTAATTTTCCACGCTTCAAGCGTGCATCCACTACTCATTCAACTTCAAACTCTTTTTCACCTTCCTGGGTGACTACAACCGGTCCGGGCCGGTCTACGCGCTGTCCCGGCAGCGGCCCTTTGTAGGGTTTCACATGGCTAATATTGACCGTGGGTACTACCCTCATTTGTTTTGGGAGTTCCAGCTCCACCGCATTGGGTTTGACTTCCTTAATCTGGTAAGGACCAATCCACTTTTTGGTCAGTTTTCTGGACTGCCGATCTTTTAATTTTAAGTGGTCAGTATTGAACCAGACCAGGTCGCCAACCTTGTAACCAGGGGCCTTAGAGTGTCTATGCTTTGCCCTGTCTTTCATCTGCTCTGCAGTTTTGAATAGCGCTTTGCGTGTTTCGTCTAAGACAGACTTCATGTCCTTGGCCATCTCAGCAGCCTTGTTATTGCTTTTGCCAGGTTCTACATGTTTCATGTAAGACAGACTTCATGTCCTTGGCCATGTTCCCAGCAGACTTGTTCTTGCTTTTGCCAGGTTCTACACCCATTCTAGGAAGGTATAATTTTGTAACCTCGAATGGTGCTTTTCCTGTAGCTGACGACTGTTTGATATTGTATGAGAACTGGGCTATCTTTAGCCACTTGGCCCAATCTGTCTGCCTGTCATTAATAAATATCCAGAGATATTGCTTCAATTCCTGATTGAGCCTCTCTGTTTGTTCATCAGTCTGCAAATGGAACACTGTTGATAATTTAGGTTTGATGCCCAGCATCCGGCATAACTCTTTTGTAAATTCACTAGCAAATTGTGGTCCCCTATCGGAGATAACCATTTCTGGCAATCCATGGATAAACCATACAAAATCTTTAAATAGATATGCCATACCAGCGGCGGTAATGGTTTTGTTGGTGGGGATGAACACTACTTCTTTGGAGAAGCAATCCACTACCACCATTACTGAATCATACCCGTTTGATTTGGGTAGACCTGTTGTGAAATCAACCTATATATCCTGCCAAGGACCAGCTGGTATCGGATTTGGCATAAGTTTACCGGCCGGCGGTTGATGCGAGTTCTTTGCCATGGCACATCTCAGACAGGATTTTACATACTCCTGTACGTCTTTGACCATGCCAGGCCACATGTAGTCTCTGGAGATCAACTCCATTGTTCGTTGCCACCCAGGGTGCCCAGCCACTGGAGTGTCGTGATGTCTGTCTATTGCCTTGATCCTTGTGGACTCAGGCACATAGATTTTGTCTTTAAAATGGAAGAGCCCGTCTTCCCACAAATAGTTTTCATTGTCATCAAGACGCATTGTCTCTTCTGAGGAGATGTCTTTCTTGAAGACCTCCAGAAGATCGGAATCCTGCCCAATTCAAACATTGGCAACCCTTGATTGGTCTATCAGGGTGACACCTTTGTTGTCATCTTCGATGTTGTTTGTATGATCCTCTCTTCTGGACAAAGTGTCTGGTTCCCCACTGAAGTTCCAGGCTTATGAATTAATTTATAATTATACCTAGACAAGTACACCGCGTAGCGGGCCTGTCTCTGGTTCAAGTCTTGGGCCGTCATAAAATACTCCAGATTCTTATGATCGGTCCAAATTTCAAATTGGTGCCTAGCACCTTCTAAGTAGTGCCGCCAGTGCTCTAGAGCTCTAATGATGGCCAGCATCTCCTTATCGTAAATTTGATAGTTGCGCTCTGTAGGCGACAAACTATGTGATAAATAGGCACAAGGCCTCCAAAGATTGTCGGAGCATTTAATTGATAGAACAGCCCCAGTAGCAAAATCAGAAGAGTCGGTTTCTAGCCAGAACTCTTTGTCTAATTCTGGAAATGCTAATATGGGCGCGGTTGTAAACACCTGTTTAAGCTTATCAAAAGCTTCTTGTTCTTTGGCGCCCCAATGCCAAATAATGTCCTTTTTTGTGAGATCATTCAACGGTCTTGTTATTTTTGCAAAGTTTTCGACAAATCTTCGGTAGAAGTTGCCTAAGCCAAGGAAGGCCCTAACTCCTTTGACACGGGTAGGTTCTGGCCAGTCCAATATAGCTTGAACTTTCCCAGGATCCATCCTGATTCCGTTCTGACCAATTATCATACCAAGGAAGTCTACTTCCTTCACTTTAAAGTTACATTTTTCGGGTTTGAAGAATAGGTCCCGTTCCTGTAAGCGTCAAAGGACTTCTTGCACAATCCTGTCATGCTCAGCCTCATCGACCAACTTCGTGAATATTAATAAATCGTCAATGTAAATGATGACACAGTTCTCCATATCCGCAAAGATCTCGTTCATCATGCTCTGGAAGGTTGCCGGTGAGTTGGTCAACCCAAAGAACATAACAAGGGGTTTGAAGGATCCTCGGTGGCACGTGAACGCAGCCTTCCAAGCATCTGTTTCTTTGATTTGTACGTTATTGTACCCCCATCTGAGATCCATCTTTGTCAAGATCTTGGCACCAGCTAATTTGTCTACTAGCTGACTGATCAAAGGCAGTGGATATGTGTTTTTAACTGTGTACTCATTCAAGTAACAATAGTCCATAATCATGCGCTTCTTTCCATCCTTTTTAGGAATGAAGAACACCAGTGATGTCATAGGGCTTTTGGAAGGTCTGATGTAACCCTTCCTAAGCTGTTCATGTATGAAACTCAATACCTCATCTCTTTCTGGAGCAGAGAGTGGTATCATGTGTACTTTTCTCGGTTTGAAGGTGTCCTTTAAATCTATAGCATGGTCCCAAGGCTTAGCCTCTGGGAAGCGCTCTGACTTATGTTTTGAAAAAACTTTCCAGAAGTCATGGTACTTGGGAGGTACCAGCCTCTTAATCTCTTCCTCGGGTTTTACCTCGTCATTGTCATTGTCAATCTTTTCTAAAGATCTGAGCTCATAAACGGGACCAGTGTTTATCTTTTCAAGATGCTCAGTTTGACGGATGTGACTTGGTTTACCCAAGTTTTCACACTCCTGAGGACAACGTGACAATGTGACAACCCCTGTCTGCCAGTTTATCTCAGGATTGTGTTTATATAGCCAGGTCCAGCCTAAGATTAAAGCAATCTTCCCTAGTTGGGTAGCTTTGACGGTGACTTGTTCTCTGTGCCCTTGGTACTCGACAACAAAAGAACATTTGTGTGTGTAATGCAGCCACCTGCGTTAAGCGTACCATCAACATCATAGACGGGAATAGATACATCTAATTTTACAAGAGGGAGTCCAATTTGCTCCGCCCAGACCTGATCTATGAAGATGCTGTTAGCGCCTCAATCAAGCAGTGCGCTAGTTGGGTGTACTATGCCGCGGGCAAGGTTTTTCACACCAACATCTAAGCAGATCTCCTTTTGGAATACATATGTGCGCATCAACACACATTTTGGGATTTCTGTGGGAAGTGGCTCCAAAGAAGAAGAAGAATTATCAAAAGAAACATATTTTTCTATTTTAAGATTTTCTATGTTTTTATTTTTATTTTTACCAGAATCAAGCACCCTAGTGTTTGTCTTGCCGGGGCCATGCTCCAAGGGAGACGCTGGTGCAGCGGTAGTATCATAAATATTACAATTGCAACGTTTCTGTAAGGAATCAATTTTTTTTATCGCATTCCCATCATGTCGTGGTTATCCGATTCGCTCCCTGTCACTCCTCTTGCTCTTGGACTAGAGATTACAGCCGGTATCTTATTACTTTTATCCTTTTTCTTCTTATTCTCCATTCATACTCATGTCCTATTGTACTTACAACGAAGGAGAACTGTTGTAGACCCTCAAGAAGATATCCAAATGACATAGCAACAATCCAGTGCTATGTCTGGGAATACTTCGGAGGGATATTGATAAGCGGGGAAGGCTGTGAGTCAGCACCTTCTCATGGGCTTACTGATACAGCCAATCGCACACCTCTTACCAATACTTTCTCTCATATGATTCGTAAATATGATAGATCAGACCACTTTCTCTTTCTTTTCCTATTGGTTAGTCAATTGGTCAGACCACTTTCTTAACTCTTCCCTTTCTCGGTCTGACCCTTGTTGTTCACTATATAAAGAAGTACATACTCGATGTATTATTCTTTAGTTCAATATTAGTTTGGATTTGCGCCTATATTGATACTCTTCAACTCTCATACCCTGCTTCACTGCCTTTCAGCAAGGACTTGACCAGGCATTGTGTTTTGTTATATAGCTTCGTATTCGTTGCCTAACAGTTTTATACAAGTACATACTTCAGATAACAAATTTAAAAATCTATTTACAAATTGGGGAGCCACCCCCGTCCTTCCTTTATTGCTTGTGCAACACCCCAGAGCAGGGGCCACCTTGTTGTGGTTTACTTCATCGTTCATAGGAGCGAAGGCACCCAAGTGACTTAAGCTCCGAACTCTTTTCCCTGAGTCTTCATTTCAGCGACCTGCTGGTTGTAAAAGAAGGCCCGGATTTTGTTGTACGAACGACCGGCCAGAGTGTTGAGCCGATCATCTGGCTTTTCAGTTTCTAATTGGCGCGTCTGGCGCTGTCATGCACCAAAGTTGATTGGTAGCATGGACAGGTGTCAATAACGAAGCGAATATTCAAAAAGACTCGCCTTTGCGCCACACAGGCACAGTGCCACGTGGAATAGTAATTAATATTGCCCTTTTTGAACTTGTGGCTGATCAGCACCACCTCTATTAGGCAATCCAGTCACGCTCACCTTTGCTTTTCCATCCGGTACTTTCCGCATTTCGGCATTTCGGCAAATTTTCGCGTCGCCACTGGCTACACATTGCATTGCGCCCTCGCTTTTGTCGTTTCCCTTACTCCCCTTCCTTTGCCTAGCCCCACCATGGGCCCCTTCCTCTCCTTTTTATTCTCACCCGACGGTCGTTTCTGGGTCCCCATTTTAGTTCACCTCCTCGTCACCTCCACCCTCCTCCTCCTCATCTTCTTTGCACCCCCACCATTTCTGATGTCACCACTTCCTATCCGCTTCCGTCGCCGATCCGTTGACTACCACGTGCCACTGCTGATATCAGCAAAGCCCCGGCGGCCGGTCCAAATAGGGCAACAGGTCCATCTTCATGACGTCGATCTGCCATCATATACTATCAAAACATTGGTCGCTCGTCTTGCCTGGTTGGAGCGTAGGTGGGTAGTTTTTGAGCTGGAGAAGGTTCATCCCCTTGCGTCGCCCATGTTCATCGCTGTCCCATTCACTTGGGTACACTTATCATTTGTCCATCGTCTTCGCTACAGCTACACCTGGGACTCACTTGTTCCAAATTGGAACTACTCCTCTCCCTCCCTCGTTTGATCAGGTGGTCCAACACAACCAGTCCATTGGTAAGGCCATGGAACTGTCAGATTTGGACTAGGTGGTGGACCGGTGGCTCCAGTTTCTTTTTTTTCAGCAGAACATTCATTTACAGTGCGATTATTTTTGATTTTTGAATCATTTTTATGGACACATTTTTTTAGAATGCCTGACTGACAATAAAGGAACTGTGTTGATACTGATAGCGTTTTGCCTTGCCCTTTTTTACTGCATCTTCCCATGACATCATGATCTTCCTGCTCTCTTTTTGCTATTGGACTTTGCTTTATGGCTGTACAAACCTGTGACATTACTCACAGCATTTATTGTTCTATCCCTTTCTTTTCTTTTTTTGACAATCTTATCCTGTACTACCTACGCAGGATTCGTCAGCGTACATTCCTTCCTTCATATTCTTTCTCATTCTTTTTGCACAGCTATACTGTGCATAGCCTACTTCTCTTTTACTATATAAACCCCTGTATTTTACCTTGTAAAAACAACAACAAGAAATCCAATCCAGACTTCTTCTCTACTCTCAAGTTCACTACTCTGCTACTTGTGATCCAGTGTGGTCACAACACTTCCCACTTTTACCACTGTTAACTGCTGTCATCGTCACTTCCCACTTTTGAAGTCATTGTCATCCCTTTCGATTAGAGTCCTTCTGAGCACTACAGTTTGTGCGTCAGGAGCCTGCTATCACTGGGAACCTCGTCACCTCGTCATCCTCGTCGTTCTCAAACCTACCTTGTGCTACGATTAGCAAGGTAGTGCTCATCTATACTCGTCACAAAGCCCCTATCCTTCTATAAATTCAACCATCCCTCCTCCTCAAAACCCACACTCATACACCTCTGGGTTTTACTTTGAAGGATTTTTATACGTACCACCCCACGAACAACCAGACCACTTCACTGTTCTAGGAGGCAAAGCCCATAAACAAGTTCTGTGGAATCTGGGAGGATTGTGTGTTAGTTTGTTTTGTGTGTGGTTTTCTAACAGCAGTTCTCATCATCGACAACGCCAATTGGAGAGCTCTATTACCCAGACTCTTCAAACCATTTCTACTTTTTTTGAGAGCTACTTCGGGAAAACCATCCTCCTTAGCCTTCAGGGGTGACCTTCCATGTTCTGACCCATTTTGTGTCGGTAAAACACAATCTGTTATGTGCTTATTCGGGGACTGTAAGTCTTCCTGATAACTATATTTTATTATTCATTACAATATTTCCAATCACAGACTGTGAGACTCAAGAGCTACACTTTTGCGCATGTGTCACTCTTCTACAGAGGCTTGTAGCTGATAGATCATTTCCAACGTCACCTACTCAACCTCGTATGGCCATCTCTATCCACCTTCTTCAATTTTACAGTTCCCTTTTGAACATTCTGGGGATGCAGTTACTGCGTTAGCTGGGGCTCTGAGGACCTTTTATACACAAAGAGGATGGGAAGTGTAAAGTATTAAGAACAAAGCTTGAAGAAAGTGTCTAGCCACTTGCTGAGAGCAATCTGTTAGTTTTGGTGATTCTGCACCTAGTTGTGCTACCTCTATATTTTCATTTCTTTCTTTATCTATTGCTCTACCATTCAGTATTGATTATGTTCTCTATCATTCCGCCTTTGTGGCTCCTTTGTTTACCTTTGTTTACAAAACATCGGACAGTACTGCAGAGTCCAATGCTTCCTATTCTCTAGTTACTCACATTGGACTCTAGGTACTGTATACCTGTCATACTCTCTAATAATACAGTTACTCACATTGGACTCTAGTTCCAGTCCCTGATAGCTCTCAGCAAGTGGTTAGACACTTCCTTTAAGCTTTGTTCTTAACAGAATAGGTAAGGCTTTTATAGCTAACCATCTATCCCTCAGACTGAAAGAGGAATAAGAGGAAAGTGGTCTGAGGGGAAAATCAACCAATAAGAAAAAGGATAACTATCGTATGACTTTGAAGATTAATCAGTAGGTGAGAAAGTATACTCATAATAAGTGTTGTCACGCATGTCCAGGAACCGTATCCTCATGATAAGGTATGATCCTGACTAAAGCATCTATTAGTATCTTCAGGCACCGATGGGACTTGGAGCTGGTTGGCGAGATGCTTACCACCAGTCCTTACCCATTGTGCTGGCTGGCTGGGAGCAATGCCCAGTCTCTGATCTGTGATACAAAGTGGTAACAATGATTAAGAAAGCCTGTGAGGGCTATGAGAAGCAGGATAGCAAAAGATACCTCTAGCCCTAGAGCCAGAGGTGTAACAGGGAAAGCGCTCGAGAACCAAGACATGGAGTGAGAAGATAAGAAAATAATAAATGGTCCTTACATTAATATGCTTTTGCATAGCTGATCAATCACTTCATTTATCGGATTCTTTGCCTGCCTGCTGTTCCAATGACCATCTCTCATCAGTGTTGGTCTGCACACCCTCTCCAGGTTGGTGGACTCGGAAGTCATATTTTTATATTTGGGTACTGACATTCTTTAAGCTTGAGCCAGTCCAGAATAATGTGTATGATTGTGGGTTATGGATATTAGCGTGTATTTCAGCCATCTTCCGGGGGTGCAATACTATAGGTCTTACAGAAGCTGACATGTCCCATTTTTGCTGTTACCTACTCTGCCAAGTCTTGAATCTGACATCCCACAATGTCTGATTTGCTTTATCTTTCAAATATAATAAATACTTCATTTTCTTGTCGTTGAAATGATAGTTGTGTGCTTAACCTTGATAAACTATGATTGATAAAAGTGTATACATTATAAATCTGAGACAAACACACGAACAAAGGTGGAGTTTGGAATAACTTCAATGACCGTCTCTTGTGTTTCCTTGGAGCAACTTCAATTTTGTCAGTTCTGCAACAAAGCAGGACAATGAGAGCTTAACCGTCTCTCAGAACTCAAGGCTTGTGTTTCCTTGGTGTATCTTGACCTCTGCAAGTTCTGCAACAGAGTAAGACAGTGAGAGCTTTGGGCACCTCCTGGAGCATGGGAACATGTATAATGCCACTAGTCTGACCTATCCGGTCATCAAGCCTTAACTTTTCAAGTCCCTCAATTCAACACTTTCTAATTCATGATATTTACAGCCGCTTGAAAACTATTCTGTATGTGAGTGGTACTATATATTGCTACAAAGTGTACTAATAGTAATATGCATTGCCAGTGATATGCCCACGCATTAGACCTTGATGATTTACCTTTGTATAATGATTAAAAGTCAAGTTCTAAGCTAAAAGAGCTATTGTAAGTCAGGTATGGGTGGATAATGTCGGTAATCAATGCTAGTATTTTGGTTCACTTGGTATTCTTGCTAAAAAGTTGTGTTTTCTCAAATTCCAGACATCCAAGACGGTGTTGAGGCATTCAGATAGGCTTTTGACTATTGCTGGCATACAAATTTGAATAAAGGTGATATTGGTTGCACTTAGTATTATCATATATTACTTCTGATCACCTTACAAGTATTGTACTAGTTGCAACCACTAGCTTTAAGCACAATTGCCTACTAATTGAACTCAAAGAGTGGTTTCAAGATCCTGTAGCTCGTGAGTATATATATCTTATATTTTATGAATATTACAGCTTACAGCCAATGACAGGATCCAATAACTATTCCTATTGATTGCTGATGTCAAAACCTATGTGTGCAAGTGTAGAAAGCTTCTAATTGTTTTACAAGATTTATCAACTATTAGTACTTGCATCAAGTTCATACCCTACTGATTAAACACAAAAAGGTCACGACATTGTAAAACTCATATAGGTCAGTGTATCTTTATGTTCTATGAATGCTTATGGCTTACAATTATCTTCAAAACATTACCGCCTATGTCGTTGATTGCTGCCTCTGTCAATCAGTTTGGTCTCATCATGGGATCAACACGTCAATATTGTATTAACTTAGCAGATTACTCTTTCAGATGTTGTCACAAAACTCTATGTAAGTCAAGATTGGATTGTACTTCATGTATCCTTTTTTGACGCTCTCTTAGAAATCTAAGTATTATCAAAGCACAACACTGTTGAGAGACTATACAGCACCAAACCTTTTTTTGTGTGCCTTTCTCTTTCCTGCCCACCACATTTCTCTACTGTTCAATATTCAATACTGGAGTCTTTTTTCTATTCCGTTTGAAAAATAGTTAAGGTTCCCAAATGTACTCCCCCCTTAGAGCAAACTTACAACTCTACTTTCCTACAGATATAATGCTTTTATGCTCAAGGAAAGATGCTGCTGGTACGGACCCAGCATCACCTGCTGGACCGCATAAAAGCAAAGGCAGCAGCATAACCACCGAGGAACAAAAGTCACCCTCTGTGGCTCCTCCCGTTCCTCACATCCCTTGATGTGTCTCTCAAGACAGTTTTTACATCTCCTCCATGTACACTGCCTCCTGCCCAGCCATCTAAGCAAACACCAACTGCTGAGGGGCACCAGGAGTATCCAATCAGCAGGGACAAATCACTGCTTGAAGATGAATATATCACATGTCAGAGACCAACATCAAGGTTTTTGACGAGGTCAACAAAGAATATAATGACAAAAACAAACCTCCACCAGAGCTTGCAAATAAAACATCCCAGTTCTCTTGTTTGAAATCACAATTTCAATTTGTCCCCAGCTCTTCTCCGTCATCTATTGCCCTACAAGGCCCAAGTACCAGCCATAACAGCACTACAGAGCCACTCTCAGGGCCTGCTGTGCCTCCAGTTCAGAAGACATTGTCCAGCATTGATAATGATCCTTCTGTGTCTGGGCGCATGGCAAATGCTGTCTGGGAGAAGATTACCAAGGACCTGCAGCAAGTAGACAAGTTAATCTGAACCATTGCAGAGGAAAATGATGTCAAAACACAGCAAGTGGTCACAATTTATATCTCAAGGGATTCCTGTCAAACAGTTGCACCAAATTACTGGGGAGTCTACCAAATGTACTTCCAGGAGAACACTGAACAAGAGTGCAGGGCCTCCTTCCCCCAGGCTCAAAAGTTATTGCCAATCATTCCACAACTCAAGTTTCAGAATATTACCGTTTATTCAAAGAGAAGTACCCAGACAAGTATACTAGAATTTTATCTACATGGCTACAAATAAACTCCGTCATGGAAGGAGACAAAACAGTGGGGAGCCGTAAGCATGTTTTTGTTAGTTTT
>NW_006763300.1:383024-392477 GCF_000218685.1 Serpula lacrymans var. lacrymans S7.9
TTTTACATACTCCTGTACGTCTTTGAACCATGCCAGGCCACATGTAGTCTCTGGAGATCAACTCCATTGTTTGTTGCCACCCAGGGTGCCCAGCCACTGGAGTGTCGTGATGTCTGTCTATTGCCTTGATCCTTGTGGACTCAGGCACATAGATTTTGTCTTTAAAATGGAAGAGCCCGTCTTCCCACAAATAGTTTTCATTGCCATTAAGGCGCGCCCTCTCTTCTGAGGAGATGTCTTTCTTGAAGACTTCTAGAAGATCGGAATCCTGCCCAATTCTAACATTGGCAACCCTTGATTAGTCTATCAGGGTAACACCTTTGTTATCATCTTCGATGCCGTTGGCATGATCCTCTCTTCTGGACAAAGTGTCCCGTTCCCCACTGAAGTTCCAGGCTTTTGAATTAATGTATAATCAAACCTCAACAAGTACACTGCGTAGCAGGCCTGTCTCTGGTTCAAGTCTTGGGCCGTCATAAAATACTCCAGATTCTTATGATCGGTCCAAATTTCAAATTGGTGCCTAGCACCTTCTAAGTAGTGCCGCCAGTGCTCTAGAGCTTCAATGATGGCCAGCATTTCCTTATCATAGATTTGATAGTTGCGCTCTGTAGGCGACAAGCTATGCGATAAATAGGCACAAGGCCTCCAAAGATCATATTAAGAACAAAGCTTGAAGGAAGTGTCTAGCCACTTGCTGAGAGCAATCAGGGACTGGAAACTAGAGTCCAATGTGAGTAACTTTATTATTAGAGAGTATGACAGGTATACAGTACCTAGAGTCCAATGTGGGTAACTAGAGAATAGGAAGCATTGGACTCTGCAGTACTGTCCGATGTTTTGTGAACAAAGGTAAACAAAGTAGCCACAAAGGCGAAATAATAGAAAACACAATCAATACTGAATGGTAGAGGAATAGATAGAGAAAGGAATGAAAATATAGAGGTAGCACAACTAGGTGCAGAATCACCAAAACTAACACTCCCCCCTGATGCTGCACCTCCCAAGCATCAGCTCCCCCCTGCTCTAATTAGTCCCATCATCTTCCTGAACACTTCGACTTTGGGCTTGGCAAGAGCCTTGGTCAACAAGTCAGCAGGCATTTCAGCAGTGGGAACAAAGGTAGGAGCAATCTGCCCAGAGTCAACAACATCTCTCAACCAGTGCCATCGCAAATCAAGGTGTTTCATCCGACCATGGTGCTCAGGATTCTTGGATACAGAGATGGCAGATTGGTTGTCAATGTGAAGGGTAGAAGGAGAGGTGATAGGATAGCCCATTTCCTTCAACAGATTTCGCATCCAGCAGATCTCTTTGCCAGCCTCAACAGCAGCAATATATTCTGCTTCAGTGGTGGATAGAGCAACAATGTTCTGAAGCTTGGAGCTCCAGGAGACAGCACCAGATCCCATCTTGACAATATAGGCACCAGTAGAACGACCAGAGTCCTTGTCACCACCATGATCAGCATCAGAGAAAGTGGTGAAGAGTTCAGTGGAATTGGGATCAGGACCAAGGACAAGGGAGTGATCAAGGGTGCCTTGCAAGTAGCAAAACAAGTGCTTGACAGCGCTCCAGTGAGTGAGACCAGGATTAGAGTTATATCTGGCAAGGACACCAACAGTGTAGGCAATGTCAGGACGAGTTGTGGTGGCCAAATACATCAGAGCACCAACAGCAGCAAGGTAGGGAATGTCCTTCATCATAGCAGCATCACTGGATGTCTTGGGAGACATGTCCTTGGTGAGGCGCAAACCAGGATCCATGGGAGTGGACACAGGTTTGCAGTCCTTCATGCCAAAGCGCTCCAGAATGTCCAGAGTGTACTGATGTTGGGACAAGGATATAGTGCAATTGCTGATGTCTCTGGTGATGGATATGCCAAGTAGGTAGGAAGTAGGGCCAAGATCACGAAGCTTGAAGTGCTGGGAGAGATCCTTGACAGCTTGGTCAAGTGCAGAAGTAGAGGTGGATGCCAGTGTCATGTCATCAACAAAGACAGGCAGGATAATGCGCACATCAGCTCTGTTAAAGACATAGATGGCAGAGTCTGAATAAGTACGCTTGAATCCGAGTTTTTCAAGCACAGTGTGCATCTTCTGGTTCCACATTCTGCCTCCCTGCTTTGTCCCATAGATGGCCTTGTCCAACTGGCAAACAAGATTGCGAGGACCCTGATGGAATCCCTCTGGCTGGTGCATGTAGACCTTGACATCCATGACTCTATTGAGGAATGCATGGGAAATGTCAATGGAGCGCAAATGGAGGTTGTGGATGGCTGCAATGGCAAGGACAACTCTGATGGACGATATACGGACAGTGGGTGCAAATATTTCGAGGAAATCAAAGCCAGGGCGCTGGTTATAACCTTTGGCCACATATCTGGCCTTGTAGCGCTCAACAGTGCCATCTGAGTTGCGCTTGATCTTGAAGACCCACTTGCCACGAATTGCCTTGACTCCAGGAGGTAGTTCCACTAGTGACCAAGTGCCATTGCGCTCATGAGCTTGGAGCTCTTCCATGGCTGCCTCTCTCCACTTGTTAGCATCTGGGTGCCTCATAGCGTCTGCAAACGACCTAGGTTCAGCAGAATCACCAAAGTGGGCCATTTGATCACCATCTGCCTCAGAATCACTGTCACTGTCAATGGCAGGAGTGGGTTCTCTGTGTTGAACCCACCACTCTCCAGGTGGTTTCTTAGCCCTAACAGGACGTCTGAGAGCAAGAGGCATATCAGGAGATGGTGAACGATGAAGAGGTTGGTCTGGGAGTACAGGAGGCTGATTTACAGGAGGTTCTGGATCAAGGTCCAAATGAGGCCCATTGTCAGGCAATGGCTGAGGCTGCTGAAGCGCAGCTGGTGGGCCCATATCTCCCCCTGGACCTGGTGCAGGCACATCCTCAATCAGGCCCAATGGCATGGATAGCGAAGGTGGAATGGGAGGTGGAGGTGGGACATTGTCAGAAGACCTCTTCAAGCCAGGGAAGTAGCGCTCATCAAAATCAGCTCTCTCAGAGATAACAGTGCGCTTGGTGGTAGGATTGTAGAATTTCCATCCCTTGTACCCCTCAGGGTAACCAATGAACACACATTTCTCCATATGAGAGCCAAAGACGCCCCTCTTGTCCTTTTGTACATGCACATAGGCAGTACAGCCCCAAACACGAAGGTGAGACATGTCAGGCTTGCGTCCATACCACAGCTCAAAGGGAGTGGCATGGGCCACTGCATCAGTGGGACACCTGTTCCAGACATGCACCAAAGCGGACAGACATTCACCCCAAAAGCTATTAGGCAATCCAGACTCTGATAACATGGCAGTGATACGCTCAGTCAGAAGTCTGTTTGCTCGCTCTGCCACACCGTTCTGCTGAGGACGATTCCTGGTGGTATGCTGTCTCACAATCCCATGGTCATCTGTGAATTGCTCAAATTCCTTGGACATGTACTCTCCCCCTTTGTCATCACGCAGAGCCTTGATTTTGCGCTCCAATTGAGTCTCAGCATAAGCCTTGAATCTCTTGAAAGCATCAAACACATCTGACTTGGCCTTGAGAGGCACAACAACACGGAATCGACTGTGATCATCAATGAAGGTGACCCAGTAGCGATAACCAGAGAATGTGGGGGAAGAGACTTGGTGTACATCAGAATGGATGAGGTCCAAAGGATGAGCAGAGCGAGTATCAGATGAGGGGAATGGATTGGCATGCATCTTGCCAGACAAGCACGGTTCACAGACAGGATCAGGAGCAGCCTTGGAGTCCAGTGTCAGCCCAGTAACCAGATCTCTCTGTATCAGTCTCTTGACATCAGCATGATGGTGATGAGCCAATCTGCGATGCCAGAGCGTCAAATCAAGTGGTATAGTCGCAGTAAAATGTCCCAATTCAACACAAGCAGCAGTAGATCCATCAAGGAATGCTGCATTGTTGTCATTGATAGTTGCAGTGAACAAGAGAGTGTTGTCACGCATAAAGGACATGGAATGAGACGAAATGGTGACATTGAAACCACTTTGACGAGTTAAATACAAGACTGAGAGGAGATTATTTCGAAGATCTGGTACATGGAGCACTCTAGAGAATTCCACAGCCCTAGCCACTTTGCCATTCATCACAGGATTAAACACCACAGTACCAACACCAGCTGAATAGACGACAGTGTGATCAGCCAGCTTGATTGGCACACGATATGGGGTATAGTGGTGCACCCAATGACGATGAGGTGTCATATGAGAAGTGGCACCTGTATCTGCATTCCAATCAATGTCAGCATCAAGTTGGAGAGGGCAATGAGGATCAGAGGGATGAATGGAACGAAGACTTGCATTTTCAGCTGATTCAGTGACCACAGTAGATGAATTGGCATTATTGGGCGAAGATTTGGGCTGCTGAGAGGTATTCTGAGAGTTGCTGGAGCCTGCCTGAGCCTTATTGCCACGCTTGTAGCGATTCTTAGCGCCCTCCACCGCCTGTTGGCGACTGATAATATATCTGTGGCATTTATCCTGGGTATGACCAAGTAAACCACAGAAATCACACTGAATGCGAGTAGAGGTGGTGGATTGGTTGCAATGATGGCAGTTAGGATGGGTACAGGTGCTATTGGCAGTGGTAGACGAAGAATGCAAGGCAGAATCGACTTGAGCACGACGACGGCGATTGACCTCTTCAGCAAGGAAAGCATCCCTGAGCTGGGTCTTGTCCAAGGTGCCCAGAAGTAGTAGAGATGAAGTGAAGTGGGCATATTGATCAGGAAGCGCCCTAATCATGGCCATGCATGTCAATTCATCGTCCAATTCAGACAATGAGAACCCTGTAGGACGAAGATTTTGAATCTGATGCATGCCTTTGTCAATTCTGGTCATGAGAGACTGCAGGGACTCGTCCTCCTTCTTTCTGATAGAGAAGAAGTCGTTATAGGCGTTAAATCTCGTCCCAGGCTTCTTAGAGACGTGCACAATGGCCAGTTTCTCCCAGATCTTGACAGGATCATCAATGATGCCATCAGATGGATGCGCTGCTCTTTGGTGACATTGAGGTATAATGCACCAGCAGCCTTTTCAGCTCTCAACTCCCATTTCTCTATCGCTTCAGCGTCAGTCCCAGGACACTTTTCAGCGCCAGAGACGAGCCTCCACAGTCCCTTGGTCATCAACCAAGCTTGCATTTCACCACTCCACTGGGGGTAGTTAGTGCCAGACAAGGGATGGAACTTTGGGTCAGAGTCAGACATGATGGGTGTTGTATAAGACGATAGAGCAAAGATAAATGATGTAGGAGACGGCTATAGGCGATAGAACAGTGGCAAAGGCGATGGGCAACAGTAGGAGGCGAGCAGATAAGATGGTGAGGCGGTAGAGAGAGGATATGGAGAGGGTCAGAAAGCGCAAGGATAGGTCCAAATAGGGTCCAAAAAGCGTCCAAAAGCGATCCAGGAGGGTGCTAAGGCTTCCTAGTGCTGCTACAGGGTTACGCCTGTGTTCCCCTTTCAATACCACACTGATATTAACAGAGAAATCGCCTCGAGACAGTGTTGGTTAATAGGGCTTGTATATGAGTCAACAAAGTGACTTAAGCTCCCCAAACACCGCAGACTGAGAGAGGCTCTAGGCAACAGCAAACTGAGGCAATGCAAGCGAGCTTCACAGTCTATAGGCTTGTTCTATCTGATAATGGACAGAGTAGAGAAGATTGGAGCTTTATGCACACACCAGATATGCCAAAAAGCGAAAAATAGGGCAAAAAGTCGAAAATGATGCAGAGACAGATAGGATGGATGGATTGCCCCCTAATCAGAGGTATAGGGAACATTTATATAGAGCAATAGATGGCCCAAATATCACAACAAGTGAAGCACAGGATGTGGAGATATGCAATAGGGGTGCAATAGGGGTGAAAGTGCCAAAAATGCGAACTTCACAGAGGGTGATGGAGTGGATGGATTGCCCCCAAATTGAGGGTGTAAAGTGCAATAGTATAGGGTAGTAGATGGCTAAAATAGGGCCAAGATCCAAGCACAGGATGTGGAGATATGGAATAGGGGGCCAAAAGGTGATCAAATGATGATGAAGGCTCACAGAAAGATCCAGCTCAAATCCAACCGCTCTGACAGGTCTCCTAGGGTTATTTAGGCCGTAGAAGACGATGGTAGAAGTTTGGGGACGATCAGATAAGGATTGGATGAGATATGATGCAGATAAGACCAAAAAAGCGTCCAAAATGGGGGTAACTTGCAACAAGGAGTTGTTGTTGGAGATCAGGATGAGATCAGAGTAATCTGAGGTGATGGATGGGATAATAGGAGTCCCAGAAGACGATGGTTACGATGGATAAGCAGTAGGACGCTTGGATGGTGAGATATGAGGTCAGGAAGATGGCTAGAGCACAGGGCTCATAACCTATTAAGAAAAAAGCTTGAAGGAAGTGTCTAGCCACTTGCTGAGAGCAATCAGGGACTGGAACTAGAGTCCAATGTGAGTAACTGTATTATTAGAGAGTATGACAGGTATACAGTACCTAGAGTCCAATGTGAGTAACTAGAGAATAGGAAGCATTGGACTCTGCAGTACTGTCCGATGTTTTGTAAACAAAGGTAAACAAAGTAGCCACAAAGGCGAAATAATAGAAAACACAATCAATACTGAATGGTAGAGGAATAGATAGAGAAAGGAATGAAAATATAGAGGTAGCACAAAGGTGCAGAATCACCAAAACTAACAGATCATCAGGGCATTTAATTGATAGAACAGCCCCAGTAGCAAAATCAGAAGAGTCGGTTTCTAGCCAGAACTCTTTGGCCAATTCTGGAAATGCTAATATGGGCGCGGTTGTAAACACCTGTTTAAGCTTATCAAAAGCTTCTTGTTCTTTGGCGCCCCAATGCCAAATAATGTCCTTTTTTGTGAGATCATTCAACGGTCTTGTTATTTTTGCAAAGTTTTCGACAAATCTTCGGTAGAAGTTGCCTAAGCCAAGGAAGGCCCTAACTCCTTTGACACGGGTAGGTTCTGGCCAGTCCAATATAGCTTGAACTTTCCCAGGATCCATCTTGATTCCGTTTTGACCAATTATCATACCGAGGAAGTCTACTTCCTTCACTTTAAAGTTACATTTTTTGGGTTTGAAGAATAGGTCCCGTTCCTGTAAGCATCAAAGGACTTCTTGCACAATCCTGTCATGCTCAACCTCATCGTCCGACTTCGTAAATATTAATAAATTGTCAATGTAAATGACGACAAAATTTTCTAAATCTGCAAAGATCTCGTTCATCATGCTCTGGAAGGTCACCGGTGAATTGGGCAACCCAAAGAACATGACGAGGGGCTCGAAGGATCCTTGGTGGCACGTGAACGCGGTCTTCCGAGCATCTTCTTCTTTGATTCGTATATTATTGTACCCCCATCTAAGATCCATCTTTGTTAAGATTTTGGCACCAGCTAACTTGTCTACTAGCTGACTGATTAAAGGCAGCGGATACACATTTTTAACCGTGTGCTCATTCACGTAACAATAGTCCATAATCATAGGCTTCTTACCATCCTTTTTAGGAATGCAGAACACCAGTGATGTCATAGGGCTTTTGGAAGGTCTGATGTAACCCTTCCTAAGCTGTTCATGTATGAAACTCAATACCTCATCTCTTTCTGGAGCAGAGAGTGGTATCATGTGTCCTTTTCTCGGTTTAAAGGTGTCCTTCAAATCTATAGCATGGTCCCAAGGCTTAGCCTCTGGGAAGCACTCTGATTTATGTTTAGAAAAGACTTTCCAGAAGTCGTGGTACTTGGGAGGTACCAGCCTCTTAATCTCCTCCTTGGGTTTTACTTTGTTGTTGTCATTGTCAATCTTCTCTAAAGATCTGAGCTCATAAACGTGACCAGCATTTATCTTTTCCAGACGCTCAGTTTGACGGACGCAACTTGGTTTACCCAAGTTTCACACTCCTGAGGGCAACATGACAATGTGACAACCCCTGTCTGCCAGTTGATCTCAGGATTGTGTTTAAATAGCCAGGTCCAGCCCAAGATTAAATTAATCTTGCCTAGTTGGGTAGTTTCGGCGGTGACTTGTTCTCTGTGTCCTTGGTATCCGACAACAAAAGATCATTTGTGCGTGATACAGCCACCCGCGTTAAGCGTACCGTCAATTTTATAGACAGGAATAGATACATCTAATTTTACAAGGGGGAGTCCAATTTGCTCCGCCCAGACCTGATCTATGAAGATGCTGTTAGCACCTGAATCAAGCAGTGCGCTAGTTGGGTGTACTATGCCTTGGGCAAGGTTTTCCACGCCAACATCTAAACGGATCTCCTTTTGGAATAAATATGTGCACATCAACACATACCTTGGGATTTCAGGAAAGGGTGGCTCCAGAGAAGAATAAGAAGTATTGAAAGCTACATGTTTTTCTATTTTAGTTTTACCAGAATTAAGCACCCTATTGTTTGTCTTGCTGGGGCCACACTTCAAGGGAGGCGCTGGTGCAGCGGTGGTATTGTAAGTATTTTCAGTATCAACTCCTTCATTGTCTTGACCCACTGAATCAGCGCTCAAAGCAGCTATATATTGTCAGGAGGGTCCAAGACGAATTCACAGTCACAACTTCTCATACAAGTACATACTTCAGATAACAAATTCAAGAACCTATTTACAAATTGGGGAGCCATCCCCTTCTTTCTGTTATTGCTCGTGCAACACCCCGGCGCAGGGGCCACCTTGTTGCGGTTTACTTCTTTGTTCATAGGAGCAAAGGTGTTACACTTGGAGTGTGCCAGCCTGGTAACACGGGGTTTCTGATGTATAAATGGTTTCTGATAAGCTCGTCATAGACGAGTGAGAGACGTATTCTGATGATGAGGGTTTCAACTGATGAATACCAAGTTACACTGTTGAAGCGTACAATCATATTGGAGATAGTAACTACAATACAGGTCTGTATATATAGTGACTACTTTAGGGTAGGTGTTTGTGTTGAACAAACGCGGGGTGATACCAAAATAGGCAATGTGTGTGGGAAGGTATATGTAGGTAGCAGAATGTAGCTACTTGTGAAGAGAAATAAAGTCTATGGTTAAGTACAGTTCGTAACATTACCCCCTTTTTAGGTTTTAGACTGCTCCAAAGTCTCCTAGTTCTCCGTCTACGTTATATCTATTAAGAACAAAGCTTGAAGGAAGTGTCTAGCCACTTGCTGAGAGCAATCAGGGACTGGAACTAGAGTCCAATGTGAGTAACTATATTATTAGAGAGTATGACAGGTATACAGTACCTAGAGTCCAATGTGAGTTGTTAGTTTTGGTGATTCTGCACCTAGTTGTGCTACCTCTATATTTTCATTTCTTTCTTTATCTATTGCTCTACCATTCAGTATTGATTATGTTCTCTATTATTCCGCCTTTGTGGCTCCTTTGTTTACCTTTGTTTACAAAACATCGGACAGTACTGCAGA
>NW_006763300.1:393359-468588 GCF_000218685.1 Serpula lacrymans var. lacrymans S7.9
GAGAAAGGAATGAAAATATATAGGTAGCCACAAAGGTGCAGAATCACCAAACTACCAAGTAGATGGCCCGATGGCCATATTCTTGAGAGGCATAGGAAGGCTGGGGACGAGGGCGACGGTGTCGTTCTGAAGAGGATTGTGAATGAGTAAGATTAGAGTGATCAGAGCAGGGTGAGGGCCTTTTGCTCCCACGCGGAGAAGCCGAGGTGGCTCCCTCATTATTCCTCGACGGCCTTCCAACCTGAGGCGACTCATTGCTCGACGTGGGTGTCTCCCTCTTGTTTGACTCCTGAGAGCGATTTGTGTGAGTGGGTGTGCTCCCCAAAGGGATAAGGAGTACCCGCTCTGGGCGCTGCCTGTGTAATCGGCGACTGCGATGAGGTGGAGGGAGTTGGAGGAGGGGTGTTGTTGGATGCATAGGAATCAATATGACTTGCAATTCTTCTACTGCATTGGCTTCTGGGACTTTTGAGTCGGTTGTGAAGGAACAAGTTGGGGATGATGGAGCGGGCGTGGGTAGAACAAGATCTGGCGGAGATGGGGGATATGCTAGTTGAGGCGACTGCGGTGAGGTTGGGGGGTGACGACCTGGAAAAGGATGCCCCGTCATTGCGGGAAGGCTCAGCAAATCTGGGGGAGGGGAGGTGAGGTACCCCCATTGAGCAAGAAGGTTCTTCGTGTTGGTGCATACGGTTTGGCCACCCAGGCGTAGGAATGCTTCAACCACTTCTTTCTCTCCATTCTCGCAATTCTTCCTCAAGCGTCGTTCTAGGGATTCTATCTGCAAGTGTTCCATGAGCAAAGTCGCTCCAGCACTCAATACGGAATTGTTGTCCCATGTAAGCTCGTCTACCAACGAACCCAGTGAGATGGTGACTGCGTGTAGTTTGTCAGCAACAAGGAGCGCGTTTTGCCAACAATAAAACGTGTCTAGTGGGTATGTGGCGGTAGGGCATATAATGTTAGACTGTGGTCCTCTATTGGATATGAGTTTGTCGTGTAGTCCAAATCTTTTGAACACGCATTGGTGAAATAGTTTAGCTGTTCCTAATGCATCAATAGTTTTCCTGCATGGTGATAGTATTACCCCCTTTGTAAGGCCGTGGTCCACCACAACCATGAGGCTGTCATGTCCGTTGCTTTCTGGCAGATCTGTGATAAAATCAACGGAAAGCTTTTTGAATGGTTCGGTCGTTTTCGGGCCTAAAATCAGTTGGATGGGTATTTTGATCGGATTGGTAATTGCCTTGCTTTGTTGGCATGTGGCATATCCTGTGACGTAGTCTTTGATCATTTGTGTCATACCTGGCCAGTAGTAATATCTGGTTACTAATTGGGTTGTCTTCAGTTGTCCAGGATGTCCGGCTGTTACCAAATCGTGCTGTTGTTGAATACATGCTCTTCTCTTGGTTCCGATGGGAATATAATGGCGGTTCTTGTAGAACACATCGTCATCTTTGATAGTCCAATCTTTGGGATCTAAGTGCATCAGTAATTTGTTCCCTTCGCTTAAACTGTTTTGTATGTTGGTCATAAATGGATCTGTGTTTGCTACTGCAGCAAAGACAGTTTTTGGGAGTAGTGGCATGTCTTCTTCTTCTTCTTCTGTGTACAGGTCCGGTCTTCTGGATAGATTATCTGGGATAATTATTTGTGTTCCTGGTACGTGTTTCAGGGTATAATTGTACTGTGAGAGTAGAAGTTGCCAGCATCTTTGTCATGGTGTCAATTTTCTGGATTGGTCAGAGTGTGATTGAATGGTGCGGATGGCGTATTGGGTATCCACACTTTTTGACGTATCTGCCCGATCCTGTATATTCCGTTAATTTGGTTTCTTTCCATGCCAGGGCTGCTCCTTCTTTCATGTGGGAAAGTGCTTCAAAGACCTTCTTTTTGTCTGAGTCATAGATGGCGTCGTTTACATCAAAATATGCTTTAGCTGATAACATCCATCTGTTTGCTCGGTTGGGCATTCCATCAAATTCGTCTATTTGTCCAAATTTAGTGGGTTTGGATGCCGTAGTGTTAGACATGGCGTGTGTCGGCGGGAGTGGGGATGGATTGGGTGTAATGGGAAGGATCTGTGGTGTAGGCGGTGGTATTGGGTTGCCGCTTGCTGTGAACTCTTCAAAGTTGTTTTTGTTGTAAAGCTTTTCTATGGTTACTAGGGGATCGTGTTGTGTGGTGGGCAGTAGCTGTGGGTGGCTTTCTGCGTAGTACTGTAACCAACATGTTCTGGTTTCGTAGAAAATGTCTGCTTGTTCTCTGGTGTGGAGTTGGGTTACGTCTGGTTGGGGAAAGGGAGGTGGTGCTGCTATCCTTTCTTGTCGGGATGTCATCGGTGGTGTTGCTGTCTGTGTTGGTCCTGCTCTGGTTTGTGCCCTGGTGATGGGTCTTCTTCCTTGCGACATTTTGTCGTCTTTTTTGTCCCTTCGCTGTAAAGCGTGGGATGTGGATGGAATACAATTGTTTTGTTACGCTTGGAATGTGCAAGCCTGGTAACACAGGGTTTCTGATGTATAAATGGTTTCTGATAAGCTCGTTGTAGACGAGTTGGAGACATATTCTGATGATGAGGGTTTCAACTGATGAATACCAAGTTACACTGTTGAAGCGTACAATCATATTGGAGATAGTAACTACGATACAGGTCTGTATATATAGTGACTACTTTATGGTAGGTGTTTGTATTGAACAAACGCGGACGGGTGATATTAAGAACAAAGCTTGAAGGAAGTGTCTAGCCACTTGCTGAGAGCAATCAGGGACTGGAAACTAGAGTCCAATGTGAGTAACTTTATTATTAGAGAGTATGACAGGTATACAGTACCTAGAGTCCAATGTGAGTAACTAGAGAATAGGAAGCATTGGACTCTGCAGTACTGTCCGATGTTTTGTAAACAAAGGTAAACAAAGGAGCCACAAAGGCGGAATAATAGAGAACACAATCAATACTGAATGGTAGAGCAATAGATAAAGAAAGAAATGAAAATATAGAGGTAGCACAACTAGGTGCAGAATCACCAAAACTAACAGGTGATACCAAAATAGGCAATGTGTGTTACGATAACACAATTTTTGGACCTTTCCTTCTTTTTTTTCATTCTCCACTTTAACCTTGTATACTTTAGCTTTCACACATGGTGCCACACGGCACTTCCCCTTTTGTTCAAACTCCTCTTTCTCGCGCCGCATTGCCTTCTTCTTATTTTAGATACAACTCTCTCACACAGTGGAGCTGGTCATGCGGGCTAGGCCCCATGACATCATCAGCCACTGACTTTATCAACTGTACAGTACATAAGTACAAACACTCTGTATTAGTATATATACCCGAATAGATCCAGGAGACTCCTCAGCGAGTCCTCCTGTTGTTAACCAACAAACTCTCTGCAGCCTAAGGGGTAACCACTCCCCATTCACTACCTTTATAGTGTGTTCCTGTGTGCGCCAGAGTAACTAACTCTTGGTTTTTACAATGTGTGTGGGAAGGTATATGTAGGTAGCAGAATGTAGCTACTTGTGAAGAGAAATAAAGTCTATGGTTAAGTACAGTTTGTAACAGAAGGCACCCAAGTGACCTAAGCTCTAAACTCTTTTCCCTGAGCCTTCATTTCAGCGGTCTGCTGATCATAGAAGAAGGCCTGGATCTCGTCGTACGAACGACCGGACAGAGTGTTGAGCTGATTGTCCGGCTTCCCAGCTTCTAATTGGCGTGCCTAGTGCCCTTGGTTATTTTTATGTTGAGCGGCCCGCACTCCGTTTATACAATCTTGGGCCATGTGCCCCTCCTGCCCACAGCTGAAGCAGGTGAATCTGCGCCATCAGGAACAATGGGGGTAGCTATATAGAGCTTTATAGCACTATAAGTACTCATAAAGCTGTTATAGTGGTCAAACCTGCTATAGAACCTCTGCCATCTATAGAGCCTCATATAGCTCTATAAATGCTCTTATAGATGTTGGAAATTGTTGTGTGGCTGATTGAAAAAAATTAACACAGACAGGATTTGAACTCTCAACCTGCTAGTCAGCTCTTGGGTGACTAAGCAACCTACAGCCACACATCACATTTATCCACTACACCATGAGAGCTTATAAAATGTATTATACAGGTGTTATATATTGTGACCTTTTATGGACTTAAGATTATTTTTTTACTCATTGTCACTACTTATACTTGGATAAATCATTATTCTTATTTTGTGGGTATCAGGGATACAAACTACTATTTCACTAATACAGGCTACATAATCAATTAATACTGGATGATTTATTAGCCCTTTTAAGCACCTTGAACTATATTATAACTATGGCCTTTACAGCTATAGGAGCTATGTAGGTTGCTATAGGCTATAAGAGCACTTATAGTATCTTGTCTATAATAATATACTTGACTCCAAACACTTTTGGCCTCTTTCTATTATTAAACAAGTTTATTAGATTAATCCAGAGTTTGAGGGAATTATAGATACTTCTCCCCTTCGTTAAAATTTTGCCTACTACTGTGTTATAAGAACTATAAGAGCTATGATTGCACTGATAGTACTATAGTTTCTATGAATGCATTTATATATATAGGTGGCTATATAGTGCTATATAGCAAAAGGGTTTTTCCTGATGTCCTCTGAAGTTTGTCAAACAAAAAGGCATGGCCGAATGTAAGTACATAACTACTTATACCTAAATAATATACCAATTCTATGTGCTTTAGTGCTCTCAGATGTCATGCGGGTTGTGGTCATACAGGGTGTCCCTCCCATGGGTAACTTTGAACACCTTGCAGGCTTGCGGGTCAAGATTAAAAATGGTGTTGTTTTAACCAACTATCATGGTCTGGATCGCATTCCACCTAGCCCATCTTCATCATCAACTCTAACCAAATCTGTTTTTACAGTTTTATCTAGGACACCCACTCCTCCTTTGACAAAGCTCCGGAAACTTGCTGCTCTGCAAACCAAGGCCAAAATAAGCCGGCCAGAAAGTGAAGAGAGTGATAGGGTTGTCATTATACAGCCTGCAAAGGATAAACTACCACCTACTAAACCTCCAGCAATTAAGAAAAAGGCAGAGAAAAAAACAATGGTTATGCCCAGAGACACATCAGTAAAGCGCCCCTGTGATGCCACTATCAGTGATTCTGAGTCAGACATGGAAGAAACGGTGCATGTTTTCTCAAAGGCTAAAGGGAAAAAGAAAGCGAGAGTCACACCACCTGTCCCCCCATCAACTCTTCCCCCCACAAAGTTCAATCCATGTGATCTCCCTGCACCAGAAATCTCACTGCATATGAGGCCAGTAATGAGCCGACCCCCATTGCAAATGGTTTGTCCTGATCACCCGGTGTACAACAGCTTGAGGACCCACAATACAGTACCTCTTGCCACATCAATGAGCCTTCCCAGTGTGCCAAACCAAGCACCTATTTCTGTGGCTGTCCGGCCTAAGCCCAAAATGCACAAAATCCCTGTTGGGAACCAACCAGATGAATATGACCCTTCACGCAGCAGTACACATGCCCGAGATACATTGCCTACCCAAGTGGCATCGGGAGATGCATGTGCTCATACCATCCCTGAGGTGGTCAAACAAATTGCCCATGCACTCATCCCTTCTTTGAAAGGGCAGCCTGATGCGTTTCTTCCACCTGGTATTGTGAAAATTGCGTGGTCCACACATATGGAAGCACAAAACTCTATGTACGAACAAGCCATGAATTCGACAAACTCAGAGGGTCAATATCAAAAGCCATATCTTCCTAGCAAAGCATACCCATCTAATTCTTTTTACCAAGGGTTTTAGGAGGTGGGCAGTGGGTAATAGCTGTGATGTTATAAAGGCTTTCTTGCCACTACTCAATGTGTTGATTAACGAGCAAAGTTATAATGATGTCTTGTTTTATGTACAATGTTGGAACTTAAGGAGCACAACCCTTGTGCGACACTCTTATAGACCTCAGATAACCTTTTACAGACTCTCTAGGAAGTGTCAGAGCATCCAACAGTCATTGAACTTTTGCATGGTGATTGCTGGAGGTCGTATGGAGGGTAGCCAAAGGATATTTGGAGGGCACAGGTTGTGTAGAGGGTGCTCAAAGGTTGTGTGGAGGGTGGTCAACAAATATCTGTTTGTATGAAGGTTGTTCAAAGGTTGTTCATGTCATATGGAGGGTGTTTAAAGGATGTACAGAGGGTGGTCAAAGAATATCCTGAGGGTAAATGGTTGTATGGAGGGTGTTCCAAGGTCCATGGAGGGTAGACAAAGGATGTTGGGAGAGTGGATGGTCTTATTGAGGTCTTATGGAGGGCGTGCAAGGGCTCTATGGAAGTGGTCATATGGAGGGTGTATAAGGGTGGACAAAGGATTCTCAGAGGGAAAATGAGTGTATAGAGGTTGTATGGAGGGCATTCAAGAGCCATATAGAGGGAGGTCAAAGGATGTTGAGAGGGCACATGGTCATATGGAGGTTGTAAGGAGGGTGTTCAAAGGTCACCAAGAGGCGGATAGTCATCCAGAAGGTTGTATGGAGATGTTTGGAGGATGTCCAGAGGGTGGATAGCAGTCCTGATAGTGTTATAGAGGGTGAATGTAGGGCGGATGGTCAACCAGAGGCCATATAGAGGGTGTACATGGACACTGAGAGGATTTTTGGAGGTGTTATGGAGGTCAGGTCAGTCGTCCAGAGGCTTTTAGTCCTAGGACCCTTGAAGGTTAGCCGGTACGGCCACTGGGGTACATGTGGCACAGAGATTACCATCTGGAAAGTGAAAGATAAGTGTATGAACCATCCAGAGGATTGCAAGAGGGTTCACCAATAGTTTTTTGAGAGTCATCTCAACTGTTTGGTTATCTCTTTACCCATCACCAATAGCTCTGTTAAGCCCTGTAGGAGGGAGCAGAGATGTACAACATGCATAGATCAATCTTTGCGGATTACTTGAAGTCAATGTCTAAATATGGTAATGCAATATATATACAGAAGTCTAGAACCTTGCACAAGAGGGAGCTTTTAGGGTACCATTTGTATTAACAAAGAACCCCCCCTCAATGCCCTTATATCAGCATTCAGGGCTCTGCCTAACCTGGGCCTGACTCACATAGGGATGCCAAAGTTTGGTTTGGTTTGGTTGGGAGGCATTTTTTTCCAAACCCCAGACCGAATCAAGTAGATTCAGGGGTGAACAAAACAGAACAGAACCTCTGAATCATTTCATATTATGGTTCAGCACATTGAATTTGTGTTTAGACTGGGCTGGACTCTTATAATTTGGGGCAAGTATGTATACTTTCTTAAACATATTTGTAGTAAATGTACTTCTACATTTAATCCACATTAATTCAAAAGGTTTCTTCCACTGCAGGGTGTTGGCTTATTCAAGCCCAGCTCATATGCTGAAAATATTTTTAGCTTTTTCTAGCCAATCAGAACCCAGAAGAAATGGTGTGATCTATCATAGTCACTAATAATGTAAGAAAGGTAGTTAGTAAGGGATGTATGATTGGCTAGATTAGTAACCCCATGGGAAGACACTGAGTCACAGTCTGTATCACTGATTAATTTCTCACTGAAGTATTCCTGAGCACAGCTCTTGATTGGAGTTATGCCATTGGGATATTTTCTTGGGAATGGGGAGGAGTCTCCTATGTTGTAAGTATGATAGAACACAATGTGTAAAAGGAAAATAAGAAAAGAAAGATAGAAGTAAAAGAGTACCAGGCATAACTTTTAGCCTGATAATGAAAGGGGTGATAAGGAAGAGGTTAGATAATCATGACAAAGCGGGAATGCAATGGAGAAATTCATTCCTTACGCAAAGTAAGTACTTTCTCAATATCTGATAAACCAATTCTGTATCCCATTTTGAGAATCTGTAAAGCTTCAAATATCTCTGGAAGAAGCCTGCTTCTCAATGCAGTATTTGTCCTACCACCACTGTTGGAAAATGCTCTCAGCTCCCACAAAAGATCCTTGAGTTGCCAGGTATCATATGCCATCAATGACAGTACTGGGTATTAAACTGAGTGGTACTATATGTTAATTATTGACATGTAAAGAGACACTGGATATTATACTTATACCCCACCATTTTTATCACATCAGCAGTATCATTCTTCAAGAGATTCTGAAAATAATTATCAAGCTCTTGAGAAGGATGGCAAGATACACTCTCATGGTTAACTCTAGAAGTTGGTGTTGAAGAGAGCCATGCAGTTCCACCATCTTGGATAACCACTGGAGTAAGTTGATCATAATGATAATAAAATTATATTTGAGTTAGCATAAATATCAAAATACACAAAGCATTAAATATGCTCAAAAATCATATGACAGCTGTGCACTTTTTCTTCAAGTGCTTTAACACCATCAGAATGATACTCTTGATCCCAATAAACTTAAGTATACTCCAACTTCACACCAGGATCATGTGCTAAAAATGCTGAATAGCAAAATCATAGTTAACACAGCATAATAAAACACAAAAAATATTATAGCCAAGCAGATGAAATAGATAATATTGATTTTTTCAACTTTTCAGCCACATGATACTGGGGAGCCATTGGAGTCAAAGCCAGCCATGCTTTTTTGGGAGCACAGTTCAATGCACAAAAGGGAATAATATATATGTTGTCCAATGGTCAGCACTTCTTCAGCTATCCTCATGCCCTGAATAAAACAAAACTATAGTGTAGGACAACCCTGGACCACATCCCTCCTGGAAAATGACCACAACAATCCCTTAAAATGAGCAAAAGTCAGTCCCAGAAATCTACCAACCAAAAAAAAGTAACAAACAAAGGAGAGGGCATCACTCAGAGCAGTAATGGCAATGCCATTTAAACTAAAATCAAAACCACAGCCCTTATCAGCTATATCAAGAAACATTGTGCACAAGGAAGGGATGATCTCAACTTTAGGAGAGCATTTTGGCCAGGGTTGGCAGCTGAGATTGTGCCTCTCCTTGTGAAAGGACCAGCAAAAAGTGCTACTTGCTGTGGTTTGAAATGGGAAAGGGTTTGTGGATGTATATTATACTCTGATGCACACTGTTTTCTAACAAAAATCATGTGTTAATGTAGCTCTGTACAACATACAATGAATTTAGGGCAATTGCAAACTTATTTTATATACTGTGGGACAATAAACTCAAACTAGGGCTGAATATACTTGATGAAAGTGAAACAGTTTGGGCCAAAATAGTTGAGGTACATACCTTGATTTTTACCTGCATAGGAAGGAGTCTGAATCAACACCAATATGTGTAAAAGTTTGAGAGCAAAAGCATATAAGAGGAAGGGGTGGATACATTATAATACTATGCAGAAGCTGCTAAAGGGTCAGCATGCCAAGGGCTCAAATGCTTTTTGCACCCCTAGGGTATCCTGAGCCCGAAGAGTATCAAAAATATCCACATCTATAACCCAGGTATTTACTCCATCTGTTTCCACTACCACAAGTTCTACCATGTCTATTGTGCCTGCACCACTTCAGTGCTTGCTGTCCTAGCTCTGTCTGATATAGCCACAAAAAATCCCCCTGTTTGCATTAATAACTGGTTTGGTGGCCTTCCCTTGTCAACTTTTGCAGTTGTGTGTCCTTCCATAAGTTTAACCACTTTAGCTAGCAGCAAATGCTCAGCTTGGGATGCTGAGATTGTCAATAATAAAGGCATAATTGTTATCTCCCACAGCAAAAGCAATGGTGGAAGCAATTGAAGCCAAGGTTCCAACAAATCCCTCTATATAAAATTACTGCCAATGTGGCCTGAACAACAGACTTGACAAGTTCCTCCCCATTATGCAGAATTTTAATACTAAACTAGACATTGGCTTTGGTACAGAAGCTCCCCCTGCTCCCCCTGTTTTTTCTTGTAAAGTCTCCCAGCCAAAAACACCTATTCCAAACCCATAGCATGTTTGCTGAAGCTATGACATCTCTGCTATGTTGAAGAACAATCAATACCTGGAAGTCAATGATTTAGTTAAGCTGTTTCAAATTTTTGAGCACAATATTGTAGTTGTAGATACATACCTCAGCCTCTTGCAGAATAATCAGTTTTGCTGTGTTTATGAGCTTGCTTAGTTAGAAGAACAATTAGCAGTCTGACTTATAATGTACTTTTAACTATGCTCTCCACTATGCTCTCCTTACCGCAATAAATATATCAGTTGATTCAATCTACTCATGTGTGACTTTAAACTTAAACCTGAGAATGTCAAGCTGCTGGACAAGTTGAGTTTGAGGAGACAGGATGGTTGAGTGGGTGTTAAGCAAAAATCTGATTTTTCACTTCTGCATCTCAGATGGTGTCAGGTCTATTCCAGAACCATTTCAGTCATCTTTTGCAGCGATATTTGGAGTATTCTACATCAGTTGTGAATATTGATTATATTCTGTAGAATATACTGTAGTGGAAATTGTGAATCATGGGAAAAAAGGGGATCTACTCTAACTGCATTGCAAATTTGATTCATAGTGTAATCAGTGCTTGTTGGTTGGAATGGCAGGTGCCGGTGGAACCTGTGAGAGAGATTCTTTGTTCCCTACCATCACTGTTATGAGCATACTGGTAATCTCAGCCATGAAGCTTTCTCCTCACTACTCTGCCTACCTTATTCCTGTACTAGATTATCATGTAATAAAACTAAGTGAAACTCAGCCGCTGCCCGAGAGGCTATAGAAATGACTGAGGTATTTCTATACTAAACCCCCTACTACTTATAGTCGGAGGTGCTACTCGCTACAGTATAATGACTCCTAGGAGTACAATTGTGCTCCTAGGAGAACAATGGTGACTCCATGGAGAACAATGGCTGCTTTGGCAGAGACCGAGTTTATCCGGTTTTGTCATCATGCAAAGCTGAATATCCAGAAACACAATAAACACTATCAAAGACTGTTAGTTCTGGTGATTCTGCACCTTTGTGCTAATTTTTATTCTTTTTTCTATATATTTGTCTACCATTTAGTATTGATTGTGTTTTCTATTATTTTGCCTCTGTAGCTACTTTGTTTACCTTTGCTTATAAAACTCCGGAGAACCGGAAAACTTGGAAAAATACTCCAATAAAGGTGGGAGGAACTAGTTGATATTCAAGCTACAGAAACAGAGCACAGGAGCTATGGCTTATATACTATCAGAAGGATTGGAGTTTGTAAAGAGTAACTTGTAATGTAGGTACAGAGTTCCATGCAGACAATTATTTAGCCAAGGGAAATCATATGTGAGGAGAGTGTACCATAAGGTCTAACACACAGAGTTCATAAGGGGTATGAGAGTATGTGGAGAAAATTGTATGGTGGACTAGAAGCCCAGTGCAGGAGAATCAGAGTGGATATCCAGAGTGCCATGTGGGGGTGAGGTACAGGGCCATGCCAAGCAACAGAGCATGAGGAGCATAATTTTGACAGTATCAGAGATTTAAAAGTGTGGACTTGGGGATCACTGACTTTTTGGAGGTCCAGGAATCATAGTCTGGGGCATGGATATGACAGGAGGTACCATAGGATTATTCTTTTGTGAATTTCCATTATGATAAAAGGGAGTGTGATAGTGCCAATTTCTTTTGCAGGTCAATATTCTTCAGATATACTCTGTTTGAGCTTGTTGTTCTGGCTGTTTTTACAAGGGCCCACCTGCTCTGCATACAATATCATATCCCATTAAATATTCACTACCCGGGCATTCATCAGTAATGTCTTTCTTGCAATACACATAACTTACTCCTTGTAAGGTATGCAATCACTAACACCCTGGCTGCTCTCATATACTAGCTAACAAATATCCCCGGGAGTTTTGCATTCCAATCCCACTGGGATCCTTGTTGTGGCAGAGAAGGTTGGGCACCTTAACATGTAAATTGATGCTTGCCAGAAGTGAAATTGCACACACTGTGCTGCAAGTTTTATAAACAGCAATTTCCAGCTGGAAAAAATATTGGAGGGAATGAATGGCTCAGAGGTCTGAGAACTCATGGTGTTGCTGTAGACAACAAAAATATACGTGGGGTTGTCTAAAACATGATTACTAATCAGTACATTATATAATACAGCATTCAGAAACACATTATTTAAGCATGTCTATAAATCAATAATGTAAGTGCTAAGGTCTTAGAGACCCTCCCAAGGATAAAACACCACCAGATTTGGAAGTTATGAAATATGAAATATTTGTATATCAAATGTCAAATAAAAAATGATGCCTAAAAAGGTGACAGATAGGTCTTTGATGAGCAGACTATTTCAGCTGGGTTGTCCAAGACGGGTGTCCTCTCACCCAGCCAGGTTGTCTAAGATGGGCACCCTCTCACCCAGCTGGGTTGTCGATGATGGGCACAATAATATCACATCTAACATGGCCCAGCTGGCACACTCTGCCGGACTCCGCTGGCCCCGTCTATATAGTAATATTATCAGGTAATAATGCCCTGTTTAAGATGGATAATTATAATATATGGGCTGAAGTATTCTGTTGATATACTCACAAATTATGTCATGCTTGCCATCCCAGCTCTTGGGAGCAATGTACTCAATTGTTTTGTATGAATATCTTCCAAGATAGACTGCACAACATGGAAACATAGCTGGTTCTGTATTGTCTCCAAACATCCACTGTTTTTTTCAATTTTTTTTTTCAATGCATATTGGGATGAACATATTACTGGGTCAGATGGGATCCACATCTCTGACAGGAGCATACTTTATCTTGTTCTTCTTTCTCTCCTATTTATGTACTGCCTCCTATTCATCAGCAATATGTTGCTGCTGTATGGCCTGTGTAGCTGCTTTTACTTCTAGAAACAGTCTCTCTCTTTCTCAGCTTCTGAGTTTTCAACTTTAACTTGTTGTGCCCATTGCAGTCTAATCATTGTTGCTTGCAATAGTTTAAAGATTGGTTAAAATCCTAGCCACTTGCACATTGTCTATGATTTCATTTTCAAACCCAAGTCTTACTTCTTGAATTTCTTCTCTTGTAGAATCTGGGATTAATACATATTTGGGTCGTTGATGATGGTAGGCATTAAGATGATACTTTGTTGAAGACTATGCAAAAATTTACAGGTGTCTTAGAATAGCTTCTACTATACTAAAAGATAGAACAGTGACTTTTCACTTTCAAATGTAGACTATTTTCTATGAATGTCTCATACCTTGACTACTCTTAGAAATGCTGTTACAATACACAATTTTTGGACCTTTAACTTTTATTCTCCTCTTTAACCCTCTTTCTCATTACTCATACACTTGTGCCATTCAGCACTTTCCTTTTGTTTTAAAAACTTTCACTTTCTCACGCTACACTTCTTCTTCTTATTTTTTGGTACTGTCTTATACAAGTGGAGCTGGCCACATGGGCTGCACCCTATGATACCATCAGCCACTGCTTTTACCAACTATATAATACATGTGTACAAATAGCCTCTAGTTGTATAAATACTTCAATAGATCAAGGAGACTCCTCAGCGAGTCCTCCTATTGCTTATCCACAATTAACTTGGTTTTATCTCAAGGGGTTTACCCACTTTTCCTTCCCTCACTCTTGCCTGTCTGAGTTGTGTGCCAGAGTATCAAAACTTTGATTGTTACAACTGCCACTTGTAGCACAATGTGTGCATTTTCACTTCTGGCAATCATTAGTTTGCATGCACACTGAGGGGGCCCAATCTCCCCCAGCAGCAGCCAGGATCCTAGTGGGATTGAAATACAAAACTCCCAGGAACCTTTGTCAGAAAATGTAAGAGAGAAACCAAGGTGTTAGCAATTGAATACTTCACCAGGAGCATGTTGTGTGTATTACACCAAGGATTGTTGCTGATGAATGCCTGGGTAGTGAATATTGAATGGGATTTGAGACTGTATGTAGAGTGGATGAGCCCTTGTAAAATTAGCCAGAACAAGCCAGAACAGAGTATATCTGAGGAATTCTGAGGAATTTTTCCAGCTCACATAACATAATTATCAGGTCCCACAATTTGCACCTGTCATGCCTGTTGTGACAGGTATCAGGAGAGGTGACTATGTGACATCCGAATACTCAGTGTAGTGGAATGTGTGCTTTTCGATAACCCCCATCCGAATAAATGTCGACGACAGTATCATTATGAATTTAGCTGTAGCACTTTGAACATTATCTATGATTTATAATGTGCTTGAGCAAGGGAACACAAAAGACCCGGTGAGTAATTGAGCAGTATGCTCACTGTCCCAATTTCTATTAGCAGCGATACTATTCCAACGTTGACAATGGTGTAAGAACGCTTGAACTACCGCCATGATTGACTAACAAATAGTACATTCATCCTTGGCCTGTTGTCGAGTTGGACGAGCCATGGAACGCTTATTACCCATTCGCTTCATCTCTGTCAGTCTATTCATTGCACGCTTATTTCCTTGAGCTGCAAATATTGCGTTGTCAATTGCATTTGAAAGTCAAAAGCGCATGTCTTACCTGCGGCCCGCATATACCAGCGTTTGGCAAACTCAACGTCCTGTTTGATACCAATACCAACTTCGGCATAGTAGCCTACTGCATACTCCGCCTTATTCAAACCTTTGTTTGCTGCCCTGCGGGCCCATAGATATGCTTCAGAATCACTTTGCTTTAAAACACCTTCACTTCCAGTTAGGTACCACCCACTGAGCGCTAGCTCAGCTTCAGAATTTCCCTTCTCAGCTGCTTTTGTGTACCAAGCGATTGAGCGTCGAGGATCTACAGGGCATGTAAGGGCGCCATATTCGAAACATTGCCCGAGTTTGTATTGCGACTGCGAATATCCTAGGTGCGCAGCTTGTGTGAATAAGGCTTTGGCGTACGCTGGATCATATACCACCAGCTGGGAATTAGGGGCTTCATGCAATAGACCCAATTCGTGTAATGCATGGGGATTCTCCTCATCCGCTTGCTCTGCCGCGCGTTTAAGCCAATTGATTGCGTCTCGTGGATTCTTCTGCTCTCCAAGCGAACCCAGCAGAAGGATCATCCCTAGTTTATACATAGCAGCAGTGTCGCCTAACGAAGCAGCTTTTCGGTAAAATGCAGCTGCTCGAGGTGGCTCGCGCCTGGTGCCAGCCCCTATCTCGTTGCATACAGCAACACGATAAGAAGCGGCGGCGTGATTCTGCTTTGCAGCTTGTAAATAAAGGTGGTATGCACGCTCATGGTCGACTTGAAGACCGAGCATACCAGTTCCGTAGCAATTAGCAAGAAAGAATTGTGCTTCGTCGTAAGCTTCTGCCTGAGTCGCCAAACGTCGAATCACTTTGAGTGACTCTTGAATGAGAAAATCACGATATTTTTTGACTGTACGCTGATCTTTGGCATCGGAGCCTATTTTCTTGGCTGCCTCGATAAGATATTTAGCGTATAAGAAGTGAGCTTCGGGATCAGGGTCTGCTTTAATCCTCTGGCGGTACTGATCGATATACTCTTTAGTGAATGGAGGGGCAGACAAATCGACTGCTTTAGTTTTTCTCGTACGAAGATTGACTGAGGCAGTGGTACCAGATCGCTGTAATGATGGCCGTAGCTCGAACTCAGGATCATCAAGCCCTTGCATGGCCAGCTGAGCAGAGGACGGCTCGTTGGTATACTGCGATAGAGTGGCACCCCCATGATACGGGTTATTCCCTTGTTGTCCGAAATATTGAGAGGATTGACTCGATGGAAGAGACAATTGGCTAGCAGTGGGGGGGTTATGGCTGGCTTGAAATGAAGTTGGGTTATATGGTAAAGAGGAAGCACCAAGAGGCGGGCCCACACCCAAAACATCTGACGCGGCCGCATACAAATAGTTGTAGTCACCCATTGGCGGAGGTGCTGGTTGAACCATTGTCTGAGCTTGCCATCCTGTGCGAAAATGCTGGTGAGAATAGTTCAAACCCGTTGAAGGCAGAGCGGCGCCATCGGTATGAACATCAGCTGCATGAGGGGGCCCAAGATATAAACTGTAATCAGGGGATAAATTATTCATATACCCAGTTTCGGAGGGCATGCGCTGGGTGGGGGAGGTGGTATGCATCGCAGAAGTTCCTACACGTGGGTCGGGATCAGACCTGAACGACATCGCACTCGCACCTCGTGGGACAGGGTCGCTTAGACGTATATTATTCATGGCGCCAACCAGAGAAGCATCCATAGTTGGTATGGCAGGTATGGGTATATCTCCTTCATATTCGACCAGTCTTTGAGATGGTAGAGATGGCACTGAACGATTTGGATGGTACGTCAGGAAATCTGCTGAAGGAACAAAAAGAAATGCTTCAATCAAAACGAAAGCACGAATGCACTTGAACTAGCTTCTTACAATCTAGGAGGTAGAAAGCATCAGTGTCACGTCTTAACAACAGGCAGGCATTCAGTGGGGCTTACGGTCTGAATAGAAACCATGTCTGCGAGCAGACACCGAGTCCTCGAAAGAGTCTTGATCAGTGCCAAGATATGAGGTTGAAGAAGGTTGGTCAAAGTAATCGGGAGGTGAATCAGACATGATGCAGAGGTAATTCTAGAGAACATGAAAGACATTACTCTGTTGGCTCGAGAAGAGAGTAGAATGAAGCACCTTTGATACAAGTTTTCACAAGCTAAAGGATCCTGGACTCGGATAGCTTGAAGTATGTCGCTCCAGCGAAACCACGACTGACACGCATAGCGCGGGAATTATCAGAGTCCATCCAAATATCACGTGAGTGCATACAATTTAAAAATCTCCGCGCCTGGCCGAAGTTTAACCAGAACATTAGACCTTAGGCTCCTGCTCGGCCCGCGCTTATCACATTTTCCGATATGAATTTGCGAGCTTTGTGAGCAGTGGGATCACTTGTCGCTGTTGTGGTAGGGGGACAGATTCCTCTGTAGAAATTATATTACATAAGCGAACTTTGGAGCTTCGCCCGAAGCTTTACTCTGTGATTACAACCGGCCTTTTGTGGCTATCATTGTCTTTCACATGATATTTACATATGTTTGTTATATAAGAAGCATGTATTTACATTGTTATGGCATTCATTTGCCAAAAGAATCCTTCTCCTGCGCCTGTTCCCGCGCCCTGAGGGACTGAATATCCAACATCCTCACCAAAAGATGAGGTGGGGACTTTGTTGTAGGGACTCAGAAGGCACCAAAAAAAAGTTAGTATCAAAAAAGCAGGTTTACATTTTGCAATTAAAGTTTTTTTCTTTCCAGGAGCTTTTATACCCTTTTTGGATAAAACCACATGACTGACTGTTGTTGAGATATCGTGGGCCTCTTTTTTGGTGCTCCACTTTATTCTGTGTCTGAGTCCTTCCCCACCATTCACTATTTCTTTTCCATTTGCACATTGAATGTGACTGCAGGGAAGGTGATGACTTGTCCCCTGTCCACTGAGAAGCAACTAACCTTACTAAAGTTTAATAAGTGATTTTGCTAGTATTAATGTACCAGTGACAATGAAACAATGTATCTTCAATAATACACTATACACAGCCCATATAGTTATGATTGCCCGTCTTAGACGACCCGGTTGGGTCACAGAGTGCTCATTGATGACGACCCAGCTGTGTCATATCTATATCGGAAGACAGAACTTTGGCATCTCCAAAGGAGTTATTCTCCAAGCCCAAAACTCCTAAACCATTGGTATACTCGGGATTCCTTGTGGTCTGCTGGTCGGCATAACTCTATGCTCCATTTTCACATGGTACTCCGGTTGTCCGCTCTGATACTCCTGCACCGGACTTCTAGTCCACCATATATTTCTCCTTGCACATTTTAATTGTCCACATGGAACTCTGTACCTACATTATGAGTTACTCCTTACAAGCTCCTGCTCCCCCAGTATATACATAAGCTGTAACTCCTGTACTCCGTTTCTGCAGTTTGAATATAAACTAGATTCTCTCGCTTTCTTACCGGTCCTTTTCTAAAGACCTTTCCAATCCTTCTCCAAAGGATCTTTACTCTGCTCCCCTTCATCCTCTACTTCTCCTCCGTCCATTTCCAACAAGTTAGGGACCAAGGTCCGTGGAAGGGTCTAGTGCACAAGCTAAGCCAATTCCCCACCTCATCCTCCATACCCCATTACTCCATCCCCGTACTCCGCAGCTCTGTTACTCTGAAGAGGCCACGGTTCTGACAAGCTGGATCAGAGTCTGCTCATCAAAGACCTGTCTGTCACCTTTTTAAGCATTATTTTTTTCTATTTGACATTGGGTATGCAAATATAATATCTTATAACTTCCAAATCTGGTGATGTCTTGTTGCCAGGAGGCTCTCTATGACCGTAGCACTTAAATTATAGATTCATGGACATGCTTGAACAATGTGTGTCTGAAATGCTGTATTATATAATGATAATTTATATAATGTACTGACCAGTAATCATTTATTAGAGAACCCACATATATTTGTTGTCTACAGTAACATCATGAGTCCTCAGACCCCTGAGCCATCCATTCCCTCTGAAATTCCTTTGAGCTGGAAATTGCTGTTTACAGAACTTGCAGCACAGTGTGTGCTATTTCACTTGCAGCAATCATTGATTCACATGCATACTGAGGGGCCCAACCTCCTCCAGCCAGAGCCGGGGTCCTGGGAACATTTGTTAGCAAATGTGAGAGAGCAGCTGGGGTGTTAGCAATTGCATACCTCACAAGGAGTAAGTCATTTGTATTGCATGAAAGACGTTACTGATGAATACCCGGGTAGTGAATATTCAATGGGGTGTGACATTGTATGCAGAGCAGGTGGGCCCTCGTAATAACAGCCAGAACAACAAGCTCAAACAGAGTATATCTGAGGAATATTGACCTGCAAAAGATATTGGCATCATCACAATCCCTTCCATCATAATGGACATTCACGGAAGAATAGTTGTATGGTACCTCCCTGTCATCCTCACTGAGGGGAGACAGGTGAAAATGTATTTACATGGTCAAGCAAAATACTTATATTGAGCTAATATATTTAGCAAAGCATGTGTGATAGTCTACAGCATCTTAGCGGAATATGGAAAGCAAACACCCCAAGAAGCTTTCAAAGAGCTAGTATCAGTCTTCCAAATATTATAAAAATCCCGGGGAGTATCAGCTATTCCCTTGTGGTTGATAGACTTATCCCCAGCATGGTTGCAACTCAGTCATGAAGTTTGTGCTATTGAGTTATAATCTTATACATCACAATTAATAAAAGTTTCACCACAGAAAACTGGAGAGGCTCCACAAGCTTCCCGGCCCTTACACAAATCTACACCCCCGGGAACTGGTGAACTGTGGTTGCAATCCTTTGTGGAGACCGGGGCCCTTATGAGTGCAATATTGTGTGTAGCTCACCCTGCACTTTATGAGCCGGCCTGAGAGGTGCTGGTACAAGTTGAGGACCATATGGATGAATGACAGTACTAAAGGCATGGAGCTTGGTCTTCAATACACTTTCTATTATCAGCAACTGGGAGACACCAGTACACCGGGATTGTCTCTCCAAAGCAGAGTAGTATGACATGTTGGCAAGCATAGGAGACTACAATGAAGCCATTCTGGAGCTCACCAGGGCAGGTTTTCACTTCAAGTTTGATAGTGGGACTATTGCTGCATTTAGTGGAAAGTTGCTAAATCATGGGGTTTTGTCCTGCAGTGGTGAGAGAATATGTTTTGCATATTACATGAGGGAGTATATACATACAATATGTGGGGTGGAGACCCCGGGATGATCAGTACCTTCACATGATTATGTTATGCAGTTATAGATGTGGAATAGCAGCTAAACTGTCTTGATCTGGGTACATCACAGCTGCAAGTTTGTAGCTATTTGTAGTAGTTTGCTCAATGAAAAGGGTGAAACCCGGGCATCCTGCAGTTGGATACCGGGAGTGAGTAAAAGCCCAGGAATCTTGTATTACTACAAAGGAGTAATAGATTGCTATAAAGTCCAGGAACATTGCATTACTTCAAAACCCGGGAACACTAGATTACTTCAAAGCCTGGAAATACTGGACTACCATTACATAGTATAATAGACCCCGGGTTTCTATTAAATTGTGGTCCACTATTTTAGTTCCCTCAAACTACTATGCCTAGCCTCTGAAATGAGTCCTCTGCCTGTTTTAAGAACTGGTTCCACATTCTGATTTGCCTTTCTGCATAAGCTACATGACCGGGTTTAGCCTCTATTCTATTGGCATCTCGAAAACCCTTCCAACACTTGGCTTGATGTTGAAAGTACTGAACTGTCCGCTTCATCTTGAGGCACACCAGAATGTCTTCTTCTATCCACCTATTGTACATGGCCTTTGCTCTTAGCCAGTGAATCTGTTAGTTTTGGTGATTCTGCACCTTTGTGCTACCTACATATTTTCATTTTTTTCTCTATCTTTTTCTCTTTTTATCATTTAGTATTGATTGTGTTCTCTATTATTTTGCCTTTGTGGCTCCTTTGTTTACCTTTGTTTACAAAACATCGGACAGTACTGCAAAGCCCAATACTTCCTATTCTCTAGTTACTCACATTGGACTCTACTCTCTAATAATACAGTTACTCACATTGGACTCTAGTTCCAGTCTCTGATAGCTGTCAGCAAGTGGTTAGACACTTTCCTTAAGCTTTGTTCTTAACAGAACCTGGTAAACTGTATTTTATTACTAAATGTTAGCTGTTTGATACTGTGAAACTGTGACGGGCTGGGGCACATACATTCAGACATACAGGTCTGTTGGGAGGTGTCACCTTTCAGATCCATGCTCAAAAACCATGGAAATGCAGTGTTGCAGAGTCTGGTTGCATTGGGATTCACGAGCTGGGTACTTGTCTTGAAGTGGTCTGGTTTGAGCTCTTGATATTTTTCTAATATTTCTGCCTGGCACCCCAAAGATATGATTGCATGCCAGGTTCTCTTATATATGGCTGAGTGGACTTTGATGTTGGCTTCCATGTGGGTAACTTTTGACCCAGTAGGATATGTATCTGATGTAAGGTGTAGTTGGCCTGACCTTCCCGTAGTGTAAGCTCCTGGCTTACTAGATGGTACAGGCCTTCAATTTTGCAAGTGCCTTTTCCTAAGTTAGAGAGTAACACCAATTTTCTCCTCTCAATAGGCTTATCATCGCCATCAAAGGAACCTGGGAGGTCAAACAGATTTATATCTTCTGCATTATTGTCTTCGTCGGAGTTTGGCCACTTGGGGACCTCCTCAAGAAACTCAGCAACATCAAGATTGCCTAGATACCTTTCAACCTTGAGTTTCAAAGCATCTACTTGGGAGAGCAGGTGTTAACGCCTTTCCTCTAACTCCAGTTTTTCTATGGTTGTGCCTTTTTTGTTAATTTGTTTTGCATACATTTGCAGCTGTATCTTGCTAGGTAGAGTTAGTCAGTATCCAAAAAAGCATATATTCCCGGGATCCCGGGGGCCCGGGGACTTACTAGTCTCTTCCAACTTCAGATCCACTAATAACCAAGCAGTGGCTCCTCAAACCACTCCATTTCTTGTTTCTTGTTGCAATAAATGCAGCTGGATTTCTGCTTTGCTGGGTAATTTTGCCAAAGAGACTTTATATATATCCATGGTATCTTCTTTATGCAGCTGGTTTTGCTGTGCTTTTTTTCCCTGGGCAATTCAGGCCTCTGTGTCCTTGGAGTCTGCAGTGGAATTGATGTTTTTGAACGCAATCTTGCTTGACGACAAGTCTTGTTGAACCTTTTTGAACTTCTTGCAAAGTGCCAGGACTAGGCATGCACTTAGTCATGAATATGGGTGAGTTATTGAAGCCTGGGACCTACCTATTTGTATAAACTTCTTTCAATTAAAATCACTCATGTGATTGTCTAATATTTTTTGCCTATGTGACTTGCTCATAGCATGGGTGCTTCAAGAGAGTTCATTAAGGGGAGTCCAAAACATTACTAATATCTCACCATCAACCTGCCTGGCCTTGGGGATGAAGTTAGGGGCGTATCTTGGGAAGCAGATATCTTGATGTCCATGCACATGAAATAATATAATGCCCTTGTACATGGATACACCACTGGGGACCTGAAGATAAGGACTTTTGAGAACCCTTTTCAAGAAGTGTTTACTGTACTGGCATATTATATTGTAGCAGACTATGACTGAGTTGATCCCAGCCGATGAAGACAAGGCCTGACACAGAGAATAGTCCATGTTCATTTGGCTATGAAGAGTGAGCAATTGCCACAATCACAGATTTGTGGGCAACTCACCATTCACCTTTCTGAAAATCCACTATGGCGCCCGAGCAAAATACTCCATGCTGGGCACAGTATTCATCAGTAATGTCTTTCATGCAATACAAATGTCTTACTCCTTGTGAGGTATGCAATTGCTAACACCCCAGCTGCTCTCTCACATTTGCTAACAAATGTTCCCACGAGTTTTGCATTCCAATCCCACTGGGATCCCAGCTCTGGCTGGAGGATGTTGGGCCCCTCAGTATGCATGTGAATCAATGTTGTTTTTTTGAGGGCCCACCCACTCTGCATACAATGTTGCACCCCATTGAATATACACTACCCGGGTCTTCAATGAGCAAACTCTCACTCAGCCGGGTTGTCTAGGATGTGTAGTGTCTCACCCAGCGGGATCATTGATGATGGGCACAATATATCACATCTAACATGGCCCAGCTGGCACACTCTGCCGGACTCCGCTGGCCCCATCTATATGGTAATATTATCAGGTAATAATTCCCCATCTAAGATGGAAGGTTATTACTATACTATGTAATGTCCTTGCCTATGTTAATGGGTCCTGGGGTAGAGTTCTCAGACTTGTTCTTATCATGCATTATCACACTAAAATCATAATGTAGGTAGGTCAGATTTATAAGAATCAAGCAAGTAAATATACACTGAGTGATGAGTGAGGAGAAACTAAGTATATGCAAATAAAATCTAGTTGAAAAAAAGAAAGAAAAAAAGAAATTTATATTACAAGTCCATTGAACTATAATTTTGTCTAATTATACTCCCTCTTCTTTGCTTTCAACCTTGCTACCTCATCCTCCAGCTGGCTAATCCTCTTATAGAGATCCCCAATGATCCCCTACCTTTGTTCCATCCTTGCTACCCTTTCTTCCAAGGAAGGAGGCGGTGTCGATGATGAGAACTGTTGTTAGAAAACCACACACAAAAACAAACTAAAAAACAATCCTCCCAGATTCCACAGAACTTGTTTATGGGCTTTGCCTCCTAGAACAGTGGGTGCTTTGGTTGTTCGTGGGATGGTATGTATGATGATCCTTCAAAGTAAAACCCAGAGATGTATGGGTGTGGGTTTTGAGGAGGAGGGATAGTTGAACTATAGAAGATAGGAGCTTTGTGACGAGTATAGACGAGCACTACCTTGCTAATTGTAGCACAAGGTAGGTTTGAGAATGACAAGATAATAAGGTGACAAGGTTCCCAGTGATAGCAGGCTCCTGACGCACAAACTGTAGTGCTCAGAAGGACTCTAATCGAAAGGGATAACAATCATTTTCAAAAGTGATGAGTGATAATGACAGCAGTTAATAGTGGTAGCAGTGGGAAGTGTTGTGACCACACTGGATCACAAGTAGCAGAGTAGTGAACTTGAGATTAGAGAAGAAGTCTGGATTGGAGTTGTTGTTGAATACGAGGGTTTATATAGTCAAAAAAGGTAGGCTATGCACAGTATAGCTGTGCAAAAAGAATGAGAAAGAACATGAAGGAAAGAATATATGCTGACAAATCCTGTGTAGGTAGTACAGGATAAGATCATCAAAATAAGGGAAAAAAAGGGATAGAACAATAAATGCTGTGTAAGTAATGTCACAGGTTTGTACAGCCATAAAATAAAGTCCAATAACAGAAAAAGAGCAAGAAAATCATAAAGTCATGGGAAGATGCAGTAAAAAAAAGGTAAAGCAAAACACTATCAGTATCAACACAGTTCCTTTATTGTCAGTCAGGCATTTTAAAAAATATGTGTCCATAAAAATGATTCAAAAATCAAAATTAATTGTACTGTAAATGAATGTTTTGCTGTAAAAAAAGAAACTGGAGCCACCGGTCCACCACCTAGTCCAAATCCAATGGTTCCATGGTCTTACCAATGGACTGGTTGTATTGGACCACCTGGTCAAATGAGGGAGAGAGGGGAGTAGTTCCAATTTGGAACAAGTGAGTCCCAGGCAGCGTGTGGTAGCTGTAGCTGTAGCGAAGACAATGGACAAAAGATAAATGTACCCAAGTGGATGGGACAGTAATGTACATAGGTAACGCAAGGGGATAAACCTTCTCCAGCTCAAAAACTACCCACCCACGCTCCAAGCAGGCGAGATGAGCGACCAATGATATGACGATATACAATGAAAGATTGAAGTTATAAAGGTGGACTGGCTGCCGGGCTTTGCTGATATCAGCAGTAGCACGTGGTGGTTGACGGATCGGCAATGGAAGCGGATAGAGAGTGGTGACATCAGGTATGGTGGGGGAGCAAGGATGACGAGCAGGAGGAGGGTGGAGGAGGTGAACTAGGATGGGGATCCAGAAGCGACCATCAGGTGAGAATAAAAAAGAGAGCAAGGGTCCCATGGTGGGGCTGAGTGAAAAAAAATAGTAAGGGAGAACGACGAAAGCAAGGGCGCAATGTGTAGCCAGTGGCGACGCAAAAATTTGCCAAAATGCAGAAATGCAGAAAGTACTGAATGGAAAGCAAAGGTGAGCGCAACTGGATTGCCTAATAGAGGAGGTGCTGATCAGCCACAAGTTCAAAAAAGGCAATATGAATTACTATTCCACGTAGAACTGTGCCTGTGTGGTGCAAAGGCGAGTCTTTTGAATATTCACTTCATTTTTGACACTTGTCCATGCTACCAATCAACTTCCCTGCATGATAGCGGACTCCACTGTTGTGCCGGGGACTACTATTGTACGTGGCTGGGAACTGGGGATGTAAAGCTGAAGTTGATGAGATCCAAGCTATCATTTTGAGGAGTGACAGCAATAGGGACCTCACCTCCCGGGGGTGTATGGAGCCTCAGTGGCTGAGGTGAATCCCCTTGTTGGGCCTCAAAAGGCCAGTAAGGAGGCATGGTGGTGAAAGGACAAGGTGGAACCACTGTGAAAATAAACAGTTAATAAATCATTGAATAAGGATGAAAAAATAGGAAACATACTTTGCAGCAACCACCTATTGTCCAGAGCCTCCCTCCTCTCAGGAGTACGTCTCCTGGGATCAAACTGGATGGATTCCTCCATCATCTTATCTTCCCAGCTGATTATAGATGGATACACTGCCCCTCCCTTGTTCTCTGCTCTGCCAAACTGTGTGATGGCACTCAGAAAGAGCTGGGGGATGTAGAAGTTGTACCTGGCATTGTTTCCATCCCTTATTGTGTTTGTCCCACTCACTAGTTCCTCCCTCAGCATCTCCACAAACTGGTCACTGTATTGGACAAAAACTAGGGGCCAACACATCATGGCCTTCTTGACGCACTCATTGGCTTGGTAGATTTTTTCTTGGGTGGAGAAAAATATTTGGTGTGGTGTTTTTGGTTTGGGAGGGGATAAAAGTGTGTTGTAGGGTAGTATTGTCTGAGTGACTGAGATGCTAGAAGGGTTCAGACGTGCTATACATGGATTTGGTGCCACAAATTGTGCCCTTGGGAATTTTGAGAAAAATGCACGTGATAAAAGTTGAACTTGTATTTTTCACATTCAAATACCAGAAATATTGCAAATACCAACTCCCCACTGGGGAGTTGCAAATCCAGTGCCCAGAAACCATCCTCAGGTATGTCCTGTCATCTCAAATACTACTCCACCACCATCTTGAAATACTTTTCTTCAGATTTACCCATGTTACCCACCATATATGACCCAATAACCATAAAATGTAAGTTTATACATTTACTTGTACTTAAAAGGTCTGATATACATTTCATCAGCAATTTTAAGTGAGTCAACTGGCTTGTCAGACAATTTGCCATCCCCAAGGGGGTCCGACTTATCTGAATGCTCCCCAGATTCCTCCAAATGCTCCCCAGGTCCTTCCTCTGTGCCCTCCTCTCTGTGCCAACCCCAGGGCCTTCCTCTGTGCCCTCCCTGGGGCCCTTCTGAGATCTCTCCCTGACACCCACTCTTATAAACAATATTTAAGATGGAAGGTTATTACTATGCTATATGAGCCTACCCCTTCCTCTCACTGGTCATCAACATCAATGTACAGACAAAAGCTCACCATGACAGCAAGGACCAGGAGTTTTGCTTCATTCTCCCCATTAGAATATTGAGGGGGGCAGCTCTTGTGATAGTTGAGACAGGCCTTGTCATTGAGCTGAATCATGGGGACTTTGCAATTTTCATCTGATATCACTTATCTCAATCTTCATTATAAAAGTAAATGGGCATCCATAGTACTTCACACTGATCATGAATTTGTTTCATGGGCTGCAGATAGAAATGGCTGACAAGAAAATGAAGCCATGAGGACCTTTGTATAAATACACTGTCTATAGTACTACTATACTACTCCTGTATGCGTTGTTCAGCAATTCTCAGAGGTATTGTCAGGAGTTATTTATATTCTGATCAGAATGCCTGCTCTAAACTCTGTGGGTAAATTTTCACTTTTATGTTATGCTTGATTCTCTGTTTACTTTCTCACAGGCTTGCTAACTTCAATGGCAGGCAAAAAAAATACAAAGGGTAAATCTAAAGCTAATACCTCAAAAGGGGGGGGGGCGATGTAGTTACTTTGAGTGCTGAGGAGTACCAGCACATCATGGCTATGAATGCCAGGATCTTAATGACTTTGGCCCAGTCACACCACCAAACCCTCCTAGAAAAAGACAATCCATTGATAATGATTCTGATGAGGAAGATTTTCAAGGGGTCCTAACTTAAAAGCCACACACAGGTGGGGATGAAAGCAGTGATAATTATGATGAGGATAAGAGTGCTGGACCTGATGATAAGATATAATCATTCCTAGAGGAAAATACTTATGTGCTGCTAATATGTTAATAGACTCATTCTGGATGATCAAGTACATTTCTGGATACTTTTAACATCCATTAAGCTAACAGCCTATATACCAGCCCAAGTCCAGGCCTGTTGTTATACAGGAGAGGACTAAACCATCAGTGTATTCTTACTCTTACTCTTACTTTTCTAGTTTGTCGAGAAAATGAAAATTTTCTATGCCTTTGTCCAGAATGTCTTCTGTCTCTGCCTCTGTTTCTATGCCTTCAGCTCTCTATTTACTGCTAAAGATGGGGGAAAGATGTAGGATCACCCTTGATATGTTTCCCAATCATCTTCTGGATCTTGCTACCGCTGGGCATACTGTCATAAGATTGTATGCTATGACACAAGAAGGATTCCCTCCACCTACCTGCTGCTCCAAATCTTTTTGTAAAAGGCTTTTTTGATGCTTCAAAAGGCCAAGAGGATTTACAAGCCAAGCTTCTAGAGATTAACAGCAATGAAGAAATTAAAAACACATTAATTGACTATGTATGTGTCACCACCTCTGATAATATCATACTAATAAATGACTCTTTTTACTAGGTTTGTTGCCCAGTTCTGGGGAGAAATTGTAGCCAAAGCTCATCTCATGATCAATGGTGCTTACCATATTCCTGGTGATATGATGCCAGCTCAGATCAAGACAGTTGTAACATGGCTTTTAGAGATTGGTGCATTTGCTGATGGTGATCTTGATATCAAGGTGAGCTATTGTTCTACTATATTGACATTGATCTTAACCATATTTAAGGCCAGGGCCAGGACATTTAACAAACAGAAACCTTTTTCTCATCAGATTGTCAAGGACTTAATTCATAATCAGTGGTATAAGTGTAAGGGTGAGGGTGTGTACTACCCTGAACATTTCAAAGGCATCCCTTTAGCCCTACTTGTAATTACCACAGCAGCTGTAAGTTCTAGCCTTCTTTATCCAGCTGTTTATCTTATTATGCTTTTGGATTGAATGTTCACTCAGAGCATCTGTGAATGGCACCAAGGCCACACTCGAGTTCTCAGAGAATGTTTTCAAAACCAGGTAAGTTGTTACATATTTATGTTAACTTTTTTTGAATATTGCTTAGGTGGGAATACTACTTCAAAAAGTTATCAGTTCTTCAGAGGAAAAGTCCTATCTGGATGAAGAAAATTAGAGATGGCTTGTACCAGGACATTTTGTAAGCATCAATACTTGAGCTTTTAAGCTACTGATTTATCAAAATAGAAATCTGGCAAATCTTCATTATCTAGGGATTGTTGATGATCATATGAAAGATGAAGATTTTGGTATTGATTTTGAAGCCCTAGAAGGCGCTGTTACTGTTGTTGAGCATGCTGCTTGATGGCATTCCTTGTTTTCTATCTACATATCCTACATTTCCTTGTTACTAATAAAACTAAGTAAAACTCAGCCGCTGCCCGAGAGGCTATAGAAACGACTTTATTATTTACCTAAGTGAAACTACAATGGATGTTAGTTTAAGGTGATCTCTAATAAATGTAATGTAACATACCTCAGCCGCTGCCCAAGAGGCTATAGAAACAACTGAGGTATTTCTATACTAAACCCCCTACTACTTATAGTCGGAGGTGCTACTTGCTACAGTATAATGACTCCAAGTACAATTGTGCTCCTAGGAGAACAATGGCTGCTTTGGCAGAGACCGGGTTTATTCGGTTTTGTCAGTTGCTAGAAGTAAAAAATATTATTGTGCTGTTTTTATTGTATTATTTGGTTGTTGAGTGCAATACATGCTATAGCAGCTCCAAGTGTAACAAGTGCATTGAGTGTAATATATACCCTAAATGCTACCAATGTATTAGATGAGTGCTATGAGTGCTATGGGTGCTGTAAATGCTGTAAGTGCTATGTTTATAGCAAATGCTGTCATAGTGTTGATGCTACTATATGAGTCTCTTGGAACTATAGTCAACTGAAAGAGTACTTACTATAAGAGCACATTATTCCTGAATAGATGCTGGGGTTTTGATTACAGCTATGATCACTATGACATCTATTTTTGCAATTATAGTACTATAAGAGCATATATAGCCAAAGTGTTTTTCCTGATGTTCATTGTACGTGATGTGTCCAATCATGTGTGTAGGCTGTAAGGCTCGTATGGCCAAAAAGCCTGAGCAATGGTTGACAGAGTGCCAACCAATGTAGTTTAGTTGTTTACAACAAAGAGTGGAATGGCTTCATATATGATCCTGTTACATGAACCTATGATTACAGTGTGTCACACTCTAGACCCCATAAACCTAAGGTTGAAATGGTACACTATTCTTACAGTATATAATACATAATTGTACACAGTTTATAAAAGTTTCAGTTGCATAGTTTTCATCAATACATCTTTGAAATCCATACCATGTCCAATCAATGTTAGGGACAACATCTACGGGCTACGGGGCCATGCTATTATCTTATCGTTATCTTATCGTTTGTGTTCATTGTGTCGCTCAGAAAATATATCCTAAACACTCGAAACTGTGGATGGGGAGGCTAACGTACAATGCATATGGGAGACTAGGTAAAGTCAGAGAACGCTAGGGTATTTAAAGACATTGGTAACTGTATAGTGGCTTTGACAGCTCGCTGTTGGTGTAAAATATTATAAATCTACTCATTGGATACTATCTTTTTGTGACGACTTTGGAGTTAAAGTGTGTTGTGCACTAACATCATCGCGACCTGCATCCCTAGGTCTTCCGCCTTTCCGAGAAGAAGACGTACTCGATGTGACATTATCACCAGCGACCTTGGCTACCGGCACCGGTAGCCTTCTCTCCTTTGAATATGAAACTGACTTGCCAGAGTCCCACTCCCGGCTCTGAACTTTATCCATTTTCTTTCGAGCATTCTGTTCGCGAGTGCGATCGACATGCTCCTGCACTTCGCGGTTGTGAACTTGTCGTATACGTTCAGCTTCTTGCGTTTTTTTGAATGCTTCTTCGTCGGCCTGAACATCCTGTAACTGTGGTGAATTCCACAATTATCTTCCATGTACCCTGAAACTCACCATCCTTCTCTGTTTGATTTTCTCATTCTGGTCCTTAATACGGGCCATACGATTTGCCAGCTCCTGTTCGCTTGGTTTTTCCTGAATAGTATTAACATTAATCTGATATGTCAATTGAAATGCCGTACCCGTTGTACCCCACCCGTTTTGACGCGTTCAGGATTAAGATACGGTTTTTTCTTGGATTTCACATCACTGTTTACAGGTAGAGATGATTCCAAATGCTCTTGTTCTATCTCGGTACTGGTGGAGTCAAATGGCACAGTATTTGAAGAATCTTCCAGAGGGGCGGAAGTCTCAAAGTCGAGTCCCAAAGAGTTAGAAGTTGTTTCTGCGTTCTCCATCATAAGCCTAGCCGCAAGCTACCTCTACTTGCAAGATTTAACAGGTATGGACGATAAGTAAGGACGATACTCCAAACTAAGAGCAAGTGCGAACCAGCCGCGGCCATTACATACACGCAACGCTGCGAAGATTATGTTATGCATTATGTAATCAGGATACGATTCAGATAAGAAAACCTCTGCAAGTCAACCAAGTTTCAACCATTGGGCTGAATACTCACAATGTCGTTATCAAGTAAACTTTCTGTCACAGAACTTGATTTGAAGGGCAAGCGTGTCCTTATCCGCGTGGACTTTAATGTTCCTATGATGGAGGGTAAAATCACTAATCCTGCGGTATGTCACATTGCACCAGTAGGGACTATCCTGCTCATCGTTCATATCTAGCGCATCGTGGCTGCCATCCCTACTATCAAGTATGCTCTTCAGAATGGTTGGTTTGAACATGCATATCTATACATTCGATTTTGCCTGACATGGAAAACAGGGGCTTCTACTGTAGTGCTTATGTCGCATCTTGGTCGCCCGGATGGCAAGGTCGTGGATAAATATTCTTTAAAGCCCGTAGCCCTAGAGCTTGAAAGGCAAATCGGCCATCCTGTTACTTTCATTTCGGATTGCGTCGGGCAAGAGGTGAAAACCGCTGTCAATTCTGCTTCTCCCGGCACCATCATTCTGCTGGAGAACTTGCGGTTTCACATAGAGGAAGAAGGGTCCATAAAAAACAAGGACGGGACAAAAACTAAGGCAGACTTCGCCAAAATTACGGAATTTCGTGAAGAGTTGACAAAACTTGGGGACGTCTATGTTAACGACGCCTTTGGTACAGTTCACCGCGCGCATTCTAGTATGGTTGGTGTCAAACTGCCCCAAAGAGCAGCTGGGTTCCTAGTCAAGAAGGAGCTGGACTACTTCGCGAAAGCACTCGAAAATCCTGACAGACCGTTTCTAACCATCCTTGGCGGGGCGAAGGTGTCTGACAAGATACAGCTCATCGAAAACATGTTACCGAAGGTACACAGATGTCATATTCGGTGGTTGCCTTGTTAATTCTATAACGAATAGGTTGATTCACTAATTATCTGCGGTGGTATGGCCTTCACATTCAAGAAAATCCTTGACAATATGTCGGTGAGTATGTGATAGATTGGCGCGAATGCCATCTGATCGGATTTTGTTTATAGATAGGAGATTCTCTATTTGATCAAGCAGGATCAGAGAAAGTCACCGCATTAGTAGAGAAAGCTAGAGAATATAACGTGAAACTTGTTTTTCCCGTTGACTATATCACGGCGGACAAATTTGACAAGAATGCAAAGGTTTATTCGTCATTATTGCTGAAATTGGCCTGTTGCTTATTATCCAATAGACCGGTGTTACTTCTGCCTCGGATGGCATACCTGATGGGTGGATGGGCCTAGATGCGGGTCCCGAGAGTCGTGAATTATTCCGTCAGATGGTTTTGGAAGCAAAGACGATTCTATGGAACGGGTGTGTTTTCCAGTCAACGTACATAATGGACATAATGACCGTGATTCCTGTAGCCCTCCCGGCGTATTCGAGTTTCCTGCATTTGCAGCAGGCTCCAAGTCACTCCTTGACGCCAACGTTGAAGCGGCACGAAATGGTGCCACAGTCATTATTGGGGGTGGGGATACTGCGACCGTAGCAGCACAATATGGTGCTGAAGGACAATTAAGCCATGTCAGTACTGGTGGGGGTGCCAGCCTCGAATTACTCGAAGGAAAGGTCAGAGAAATTCACTAATTCATGTCGTATATTCTACTAATATGCTATCATCTCAGACTCTTCCCGGTGTTGCAGAACTGAGCGAGAAGTGATTCCATATGAATATACTGTAGTGGACTTCATAAACAATGTACTGTAGATTCGGCACTAGGTTCATCCCAGTGGCAACTCCGCCGTTCCAAGGAAAATCACCGAATTTGGTAGGCCTGAGTGACCGAATCGATCCGATCGATTTCCGATTTTCGAAGACTGATTGATCACGTGCCTCCACCGATTCATTTTATGTTCCAGAGTTTTTCTCACTACAGTCACCCCAGTCTTGATGTTATATGGTTGCTAATCAAATCCTTCAACAAATGGAAAAACAAATTCTGATTTTAGGTTCCGATATGTATGTCACACTGATTCTACAACACAATTAGAATATGTTGTATGATTTGTTTATGATACACAGCAACAAAATATATCTTGAATTTGAAGAGAAAAATGATTCACAATAAGTTCAACCCAATTGTACAACATACATAATGATGAAAATATTCAAGATATTTATTGAGACTTTGCACCCAGACCATATTTTAGTACAAATTATGACTTTGTATAGAGATTTTTGTAGACGGAAAAACCAGAAATTAAAGGGAACACATATGCAGGATCAGGAAACTTGCCAAACTCTAATATTAAGGCAAATTAAGTACTTGGATAAGCTAATCCAACAAAGGTGAGCACATAGGCTGCATTTGTTGCTGTATCTTATGGAGTGATCCGCTGACTGGCCTGATCAGTAGCCTGTTGAAAGGGACAATAAGAGGCAAAAGGACACTTTAGTCACCCTCCAAATAGGGGCATTTAGGTTGAACATTGTGTGTAAAACTATCAACCTAAATGCCTGTTTTTTTGGGCAGATCCCAGGACTTGGGATGATTCCCAGGGATGAAATAGACTTGAATTAGTAACTCTATAAGCAGTCGAGATTTTAAAACAAAATGACGGCATACCTTTTGCAGAACTTTATTTAAATATAATAAAATATAAATAAAAAAGTTAGTTTTTAGTTAGTCTCAAGTATAAAATATAATTTTTGCTTTAAATTATAATGCTTAAATAAAAAGATTAATGAATTATAACAAAAACGACTTTGTTAAGAAAATTAGCTTTAGTTAGGTCATTTGGATAAATTTTTTTAATTTTTGAAACTATCACTAACTATAATTAATGATTTAACTTTTTATTTAATATTTATATTATCAAAATTTAATTATTTAAATTTAAATTTTGTTTTGGGAATTAAAATTAATATAACAAAAATATAAGACACAAATAAATTAATGAAACTGAGTTGACGGGAAAGCAATTATAGTTAAAATTAAAGCTGGAGTAATAGTCCATATTAATTCTATTCATGTTCCGTGATTAAGATATTCTTAAACAATATGAGAATTTTTAGAGTTATAGTAGTACATAACTGAACCATAATACAACAATTATAAAAATTGTTTATAAAAAGTAAGAATTTAATTTTGGTTCCGGCTGAACATTTTTCAGTAGTTTTAAGACATACTAGGTTATCTTCTATAATATTTATTTATGCCAGAGCATTATCATTTAATGTTTTATATATTCAGTCAATGCGACTTAAAGATCCTGAATATATAGATGGATCTGAGTTGTTTAAATTTTTTGTTAATTTCCTATTTATGATTTTTGGAAAGATAGAAAAGGACTTACTTAATTTTACTCAAACTTTATCTACATCTGTGCAAATCCCACAGAAATGTCACATGTCACAAGGTGTCAGGGGGGCCAATAACAGAAAAAGTGGGTTTTCCCAGATTAGCAATACCAATAGATCACTAATTGGAAACTGATGCTTGAGCACTAAACAATGACAAGTAGTAGTATGGCTTGTAATGAGGAAATAGGTACTTGGAGAAATCTGAATATTGTTTGAACAATGAACAACTGGAAGATAATGAATACTGTACCATTCCGACCTTAGATGTATGTGAATTTGAGTGTGATATGCTAAGTTCACATATTGTTGAGATGTGTGAAAAGCATGATTGTAAGACTTTTTGGCTCAGCTGTGAATGAGAATCTCAAATCAATATGTCAAGCATTTGGTTTGGTTTGTTATGGCAGTTGTGCTGTGTCAAACCTAAAGGTTGAAATAGTACAATAATTCATATGTATGTCTGAATGAAAATCCATTATACAGAACTACCTAATCACAAGTCAGCCAAGTGAGAAAAAACTAGCATCAGAGCAAAAGCTACATATTTGCATTTCACCGGTTGAGGCTGGCTCAATACCATGGGTATGTAAGTGGCCCAATGAATGTTCAGTTTTTAGAGGTGTGCTAAGGTCCCATGTATCAAAAAGTAGGAATAGTAAATGACAAATGGTTTGTTGTTGAAAATTTGAATAGATAATCTGAGAACATGGTATATTGTTCTCACCTGAAATGTGGAATGAGTTTGGTGTGAGTGGATAAGATTGAAGCCTTAAAGCAGTGAGATAGTGAGAAGATCTAGATGGTTGTTGCGGTTTGGTTGATGACCAAAGATTTGATTGACAACCATAAATTACATTTTCTTGATAGAGATATATATTAGATGCCTGTAATATCTGCAATTTAGTTAATGCTGTACTTGGGTGCTAATCAGCAGCATAAAAACTTATGGTACTTATTGTGTGATGTATGGCAATCTATATACTACATCTGTGCATGTTTCAGGAGGATCTTATCAGTGTGTGAGAATGTGGAACTATCTCCAAGCCTACATAAGGATATTCCAGAGCTAGAGGCAGATTCCAAGAGTATTTGGGATAATCCCAAAGCTAGGGATTGTCCTTGGCTGAGGGGCAGATCCCATGTTGGTCGGGGAAAATCCCAGACTGAGGGGCAGTTCCCACAGGTGTATGGGATTGTCCTATGTTGGCTGGGGATGATCCCAGACTAAAAGGCAAATCCCATGAGTGTATGGGATTATCCCCAATATACCCTAGGATGATCCCAAACTAAGAGGCAAATACCATAAGTGTATGGGATTATCCCCAACACATCCTGGGATCATCCCAAACTGAAGGGCAGATCCCAAAGCTAAGGCAGATTCCCAAAGTGTGTGGAATCATCTAATTCTGGTCCCGAAGATCTAGGGCAGATTTAATCAATATGTGAAATCCTGGTCTTCAACCACTATTTCAAATATAAACTATCACCCAGTCCTGAAATAATCAGTCTCAAATTCAGTCACAATACCAAATTGAAAAGGCCTATACTTTTCTTCTTTGTTGCTTTCTTTACATTGCAGTTGTTGTTTTTTTTTTGCATTTTTCAGTCCTATTGCAGTTAATCTTCACTTGGTGGGGGGGCCAATTCTCAACAACAACAAACTGTACTCTTTGCTACCTTTGCTGAACCCACACATAATGAAGATCATTTACCATAAAAAACATTTTGCAGCTGCAGCTCCCTTACTCTTTGAAGATGCTATCAAATATTGCTTCTAAACTTTTAAAGTATTTGCATTTCTCTAATATCTTTTGTTTTTGGTTTGTGCATCTGAAATTTTGGTCTATTATAAACATTGTACTTCAATACTAGTAAAGCTTCACAATAAGCAACACCAAACAGGCATACCAAACTCATTTTTGTGGATGATTGGATTTCATTGTAGTGATTAAACCTACCAATGTGATACATTGTTTTCTGCTATCAGAGCTTAGAGAAGGTGTATATGCAAGCTCTTGGGAATGGTGAACCTATTCTAATCAATAATTACACCTACCCCCATAAAACCCAAATTCAAACCTATATAATAAAAGCACCATCCAGCATAGCATTGCTAGTAGAACTTAGCAGTGATCTCCATGAAATCTAAATCTAATGATGATACTAGGTTCAAAGATAAGAACAATTGTATCACTACTTGCTGAGTCATCTCTACAATTCCTTTCTTAAACTAGTAAACTGACCCTCCCATCCAATCAACTTAATTATATATTTTTCCTGATGCATACTGCAAACAAATCTTTCTTAGAAACTCATTCATCTTCTACATTGATCAAGATGGTACTCTCTGACAAAACCGGATAAATTCGGTCTCTGCCAAAGCAGCCATTGTTCTCCATGGAGCATAGCCACCACTCCATGGAGTCACCATTGTTCTCCTAGGAGTCATTATACTGTAGCTAGTAGCACCTCTGACTATAAGTAGTAGGGGGTTTAGTATAGATATACCTCAGTTGTTTCTATAGCCTCTCGGGCAGCAGCTGAGTTTCACTTAGTTTTATAAGCCCTGGTGTGCAAAAGCTACGCAGGAAATAATTAATGGCAACCTTGGAACCATGACCACAGCACACGATACATCTGCATGTCCAGTTCTCACTGGACCCAACAATTTTCAGATATGGAAACTCCAGATCATCTCAAAGCTACGTCGGGAAAAAGTTCTCCAGGTTGTTACTGGAGAGGAGCTCAAGCCCTCACCAGGAAAACCTACCTCCTCGGAGGATCCTGAGATCACCTGGATACTTAAGGATGAGAAGGCACATGGAATCATTCAAGACCACATCTCTGATGCCCTCCTAATGGGGACTGGAGACCTCACCAGCTCCAAGGAGTTATTTGATAAACCTGTCTCACTCCATCAGACGTCCAATATTGCCTCGGCCTTCTATTCATTCCAGCAACTCACCAAATTGTCCTGGGATGGGACATCAATCCAGGACCACATTGCGAAAATACAGACAATTGATTCACACCTCTCTGGAATGAAACTAGGAGTTGATACCAAACTCATGGCCTTTGCTCTTCTCCAATCTCTCCCATGCACTCCTGAATGGCAAATATTTCAGTCATCGGTAATCAACACAATTGAAGAAAATAAACTTACCTTTAATGCAGTTGAGATCCGGATCACTGCAGAAGTTGCACAACAGTCAGGGAAGGCTCCTGGAGGTTCCAAATCAGCACTCAGATCCGAGGAAAAGTGGTGTGACTTCCACAAAGCTAAATCACACAACACCTCAGAGTGTTAAACACTTCAGTCAGCTGGAAAAGGTCAAAGGAAGAAGGGAAAGGAAAAACACAAGGATAAAGGAAAAGAGAAGGAAAAGGCAAATACGGTGGAGCAATCATCTGGATCTGACTCCGAGGAGGAACAGAGTCATATTGTATTGGAACATGTACATATTTCCAAGCCCCTTGCTAAACACATTCAAGCTTACCTTGTGTTGGAACCCGATAAGACCAAAACAACAATCATCATTGACTCCGGAGCAACATCCCACATGGTCCCTCACCGCTCCTGGTTTGAGCCAGGAACATACCATGTTCTGCATCCTCCGAGGACAATCAGTTTTGGGGATGAATCCTCTGTAAATGCCATTGGCATTGGAACAGTAATCCTACAAGCAACTGTTGGCAAAAAGGACTACAATATTGCACTGTCAAATGTCTTACTTGTGCCAAACTTCACGTTAGCACTCGTCTCTGTCCACAAATTGTCCAAAATGGGGTTATCAACACTTTTTCCCAGCAGGGTCAAATACTTGTGAAGTTCGGAAAAAGGAGGAACTTATCCTCACTGCGTTACACAAGCGAGGACTTTATCACATCCAAGCAAAACCTGAAATCAACCCGGAGTCAGCTTTTGCAGCAGTAGATGTAAATTTATTGCACAGGAGAATGGGACATATTGGAATGGACCGCTTGCAACGAATGGTTATAAAAGGACAGCTCTAGGACATAGACACCCTTACCGGAACCCCGGAGTTTTGTGAACCTTGTGCTTTAGGAAAGATGAAGAAATTACCTTTCAAGTCCACTGGAGGAAACTGAGCCAAGCGCCCCATACAAATTGTGCACACAGATGTTGGAGGACCAATCAAACCAACCTCCAGGGAGGGTTTCCGGTACTGGATTATTATTGTAGATGATTTCTCCAAATTTTCATGGATATATTCTCTAAAACATAAAAGTGAAGCACTGGAACAATACAAGCAATGGAAAGAAGATGTCCAAACATTCTTCCGGTCTCATTTGGGAGAAGAAAACTTCACTCCACTATACACAGAATTCCTCCGGAGCGATGGGGGAGGAGAATATACTGGCAATGTATTCAAAAATCAACTCCAAGAAACTACAGCTGCAGATACTCCGGAACAAAATAGCATTGCAGAACGCATGAATCAGACATTGGCTACATTAGCAACCACTATGCTCCATGATTCCAAGCTCCCAAAGTCATTTTGGGTAGAAGCCATGCAAACAGCTGCATATATTACAACACTCAGCCCAGCATCAGGACTCCATGGAAAGACCCCATATGAAATACTGTTTAAAAGGAGAGTTGATCCAACTTTGTTTCGCCCTTTCGGATGCCAAGCATATGCCTTGATTCCAAAAGACAAAAGGCAAGGGAAGTTTTACTCCAAGGGGCGCAAAGCCATAATGATCGGCTACACACATGGAAAGCAAGCCTACAAACTCCAACCAAGACCTGAACACTGGCCATCTTCAGAATGGAAACCCAAAGTAGAGTCACAGTCAGTGGGAGGACAGCCCCTCAACATACAGCCAGCTGATGTGGAAAAAGTCCGAATACAGCTAGACAGCCTGTCCATTGGATCAGCTTCTGGAAGGCATACAATACCTCCAAGGAGTCATCCAACACCTCCGAGGAATGATTTAACACCTTCAGGAGTGAGTGGGGCAACAAATACACAAATGCGTCTACTCCCTGGAGTACCTGCACAAGTTCCTAAAAGAGCAGTCATGCCTGCTGAAGTCCTAGGAGTACGCAGAAGCAGTCGCCAGACCCGTCCTGCGGACAAAAACCGAGATTATCAAAGGACTCTAGATGAGGAACAGTCTCGAAAAGAGCAGCATGACAACTCCATGGAGAAACCTAACACTCCTAAGGTTCATGAAGAAACATCTGATACAGAGGAGACATTCTTTGCTGGAATAGCAAGTACCGGTCCATCTAACACAGACCTTCCAAGGACACTAAAGGAAGCCTTATCACGTCCGGATGGAGAATTATGGAAGTCTGGCTTGGAGGAGGAACTCCTAAGTCTCAATACTAATGCAGTATATGACACTGTTCCACTTCCGAAGGGAGTGAAACCCATTACATCAAAACCTGTGTTCCGGATCAAGTTTGATCAAAACGGAAACATTGAGAGATATAAACTCCGGACTGTTGCACGAGGTTTTACTCAAAGGGAGGGGATTGATTACCAGGAGGTTTTTGCTCCGGTTGCAAACTTAGAGTCGATCCAAATTATTCTAGCCCTGGCAGCAAAGTACAACCTAAAACTTGATCAAATGGACATATCCACAGCTTATCTCAATGGAGAACTTGAAGAAAAACTGTACATGCTTCCTCCAGGGGGTGTTCCTATCTAACCTGAATACTGCTGGAGGCTGAAGAAATCCATCTACGGATTAAAACAAGCTGGTCGTACATGGAACAAAACCTTTAATTGCAAGCTCCAGGAGCTCAGTTTCACAAGACTAAATGCAGAAACATGTCTCTATGTATTCCGGGACAACAAACAAATATGCTTTGTTATTGTCTATGTAGATTACCTCCTTCTAGGAGCTTCATCCCAAAAATTCATGGATATCACAAAAGCCAGACTTGAATCCATATTTAAAACGTGGGACCTTGGAGAAGCAAAATACATCCTTGGAATAGAAATCCAACGTGATTGTTCAAACAAAACAATATCCCTATCAACGCCAATACATTGACACAGTCCTGGAGCGTACTGGAATGAAGAACTGCAAACCAGTATGCACACCAATGGCCCATGGATCAAAACTCCTCGCAAACGCTCCAGGGGAAGATATTGTGCAACACAAGATGCATATTAAAGGGCGTCAAGTGTCATACCTCTCAATTATAGGCTCCCTCATGTATGTCATGCTCAGAACCCGCCCAGACATTGCCTACGTTGTTGGAATGCTAAGCAGACATAGCTCAGCTCCAAGGAGCCATTACTGGGAAGCTGCAAAATGTGTCCTCCAATATCTGAAAGCAACCAGGGACATGGAACTATGATATGATGGCACAGATGTCTCCATGGACATGGATTTCTATGGATATTTGGATGCAGATTGGTCTGGACCCTGGCACCACTTTGGAGTCCTAGGGTTCTCAAATACCCCTTGGATGAATTTAATTTAAGAGAGTCGGTCCTGTATGGATTACCTGCATGTGGGATAATCCCAGAATAAAAGCCTCTTAGGCACATCATTGAACTATAACTGATTAACCTAAGAGGCTATGAAAAGAGGTTGACTAAAGTAATGATGACCGGTAGTCCAAGTAATCATCTGGCTGGCCATTACTCTGGGAGCTGGGCCCGGGCTTGTCTTTTGGTAGTTGGTATACTGCATCCACCAACTTCAGGTATTTCTTCTCAGTATATAAACCAGCAAGGAACCTCCTCTGAGACTTATGTGTAATGAAAGCATGCCGGGGACTGTTTTTTCCTGCTTGAATGGATTAGGAGAGCTGGGAGGAGAAATTGGGTTGGGACAGAAAAGTGGGGATGGAAAGTCAAAGGAAGTATTGAGCTGAGGAAGCATGATGTCTGGGGGGTGTCAATAGCCTCCCGGGGATGGGTTGGAAGGGGGCTGGGGGATGGCAATAGTAGCCTTGCCAAAGCATCCAAAATCTCCCTGGCAGGAGAGGGGATGACCTCCCTTATCCTGGTGATCCACTCATGGCCAGGGGGGATTGCATTGGCATCTATCTCCCCAGGTTCTCTATGGGAGGCCTCCTTGGCTCCTGAGACATGGATTGTGTCTGTGGAGGAGGAAAAGGGGGTGCAGATGGAGCAACAGGTGGGGGAGTGGGGTGTTACTGGCAGCAATATAGCCTTGAGGGCCCGGGAACAGGGGGTGGGGATGGGGAACACTGAGATGGAACTGCCCTTTTGGCTCTCTCTAATAACACCACTATTATACAAGCACAGCCCCATTTTATTTTGTCAGTGGTGGGTGCTGGGGGGCTCTCAGACTGTGCTGCTACTGTTGCAATGGGCAGGGTGGTAAAAAGACGAGATGAAACCACTATAAAAAGAAACAGTCAGTAAGTAATTAAAAAAATGTAAAAATAAAAAACATACCTTGCAACCACCAGCTATTCACAAGAGCCTCCTTCCTCTCAGGAGTCTGTTTCCCGGGATCAAACCAGATGAATCCCTCCACTGTTTCATCTTTCTAGCCAATCATAGACAAATCCACTGCCCCTCCCTTATTCTTTCCTCTGCCAAACTATATGATGGCACTCAGAAGAAGCCGGGGGATGTTAAAGTTATGTCCAGTGTTGTTTTTCTTCTTTATTCTGTCTGTCCCACTCGCTACTTCTTCCTTCAGTATCTCCACATACTGGTCCCTGTATTGGAAAAGAACCAAGGGCCAGTACATAATGACCTTCCTAATACGCTTATTTGCTTTGTAGATTTTTTCTTGGGTGGAAAAAGACATTGGGAGTGGGGTTTTTGATTGGGGATGTGATGGAAGGTGTGGTGTAGGGTAGTATTGTCTAAGTGACTGTGATGTTAAAGGGCTCAGACGCGCTATACATGGATCTGGTGCCATAAATTGTGCCTATGGGAACTTTGAGAACAATGCATATGATTGCACGTGATGAAAGTTGGACTTGTATATCTCACAATCAAACCCCCGAAATGTTGCAAATGCCAACCCCCCAGTGCAAATCTAGTGCCCAGGAACCATCCCCAGGTATGTCCTATCATCTTAAAAATTACTCCACCACCATCTTGAAATACTTTCTCTTGAGGTTTACCCATGTTACCCACTATGTTACCCACTATATATGGCCCAACTACCATAAATTTTATGTCCATACATTTACTTGTAATTAAAAGGTCTGATATATTTCATCAGCAATTTCAAGTGAGTCAACTAGCTTATCAAATAATTTGCCACCCCAAAGGGGGCTCCGACTCATCCAAATGCTCCCTGGGGCCCTCCTCAGATCTCTCCCCAGCACCCACTCTTACAAACAGTATCAAAAATATTGGGGTGCCATGCAAAAGACCTAATTGTAATAACACCAGGAAAATATTTTTTGTTATTGGGATTTCATGTAGGAGACTCAATTGCAACAACCCCAGGAGCACAAAATTAGGGATGCCCAGGCTCTCAGTCTTTAACATAGGGGTCCCCTGTGTATAAAGGACATCTTAAAAAGCTGGAAATTCAATGCCACCAATGCCTGAACGTTCAAACAAGGATAATGGTGGAAAAAGAGTCTTGTTCTCAGTGTTGGTGCTCTACCTGTGACAAAGAAAGTAAAAGAGAGCACAGGGATAAATGACTTTGACCTGGGTATACCAAAATTCAAGTAGATAATTGTATTGCTACATCAGGAAAATGTGTTAGTTTTGGTGATTCTGCACCTTTGTGCTACCTCTATATTTTCATTTTTTTCTCTATCTATTCCTCTACCATTCAGTATTGATTGTGTTCTCTATTATTTCGCCTTTGTGGTTCCTTTGTTTACCTTTGTTTACAAAACTTTGGACAGTACTGCAGAGTCCAATGCTTCCTATTCTCTAGTTACTCACATTGGACTCTAGGTACTGTATACCTGTCATACTCTCTAATAATATAGTTACTCACATTGGACTCTAGTTCCAGTTCCTGATAGCTGTCAGCAAGTGGTTAGACATTTCCTTTAAGCTTTGTTCTTAATAAAATGGGGGTAGCTATATAGAGCTCTATAGCACTATAAGTACTTATAAAGCTGTTATAGTGGTCAAACCTGCTATAGAACCTCTGCCATCTATAGAGCCTCATATAGCTCTATAAATGCTCTTATAGATGTTGGAAATTGTTGTGTGGCTGATAAAAAAAAATTAACACAGGCAAGAATTGAACTCTTAACCTGCTAGTCAGTTTTTGGGTGACTAAGCAACCTATAGCCACATATCACACATTTATCCACTACACCACAAGAGCTTATAAAATGTGTTATACAGGTGTTATATATTAACCATTCATGGACTTAGGTTATTTTTTTACTCATTATCATCACTTGTATTTGGATAAATCATTATTCTTATTTTTATAAATATCAAAGATACAAACTACTATTTCACCAATACAGACTACATAATTGATTAATGCTGTATGATTTATTAACCCTTTTAAGCAGCTTCAACTATATTATAACTATGACATTTATAGCTGTAGAAGCTATGTAGGCTGTCATAGGCTATAAGAGCACTTATAGTACCTTGCCTATATTAATATACTTGACTCCAAACACTTCTGGCCTTTTTCTATTGTGAACAAGTTTAATAGATTAATCCAGAGTTTGAAGGAAATATAGATGCTTCTCCCCTTGGTTAAAATTTTGCCTACTACTGTGCTATAAGAGCTATAAGAGCTATAATCACGCTGATAGTACTATAGTTTCTATGAATGCATTTATATATATAGGTGGTGGCTATATAGCACTATATAGCAAAAGGGTTTTTCCTGATGTATATATAAATATATACCTAAGTATGCCTCATAGATGCCTCAAATCTATCAGGACCTTAGAAGGCAGAATTGTTAAGATTTAATAATAGCTCAGATATTTATCAAGAGTGAAAATAAGACCACACGCATCTCAGCAACCTATTGCACTCTTTGCCATGCATCATCCTGTTGTTAAGAACAAACCTTAAGGGAAGTGTTTAACCACTTGCTGAGAGCTATTAGGGACTAGAACTAGAGTCCAATGTGAGTAACTAGAAAATAGGGAGCATTGGACTCTGCAGTACTGTTCAAAGTTTTGTAAACAAAGGTAAACAAAGGAGCCACAAAGGCAAAATAATAAAGAACACAATCAATACTGAATAATAGAGGATTAGATAGAGAAAGGAATGAAAATATGTAGGTAGCACAAAGGTGCAGAATCACCAAAACCAACACCTGTAACCCAGCCGAGTTGTGTAAAATGGAAGATTATTACTATACTATGTGTAGGAGCCGAGTACAGGAGTTACAGCTTATATACTAAACAGAGGGAGTGAATTTTGTAAGGAGTAACTTATAATGTAGGTACAGACTTCCATGCAGACAATTACCCAACAAGGAGAAATTGTATGTGAGAGAAGTGTACTATAAGGTCTAAGCTACAGAGTCTATGAGAAATATAAGAGTGTGCAGAGACAATATATGGCTGACTGGAAGTCCAGGGTAGGAGAATTAGATTAGATATTTGGTGTACCGTATAGGAGCAAGATACAGGACCATGCTGGGCAGCAGAGCACAGGGAACATAATTCCAGGAAGACCAAAAATTTGGGAGTTTGGACTTGGGAGTTCCTAACTGTTCAAAGGTTTGGGTTTCCTAACATGTGGCAGAAATATGACACCAAATCCCAGCTATATCTATTTAGAATATGGAGGCTCTGGTTGATATTGTGACTGCCTGCTACGTTGCATCTCATCAAGCTTAGTAGGGCTACCACACATCCGATCTACTGCTAATACAGACAAAACTATAATAAACCTTAGGTTTGGGTCCAGTTCAGTTTCATTCTCAATTTCCAAACCTCAGGTTGGTCTGTGGTTTGGGCATTTTTGCTATTGCCCAAACTCAGTTTGGACAGGTTCAAACCAACAAACCTTAACACTGTCACCACCACCACCACCAGGCCATAAAAAGTGACCCAGAAATGTGTTAATGCATTACTTGGGTGCTTTCTTGAGCATCTACCACCACACTACCACTGCCATCATGCCATCACCACTATTGCCACCACCTCTCCACCAACACCACCTCTCCTCCTCCTCCTCCTCCTCCTCCTCCACAGCCACAGCCACACCATTCAGGGTGGACCCAGAAAATGTGTTAACAAGTTGTCTAGGCCCTCCCTCAAGTGTCCACCTCTGGCATTAGCCCTTATTACTGATATATATATGGCAAGTGCATGGGGCATTAACTAGTTCACAATTTGAACTGAGTTTGAACCTGGACCAAACCAACTGAACTGGGCCTGGTGTTGATGATGAAGACTGCTTGTTAAAAAACCACACACAAAACATATTAACAAATAATCCTCCCACAATCCACAGAACTTATTTGTGGGCTAGGCTTTTTAGAACAATGGGTGCCTCCGTTGTTTGTGGGGTGGCAAGCTTTATGATCCTTCAAAACAAAACCCTAGTGGTGTGGGTTTGGAGGAGGAGGGATAGTTGAAATATAAGGGCTTGGTACTGAACTAGATGTTAGAATATACTCTGACATATCAATACTCCATAGGACAATACCTCTGATTTGTAAGCCAGCCCAGCATGGAGCAGCTATTCTGTGTAAGACGTCCGTGGTTGCATGTTATGTTTAAGATCCTATTTTGTATAATCTTGGCCATATAACTCAACTGGTAAAGTAGCTGGCATGTATCCAGAAGGTTCCAGGTTCAATCCCTGGTCTGGTCAATATCCAATTTTATCACTAGATTGGGGACTGAGATAAATATAGATGAGCATTTCCTTGCTAATTATAGCAAAAAGCAGGTTTGAGAATGAGATGACAAGATTCCCAGTGATAGCAGGCTCCTGATGCACAAACTGTAGTGCTCAGAAGGACTCTAATTGAAAGAGATGACAATTAATGGTAATAGCAGCAAAAGGTATTGTGACTACACTGGATCACAAGTAGCAGTAGGATAGTGGGCTTGAGCTTGGAATTCTGTGAGAGATCTTATATACTTGATAGGATAAGACAAAATTTGAAACAAGACTGGATCCACCTGTAGTTCCCATGGAAGTCCTGTAACTAGACATTGTATTACCCTGCTGATGTAAGTCTAGTTAGAGGCACATATCCGTTTCCCAGCCTCTTTCTATATTTCCTTAATAATTCCACAGACTTAGGCTCGCTGCGACATCACCTCCACCGGCAATACCAGAGTCCCTGCCAGAGACATGACCACAATTGCTACGTCATCCAATGTGTGTCATTGCCTAACGGCTTGTCGGCCAATGATAGTCACAACACAAACAGTAACGTGCGTGACGGGACGCGCCCTGGCACGACAGGTGTCATGCAACAGCACTCAAAAGCGCTCTCATCATCTCTACCATGAACATGGCACTATCATTCTAGGCACGTACTACTATTAAACATCATCTGACATGTTAACAATGTTTTCTAGGGCCTGCAATGCCTCCTCCTTGTCCTCCTTATCTTCCTCCTTGACCTTGAGCTCTCTTTGCTCTTCAAGATCCTGTTCCTCCGCTCCCTCACTCTCACACACATCATATTGGCCATTTTTGCTAGGATTAGGTCCTGCACCCACTCCAACGTTGTCAATACAGGCCTTGGCCTTGCTACCGCTCTCCCCTAACCAGGTCTGAGTGCTTTGACCACGCAAGATGGTCCCTGTAAACCCATGTAGGCGAGAGATGTCAAGGAGGCGGGAAATGTGAATTTTATTGAAGCGGCCACACTCACACCTATGCAAAGCAATCTGATGAGCAAGTTTAGGATCATGGACACTCACCTGGTCTTCGCAATCACGCAAGTACTGATTCTCATCCTGCAGGTACGTGGCTACACGCCTAATTTCAACATCCAGTCTCTCAATTTCCTCTCTAGCCCGACAAATCTTGAAATGTTGATCCATGGCCAAACGACCAGCAGGTGTGGCCCATGGTCGAGTAGATATATCCTGGTGGGCATCACACAGGAGGTCAAAGTCTGCGAGAAAGGCGTACTCAACAACTTTTTTCCATTCCAGAGTACGCCGAGGGGGACATAGGGCTTACGCAGCCATATTATAGCGTTCCAGTGCTGTTTGTATGGCGGCCGACCTAGCCTGCAGGGCCTTCCCTATACGTTTCCATAGTGAATACCCTAGTAGATAGATCAATAAGGTATCATCATGTATTCCCTGAATAGAGCAAGCTCACCTATTTGCGATCTATTCATTTTGGTGAGCTCGAACATACAAGCTACCACTAAGCCTTCTAGCTGATCTAATGCCCGCTAGTAGTTGCGCATTGCTACGAGCTTTTCGGTCTTTTGCCATTCAGGACTATCTGGCGTCCATCTTACATTAATTTCTAGTCTCACTTCGAGCCTCTGGACCTTTTGTAGCTCTTTGTCGTGATTTTCCATGGCATGCCGGCGAGCTGTCTCCAATTTCCTTGTTATGCCCAGTAATACAGAACCGGTAGTAACTGCACTATGTGCTGAGGCTTCTAGAATGGCAACAAATTTTTGTCTGGGAAGTGGCCATAGTCTCAGTTAGATTGAATATAGATGAGATCACGCACTCGCTCTTCTGGAACTCGCGAAGCTGGTGTAGATATTCCATTTGAAGTGTTTCATCTTGAGGTTCCTTTTGTAGCGAATTGAGGTAGGCTTTTTCTTCTTGTAGCCACGACTGGCACAGGAAGAATCCAAAATCTGGCTTCAATCAACACGCCTCAGGCGTCAGTGCTGTTAGCTCACTGCCTGGTGGTACATAGACTCAGATTTCCATCAGCGTTCTCTCCTCCTCTTTCGCACTCCCTATTGTTGTCTGATCAGTGGACAGATGCCAGGTGCCCTCTGCTTAGGTATGTTACTGTCTCACATTTTCTGAGCCGGCTATTGCTCATTATCTACACATAAGCACTTGCATGGCTTGTCTTCCTAGATGCTGGTCAGTGGGGAATTTCAGTGACGGGTTGTTGTTTAGGTAGTATTAGTAAGTCTTTCTTTCTAAAGCTTCAAATAATTTTTTGATTTTTGATTCTCAAGTTCTCGGGTACTAGGTACTCTTGGAGCACTAACAGCTCACTATATGGCAGAGAGGAGTGCTGACATATAAGTGGTGAGTAAAAGTTTTCAATTTAGCGACACTGATTGAATGCAATGTCAGCTTATTCTTATGCACAGATATGAGTTTGAACTGCCATATTAAATACCGTACAAAAAACTAATAGAAAATGCAGGTCTTCAGGTGAGTTATTAAAGCTACGCTCATGAGATGACCTTCTACTCGCTGCACACATTGACAGATGTTACTACCAAAACCCAATAATGTATGTTCATCCATCAGATTACACTGCTATGCGTAGACATGTGCATGCAAGTCTAGCTAATCGCATTCTCATTTTTGCTTCAACTTAAATTTATGATTTTTTTTGATGAGTTCCAGTTTGTTAATTCAACCAAACCACAGGCAATGGTCACTTTTTCAACAGGTAAGTTTTTTATCTCTTGATCTTGTCCTATTACTCATTTTAATAATGGCTAGCTATATATTTCCTGCCTGGCAGGATATGCTGTCATCCAGCAACTCTACTACACATGATGCCCTGGCGCAGGCAACACCAAACTTGTTGTTTATGCCGTCATCTCCCTCAATCTACCCCCGTCATTTACCCCTCAGAAATAGTACCGCTGACATCCAGACTTCGACGCCTGCACCCGCTCCCCAGACCAATGTCAGAGGAGCTGCTCCCAGGCCAATCCCCCTAAACCTAATCGATCCGGTGCTCCTTGGGGAGCCATCGCCTCCAAGTGCCTCTACTAATGGTCTTCATGCCTTGGCGAACAACTCTCCCCCTTCTGCAAGCAACTCTCCTCGCTCTGCAAGCCACCCTTGTCCTTCTGTGAATGGCCCTTGTACCTCTGCGAACAACTCTCCTCCCTTTTTGGACCACCCCTGTCCCTCTGCAAATGAGCCTCCCCCCTTTTCAAACAGTGCTCCTCCCTCTTCAAACAACCCTTGTCCCTCTGCAAATGAGCCTCTGTCTTCTGCAAATGACGCCCATTGCCCTGCAAATGAGCCTCATCCTTCAGCACCATAAGTCCTCCCCTCCCTTATTGTACAATGTGGGCCATCATCCATACGCCTCGAGAGAACTACCTGGGCTGGCCGAAACCCCAAACGACCTATCCAGGTACCTCGGCCAGCTGCTCGTGAACTCACGAAGGCAGAACAAGCCTCACGTGCCATTGCCGCAAAGGAGAAAAAGGTCATGAAACAGCAGATCAAGGACGATATCGATGAATACTTACAGGATCAACTTTATTTGGTAGCTCTAGCAGCCAAGCACAATGTGACATTAGATTATATGAAGAAACAAGTTAGTTCTGAGATGAACTACAAGACGACCTGTGCACCCAATATCTACAACGTGATTGTTTACGCAAAATCACTGGAAATTAACATAGCTATGTACATGTACGATGGAAACTTCTTGACCACTAACATATACGTGTCAAGGCCTACCACTGGGCGAGAGAAAAAATTTGAAAGAGCTACAAAACATAGCAAGCAAGACCACCAATTCATCCGATCTAAACCAAGAAGAGCGTGAGGAACTCTGCAACCACTTCCTTGAACAATGTAAAGTGAAGATCACAGGAAGTCATGCCAACAACACCGCTGTGGCAAGGGATATGATGTTAACTGCAGAAAGAATAGGAAGGGAGGTAAGTATCAAGCCATTGTCTGCCACATGTTATGTCATTACTGATTGATGCTAGTTTGATAATCTCGCTCTTCGGACAGGTGCATATGGGTGCTTCTTCTTGACGTGTGGCCACATCTACAATACTGGGACAACTACATGGTATGGAAGCGATAATTTGATGGACTTCTGGGAGGATATCATTGGCAGAGACCCAGATGAACTTGCAATGTTATTTGAGCAGTGGGCCTGTTCGCAAAATCAGAGTATGTTGTTTCTTTTCTTATATTTCTATCTTATCTCATTATTTTTATCAGATGTTCATGAATAAGACAACCTTGCTAATTGCCGTCAACAATGTACCAGGCTCTGCGGGAGTGGGTTGCGTAAGTATTATAATCCTTATATTACTCATATAGTTGGTATGTACTGATGCATTCTATGTAACAGGAAATCTTTTAAAACGAAAAACAAAGATGGTATACAAACAATACGACCAATCTATTGTCGCCACACATGGCGTCAAAATCATAGGTTGGCCGGAAGATGTTCCATTTGTCAACCCATCTGCAATTGGTACCATGGCTGAAATACACAAACTGCAAGATGCATGGAAGACTGGAACATGTCATTGGGTAAAGCTTTCATCGGCCCAGCTGCAAGAACACAAAAAACAACTAGATGCACGTCTCCGATCAGGTGAAGTCACGAGAAAGAAGAGAAAGAAGCATTCTGATGCAGGCTTACCCCGCAAGCGATGTCAGGTTGCACGCTGTGATGAGAATGAAGGAATTGAACAAGGTGGTAGCAGAGTCCCAAATACACAAGGATGAAAGGGCAATCAAAGGGCACCAAAGAGTGCAGAGGTCATTAAGGTGTTGTCAGAAAAATCAGATGAAGATTGATGGTCATTAAATGGTATACTGTACCATATGTAGTTATGCCCATGTCTCCCCCTTCGTTTATGTTGTATGCTAGCTATGATTCATGTACCCCATCATTCTAATGCGTGTTTGTTGTTCAAGTTGTTGAGCACATTCCCTATAGCCTATCAACGTAGGGACAGGTGTGGCATTGAGAGCGCCAGGGCGCACCCATCTCACCGCCAGGATGTGTCACATTGTGCTCAACGCCAGGCGCGTCCCGTCACACGTGTTACTGTTTGTGTCGGGACTATCATTGGCCGACAAGCCGTTAGGCAATGACACACATTGGATGATGTAGCAATTGTGGTCATGCCTCTGGCAGGGACTCTGGTATTGCCGGTGGAGGTGATGTCGCAGCGAGCCTAAGTCTGTGGAATTATTAAGGAAATATAGAAAGAGGCTGGGAAACGGATATGTGCCTCTAACTAGACTTACATCAGCAGGGTAATACAATGTCTAGTTACAGGACTTCCGTGGGAACTACAGGTGACTGGATCATGATTCTGTTAATATACAAGGTAATGTACAGATGCTTATATAATAATAAAAAAGGAAAACCTATGCACAGTATATCTGTGCAAAAAAGGAGAAAGAATGCAAAAGAATGTAATGACAACTTATGTGAGAGTAGTACAGGATAGAATGGTTAAAAAGATAAGGAACAGAAACTTCTAGAGTGTTACAAATTGTACAGCCAAAAGATAGTCCAATAGCAAAAACAGCAAGTCATAGCAATATGCAATAAAAAAGGGCAAGGCAAAAAACAACATCACTATCAACACAGCTCTATCAACACAGCTCCTTGTTATCAGTCAGGCATTCTAAAAAAATATGATTCCATAAGAATGATTCTTAATCAAAAATAATCACACTGCAAATGTATTTCCCATGATGTCCCATTTGAAACCCCAGAAACAACAATTGATTTACCAAACCAAGGTTCTCCTATGCTAATTCAGAATATTCACATAAAACATGAAACATTCAATAGTGTCAGACTTCGGGACACATCTATACAATCATGAGCCAATGTTTGCAGTGTGTATAGATGGAGTTATGACTTTTTTGTCTGTTTGTTTGAACTTTTGCCATTTGGAAGGGGCCATGAATCTGTTAGTTAACATGTTTCACAAGATGTGTACCGCGTTCACCTGCAGAATGACTAACAGAAGCTAGGATGAGGACTCCTGGGACCCGAACCAACATTAACTATCCCGCAATTGCATTCAACGTACTAACACACGATATTCCCGTCGAAGTGACGATATAATCAAGAGAGGCCGGTAACGAGACAGAGCTGAAGACAACGCCAAGTTTCCGAATTAACATGAAGTCGTCCTTAGTGCTCCGATCTGCTGGTTTAACACTGTCATCGATATAGCATCGCCGTCGAGTTCGCTCCATGAAAAGGCGTGCATTGATTTGATTAGCCCACATCAGTCCCAAACTGGCCTCCTTCCCGTCTGCTCCAGATTCGACCTCTGACCTGGCAAACCACCGAAACTGGTCGTGATATAATATTTCTCGCGTTATGCTCGAATCAAATGGTTCGTTGTCAAAAACATCGACAACACTATTCAAAACTAGTACGGCGATATCATGTTTGCTTGCGAGTCTTTGTAGAAGACTGGAAAACTCGGTGATATACCGCGAACGATCCACCAACAAGGCTGTCGTGGTCGCCGGAGTAGAACGGAAGATATCGGGCAACGCATCAAGGACGACTAACTTGACAGGTTTCAATGAGAGATTGCGGGAAGTGTCAGATATGAATTGCGGTAGGATTGTTGAAAGAACGTGAAACAATAGCTCAGGAGAAGATGTGGATATGGTATGCACATTTTTTAAATCGCACAGCGAAAGCGAAAGTAAAGGGTGGGCATGCAGTAGCTGGTCCAAACGTTCAGTTGATAACGTTGAACTGCTGGTCAAGTAGCAGGAGGAACCTAAAACGCCACCCAGTGCAGTAGGAAGCTGTACAAGTAGAGATAGCTGAAGAGCAAGTTGGGACTTGCCAGAGGCACTGGGTAGCTTGATTGGCAGTTGAATAGGCGCCTTCCTTTGAAACTCACCTTTCTCCGACCACTTCCCAAATCATCCCGGTCCTAATCCCGCCTCCAACAGCACAGTCTAATTCGGAATCGCCTGTTGTAATTATGCTTTCATGCCCTGGCACAAATTGTCCTAGATAGTGAAGAGGTCGGGACAATTGATCGCAAACGTCACTAAAAGCTTTCTGAGCCTCGAAGAGCGAAATACGACATTTGCGTGATATATCATGCGGAGTCATAAGGAGAAAGTCTGTGACATCTGTTATACCGCCTGTATACATTGCTTGACAAATATAAACGGCTCATATTGACAGTTCCACAAACCTTTAGCGAGGATATGCCTCGAATGTACTGCAAGATTGGTCATGAGCGTGCCAATCAAGGAGTGATTGGTACATTCAGGGGCGTGACAAGTGACATGACTTCGATTTGGTGAATTTTGGTGCAAGGAGGCTGACTTATCACGTGAGTTCTATAGCTACGGGTTTGTCGATGTTTGCCTCCGTAGCGGTGACATGTCACAGGATTGGCGCAATGACTGACGACTCCTCGCAGTCCAAGTACTCTCAGTCAACCCTCGAGCCACTTTCATAACCCAATACTTTCTTATATTCAGAATGAGATCCAAATTCAAAGACGAGCATCCTTTTGGTACGTGGTTGAACCACCTATCTTGTATCCCATTAAAGCAGCTCCCAGAGAAGCGCAAGCAGGAGGCAGAGCGCATCAGGCAAAAGTATCCTGACCGAATTCCTGTGAGTGATATATTCCTATTTCTAACCGTGTTAATAATTCTTGTTTCATTTTCTCTCCAGGTGATTTGTGAGAAAGCGGATAGGACAGATATTCCTACCATCGATAAGAAGAAATATCTAGTACCTTCGGTAGCTTTCCTTCTATCGTGTGTAGGATGGATATCTCAACATTTTATTACAGGATTTAACTGTTGGGCAGTTTGTATATGTGATCCGGAAACGTATCAAGCTCGCCCCAGAGAAGGCTATCTTCATATTTGTCGACGAAGTTTTGCCACCAACAGCAGCACTCATGAGTGCCATATATGAAGAACATAAGTATGCCAGAGCATGACGATATCGAAATATTTTAATCTGATGCTTTTCAAATAGGGACGAGGACAACTTTTTGTATGTTAGTTATTCAGGAGAGAATACATTCGGGAAGAGAAATGAATCCGCCTAAGGTTGTAATATGTATGGTTTCTGTCCTATATCTGACATCGCTGGCTGATTCGATGATTATAAGTTGATGTGTCCAGTCCGTTAGGTTGAGTGTCTCCCCGTTCTCTACCGTTTACATGTATGGCTTTGTGTATTTTAGCCCGTTATGTCTCAACAAACTCTTTAATTATACTTGATCGTGCCACAATGAGCTGGCAACCTTCAATCTGGCGGACAGTGTCAGTGTTTTACATGTTACTAGTTTGAATTGTGTTACTATCGTTGGACAATAGGTACAATTGGTCTGGGGAGAAGTTGAATAACTCACCAGCCGTTGAGCTTGAGACTGTCGGAACTTGACCAGTAGATATAATTTTTTACTTTCTAGCTGCCTATGTAGAAAAATAAGCAAGAACTTGAAGCATTGGAGCAGCGGAACAAAACTGAAAAGACGACACATGTATTGGAATGGTTCTGCAATTTCTGGTCACACTGGGTCACAGCGGCACTCACAGACCTTAACAGTCAAATTCCGCCAGGTCATACCAAGTCCCGAGACTGGTAGTCTCGTACCCAACCGTTTCTAGGATTGTTGCATGTGGCGCCCTGCAAATGAGCACAGCCACAAGGGCTGGCACGGCGGCAGCGCAATAGCATCAGGAAATTCGTGTAAGTATGATAAGGCCTTATAATGCCTTATAATATGTATAATCTGTATAATAGGCATCAGGCTGATAGTCACATTTATAAGGCTTTATAAGGCTAGATTGAGTATGAGGTTTTTCACCAGCAGTATCAGTCTGGTAAAGTAGATATGGAATTATAAGGCTACCAGTAATATTTAGTGCCGAAAAATGACATTTGGTTGTGACCTGATAATTTGTCACAGCCTATTATATTATTCGCTATATTTTATGAGTAACTCTGTGTATTTTCGTATTTATCAATGTTTGTAGATTTTATTACTCCAAAATTCAACTTAAGTAATAATGGCATGATTATGTAAGTAATTTATGAGCTAATTTTGCTATTTTACGTTTTGCACAAGCAAGGTTTGAACTTGAGATTACATGGTCGGAATCTTAACTGCTGCAGGTAATCTAACCTCTGAGCCATTAGACTACACACCCTCTTACTGGTTTTATTTGATGTCATTAGCATTGATTATACAAAAAAACTAGCAAATTTTACCAAGTCCTCAACTCTGTTGTGCAGCCACCTACACTGTGATTAGTCATGTTTAAGAGCTCCAAAAAAAACACTAAAATTGTGTTGATTATAAGGCCTTATAATCCATGATAAAAATAGAGCAGAATGATAAAAAATGATAAATTAATATATGTGATTATTTTGATGATACCCAAACTATAATAATTATGACAAGTGTATATTACCTGACAATGACTATTGACTTCCTGTCAGGCTGACAACTCCTAATCTGACTTGGATTTTCCATTATATCACCGTGTATGATCTGATACAGGTGGACAAGTCTGGGAACACATTACAAACTCCGTTTAGTCATATCATTTCCTCACCAATTTCCTGATGAGGTCCTAGAACGTCTGGTGCATTTCGTAGAGCAGGGGGTAGATGAAGTCATGTGACCCTAGTAGAATTTTGCACCAAGTTAGATCATTGGGCCCTAACTACTCCATTTGGCTGTCTTCTATAGGGTCATGACCCCTGTACTTTCTTGCATACAAGCTTATGAAAAAGCCCAAGAAGGTTCCACACAACTGTTCAATCGAGTAACTTGATTATTAGAGAGTATGACAGGTATACAGTACCTAGAGTGCAATGTGAGTAACTAGAGAATAGGAAGCATTGGACTCTGCAGTACTGTCCGATGTTTTGTAAACAAAGGTAAACAAAGGAGCCACAAAGGCGAAATAATAGAGAACACAATCAATACTGAATGGTAGAGGAATAGATAGAGAAAGAAATGAAAATATAGAGGTAGCACAAAGGTGCAGAATCACCAAAACTAACACTCCCCCCTGATGCTGCACCTCCCAAGCATCAGCTCCCCCCTGATCTAACAAGTCCCATCATCTGTCTGAACATTTCAACTTTAGGCTTAGCCAGAGCCTTGGTCAACAAATCAGCAGGCATTTCAGCAGTGGGCAAAAAGGTGGGAGCAATTTGGCCAAAGTTAACAATATCTCTCAGCCAATGCCAGCGTAAATCAAGGTGCTTCATTCGACCATGGTGTTCAGGATTCTTGGACACAGAGATGGCAGATTGGTTGTCAATGTGAAGGGTGGAAGGAGAGTTGATAGGATAGCCCATTTCCTTCAACAGATTTCGCATCCAGCAGATCTCTTTGCCAGCCTCAACAGCAGCAATATATTCTGCTTCAGTGGTGGACAGAGCAACAATGTTCTGAAGCTTGGAGCTCCAGGAGACAGCACCAGATCCCATCTTGACAATGTAAGCACCAGTAGAACAACCAGAGTCCTTGTCACCACCATGATCAGCATCAAAGAAAGTGGTGAAGAGTTCAGTGGAATTGGGATCAGGACCAAGGACAAGGGAGTGGTCAAGGGTGCCTTGCAAGTAGCGGAACAAGTGCTTGACAGCGCTCCAGTGAGTGAGACCAGGATTAGAATTGTATCTGGCAAGGACTCCAACAGTGTAGGCAATGTCAGGACGAGTGGTGGTGGCCAAATACATCAGAGCACCATCAGCAGCAAGGTAGGGAGTGTCCTTCATCAAAGCAGTATCACTGGATGTCTTGGGAGACATGTCCTTGGTGAGGCGCAAACCAGGATCCATGGGAGTGGACACAGGTTGCAGTCCTTCATGCCAAAGCGCTCCAGAATGTCCAGAGTGTACTGACGTTGGGACAGAGATATAGTGCGATTGCTGAGGTCTCTGGTGATGGAAATGCCAAGTAGGTAAGAAGTAGGGCCAAGATCACGAAGCTTGAAGTGCTGGGAGAGATCCTTGACAGCTTGGTCAAGTGCAGAAGTAGAAGTGGATGCCAGTGTCATGTCATCAACAAAGACAGGCAGGATAATGCGCACATCAGCTCTGTTAAAGACATAGATGGCAGAGTCTGAATAAGTACGCTTGAATCCGAGTTTTTCAAGTACAGTGTGCATCTTCTGGTTCCACATTCTGCCTCCCTGCTTGGTCCCATAGATGGCCTTGTCCAACTGGCAAACAAGATTGCGAGGACCCTGATGGAATCCCTCTGGCTGGTGCATGTGGCTTGACATCCATGACTCCATTAAGGAATGCATGGGAAATGTCAATGGAGCGCAAATGGAGGTTGTGGATGGCAGCAATTGCAAGGACAACTCTGATGGAGGATATGCGGACAGTGGGTGCAAATATTTCAAGAAAGCCAAAGCCAGGACGCTGGTTATAGCCTTTGGCCACATATCTGGCCTTGTAGCGCTCAACAGTGCCATCTGAGTTACACTTGATCTTGAAGACCCCACTTGCCACCAATAGCCTTGACTCCAGGAGGTAGTTCCACTAGTGACCAAGTACCATTGCGCTCATGAGCTTGAAGCTCTTCCATGGCTGCCTCTCTCCACTTGTCAGCATCTGGGCGCCTCATAGCGTCTGCAAACGACCTAGGTTCAGCAGAATCACCAAAGTGCGCCATTTGAATACCATCTGACTCAGAATCACTGTCACTGTCAATGGCAGGAGTGGGTTTTCTGTGTTGAAGCCACCACTCTCTAGGTGGTTTCCTAGCTCTAACAGGACGTCTGAGAGCAAGAGGCATATCAGGAGATGGTGAACAATGAAGTGGTTGGTCTGGGAGTACAGGAGGCTGATTTACAGGAGGTTCTGGATCAAGGTCCAAATGAGGCCCATTGTCAGGCAATGGCTGAAGCGCAGCTGGTGGGCCTATATCTCCCCCTGGACCTGGTGCAGGGACATCCTCAATCAGGCCCAATGGCATGGATAGCAAAGGTGGAGTAGGAGGTGGAGGTGGGACATTGTCAGTAGACCTTTTCAAGCCAGGGAAGTAGCGCTGTTATGCACCAAAGTTGATTGGTAGCATGGACAGGTGTCAATAACGAAGTGAATATTCAAAAAGACTCGCTTTTGCGCCACACAGGCACAGTGCCACGTGGAATAGTAATTAATATTGCCTTTTTCAAACTTGTGGCTGATCAGCACCACCTCTATTAGGCAATCCAGTCACGCTCACCTTTGCTTTTCCATTCGGTACTTTCCGCGTTTTGGCATTTTGGCAAATTTTTGCGTTGCCACTGGCTACACATTGCATTGTGCCCTCGCTTTTGTTGTTTCCCTTACTCCCCTTCCTTTGCCTAGCCCCACCATGGGCCCCTTCCTCTCCTTTTTATTCTCACCTGACGGTCGTTTCTGGATCCCCATTTTAGTTCACCTCCTCGTCTTATTTGCACCCCCACCATTTCTGATGTCACCACTTCCTATCCGCTTCCGTCGCCGATCCGTTGACTACCACGTGCTTGGGAACTGCTGATATCAGCAAAGCCCCAGCGGCTGGTTCAAATAGGGCAACAGGTCCATCTTCATGACATTGATCTGCCATCATATACTATCAAAACATCGGTTGCTTGTCTTGCCTGGTTGGAGTGTGGGTGGGTAGTTTTTGAGCTGGAGAAGGTTCATCCCCTTGCGTTGCCCATGTTCATCGCTGTCCCATTCACTTGGGTACACTTATCTTTTGTCCATTGTCTTCGCTACAGCTACACCTACCACACACTGCCTGGGACTCACTTGTTCCAAATTGGAACTACTCCTCTCCCTCCCTTGTTTGATCAGGTGGTCCAACACAACCAGTCCATTGGTAAGGCCATGGAACTGTCGGATTTGGACTAGGTGGTGGACTGGTGGCTCCAGTTTCTTTTTCTTCAGCAAAACATTCATTTACAGTGTGATTATTTTTCAATTTTGAATCATTTTTATGGACACATATTTTTTAGAATGCCTGACTGACAATAAAGGAACTGTGTTGATACTGATAGTGTTTTGCCTTGCCCTTTTTTTTACTGCATCTTCCCATGACATCATGATTTTCCTGCTCTCTGTTTGCTATTGGACTTTACTTTATGGCTGTACAAACCTGTGACATTACTCACAGCATTCATTGTTCTATCCCTTTCTTTTCCTTTTTTGACAATCTTAGCCTGTACTACCTATGCAGGATTTGTCAGCATACATTCCTTCCTTCATGTTCTTTCTCATTCTTTTTGCACAGCTATACTGTGCATAGCCTACTTTTCTTTTACTATATAAACCCCCTGTATTTTACCTTGTAAAAACAACAAGAATCCAATCCAGACTTCTTCTTTACTCTCAAGTTCACTACTCTGCTACTTGTGATCCAGTGTGGTCACAACACTTCCCACTTCTACCACTGTTAACTGCTGTCATCGTCACTCGTCACTTTTTAAAAGTGATTGTCATCCCCTTTGATTAGAGTTCTTCTGAGCACTACAGTCTGTGCGTCAGGAGCCTGCTATCACTGGGAACTTTGTTATCTCGTCATTCTCAAACCTACCTTGTGCTACGATTAGCAAGGTAGTGCTCATCTATACTTGTTACTAAGCCCCTATCTTCTATAAATTCAACTATCCCTCCTCCTCAAAACCCACACTCATACATCTCTGGGTTTTACTTTGAAGGATCCTTATACGTACCACCCCACGAACAACCAGACCACTCTACTGTTCTAGGAGGCAAAGCCCATAAACAAGTTCCGTGGAATCTGGGAGGATTGTGTGTTAGTTTGTTTTTGTGAGTGGTTTTCTAATAGCAGTTCTCATCATCAACAGCGCTCATCAAAATTGGCTCTCTCAGAGATAACAGTGCACTTGGTGGTAGGATTGTAGAATTTCCATCCCTTGTAGCCCTCAGGATAACCAATGAATACACATTTCTCCATATGAGAGCCAAAGACACCTCTCTTGTCCTTTTGCACATGCACATAGGCAGTACAGCCCCAAACGCGAAGGTGAAACATGTCAGGCTTGCGTCCATACCATAACTCAAAGGAAGTGGCATGGGCCACTGCATCAGTGGGACACCTGTTCCAGACATGCACCAAAGCGGACAGACATTCACCCCAGAAGCTATTAGGCAATGCAGACTCTGATAACATGGCAGTGATACGCTCAGTTGGAAGTCTGTTTGCTCGCTCTGCCACACCGTTCTGCTGAGGACGATTCCTGGTGGTGTGCTGTCTCACAATCCCATGGTCATCTGTGAATTGCTCAAATTCTTTGGACATGTACTCTCCCCCTTTATCATCGCACAGAGCCTTGATTTTGCGCTCCAATTGAGTCTCAGCATAAGCCTTGAATCTCTTGAAAGCATCAAAGACATCTGACTTGGCCTTGAGAGGCACAACAACAACATGGAATCGACTGTGATCATCAATGAAGGTGACCCAGTAGCGATAACCAGAGAATGTGGGGGAAGAGACTTGGTGAACATCAGAGTGGATGAGGTCCAAAGGATGAGCAGAGCGAGTATCAGATGAAGGGAATGGATTGGCATGCATCTTGCCAGACAAGCACAGTTCACAGACAGGATCAGGAGCAGCCTTCGAGTCCAGTGTAAGCCCAGTGACCAGATCTCTCTGTATCAGTCTCTTGACATCAGCATGATGGTGGTGAGCCAATCTGCGATGCCAGAGCGTCAAATCAAGTGGTATAGTCACAGTAAAATGTCCCAGTTCAACACAAGCAGCAGTAGATCCATCAAGGAATGCTGCATTGTTGTCATGAATAGTTGCAGTGAACAAGAGAGTGTTGTCACGCATAAAGGACATGGAATGAGACAAAATAGTGACATTGAAACCACTTTGATGAGTTAAATACAAGACTGAGAGGAGATTATTTCGAAGATCTGGTACTGTTAGTTTTGGTGATTCTGCACCTTTGTGCTACCTATATATTTTCATTCCTTTCTCTATCTATTCTTCTATCATTCACTATTGATTGTGTTCTCTATTATTTCGCCTTTGTGGCTGCTTTGTTTACCTTTGTTTACAAAACTTCGGACAGTATTGCAGAGTCCAATGCTTCCTATTCTCTAGTTACTCACATTGGACTCTAGGTACTGTATACCTGTCATACTCTCTAATAATAAAGTTACTCACATTGGACTCTAGTTCCAGTCCCTGATTGCTCTCAGCAAGTGGCTAGACACTTCCTTCAAGCTTTGTTCTTAATAGGTACATGGAGCACTCTAGAGAATTCCACAGCCCTAGCCACTTTGCCATTCATCACAGGATTAAACACCACAGTACCAACACCAGCTGAATAGACGACAGTGTGATCAGCCAGCTTGATTGGCACACGATATGGGGTATAGTGGTGCACCCAATGACGATGAGGTGTCATATGAGAAGTGGCACCTGTATCTGCATTCCAATCAATGTCAGCATCAAGTTGGAGAGGGCAATGAGGATCAGAGGGATGAATAGAACGAAGACTTGCATTTTCAGCTGATTCAGTGACCACAGTAGATGAATTGGCATTGTTGGGCGAAGATTTGGGCTGCTGAAAGGTATTCTGAGAGTTGCTGGAGCCTGCCTGAGCCTTATTGCCACACTTGTAGCGATTTTTAGCACCCTCCACTGCCTGTTGGTGTCTAGCAATGTATTTGTGGCATTTGTCTTGGGTATGGCCAAGTAAACCACAGAAATCACACTAAACGCAAGTAGAGGTGGTGGATTGGTTGCAATGATGGCAGTTAGGATGGGTGCAGGTGCTATTGGCAGTGGTAGATAAAGAATGCAAGGCAGAATTGACTTCAGCACGATGACAGCGATTGACCTCTTCAGCAAGGAAAGCATCCCTGAGCTGGGTCTTGTCCAAGGTGCCCAGAAGTAGTAGAGATGAAGTGAAGTGGGCATATTGATCAGGAAGCGCCCTAATCATGGCCATGCATGTCAATTCATCGTCCAATTCAGACAATGAGAAGTCAGTAGGACGAAGATTTTGAATCTGATGCATGCCTTCGTCAATTCTGGTCATGAGAGACTGCAGGGACTTGTCCTCCTTCTTTCTGATAGAGAAGAAGTCGTCATAGGCATTAAATCTCGTCCCAGGCTTCTTAGAGACGTGCACAATTGCCAGTTTCTCCCAGATCTTGACAGGATCATCAATGATGCCATCAAGATGGATGCGCTGCTCTTTGGTGACATTGAGGTATAATGCACCAGCAGCCTTTTCAGCTCTCAACTCCCATTTCTCTATTGCTTCAGCGTCAGTCCCAGGACACTTTTCAGCGCCAAAGACGAGCCTCCACAGTCCCTTGGTCATCAACCAAGCTTGCATTTCACCACTCCACTGGGGTTAGTTAGTGCCAGACAAGGGATGGAACTTGGGATCAGAGTCAGACATGATGGGTGTTGTATAAGATAATAGAGCAATGATAAATGATGTAGGAGACGGCTATAGGCAATGGAATAGTGGCAAAGACAATGGGCAACAGTAGGAGGCGAGCAGATAAGATGGTGAGGCGGTAGAGAGAGGATGTGGAGAGGGTCAGAAAACGCAAGGATAGGTCCAAATAGGGTCCAAAAAGCGTCCAAAAGTGATCCAGGAGGGTGCTAAGGCTTCCTAGTGCTGCTACAGGGTTACACCTGTGTTCCCCTTTCAATTCCACACTGATATTAACAGAGAAATCGCCTCGAGACAGTGTTGGTTAATAGGGCTTGTATATGAGTCAACAAAGTGACTTAAGCTCCCCAAACACCGCAGACTGAGAGAGGCTCTAGGCAACAGCAAACTGAGGCAATGCAGGCGAGCTTCACAGTCTATAGGCTTGTTCTATCTGATAATGGACAGAGTAGAGAAGATTGGAGCTTTATGCACACACCAGATATGCCAAAAAGTGAAAAATAGGGCAAAAAGTCGAAATTGATGCAGAGACAGATAAGATGGATGGATTGCCACCAAATCAGAGGTATAGGGAACATTTTTATAGAGTAATAGATGGCCCAAATATCACAAGAAGTGAAGCACAGGATGTGGAGATATGGGTCCAATAGGGGTGAAAGTGCCAAAAATGCGAACTTCACAGAGGATGATGGAGTGGATGGATTGCCCCCAAATTGAGGGTGTAAAGTGCAATAGTATAGGGTAGTAGATGGCTAAAATAGGGCCAAGATCCAAGCACAGGATGTGGAGATATGGAATAGGGGGCCAAAAGGTGATCAAATGATGATGAAGGCTGAAAGATCCAGCTCAAATCCAACCGCTCTGACAGGTCTCCTAGGGTTATTTAGGCCATAGAAGACGATGGTAGAAGTTACAGGACGATCAGATAAGGATTGGAGGAGATATGGTGCAGATAAGACCAAAAAAGCATCCAAAATGGGGGTAACTTGCAACAAGGAGTTGTTGTTGGGGATCAAGATGAGATCAGAGTAATCAGAGATGGTGGATGGGATAATAGGAGTTCCAGAAGATATTAAGAACAAAGCTTAAGGGAAGTGTCTAACCACTTGCTGAGAGCTATCAGGGACTGGAACTAGAGTCCAATGTGAGTAACTATATTATTAGAGAGTATGACAGGTATACAGTACCTAGAGTCCAATGTGAGTAACTAGAGAATAAAAAGCATTGAACTCTGCGGTACTGTCTGATGTTTTGTAAACAAAGGTAAACAAAGGAACCACAAAGGCGAAATAACAGAGAACATAATCAATACTGAATGGTAGAGGAATAAATAGAGAAAGAAATGAAAATATAGAGGTAGCACAAAGGTGCAGAATCACCAAAACTAACACTACGGGAAGATATCATATCCATACTGGAGGACAAAACTCCAGAATCTCTGAAGGAGACATTTCCTCAAGTAAGAACCTCCCAAATCTTCAGTATTCTTGGGATTACACTCCTCATAGCCTGTCAATTAGCATAAACCCATACCCTATCCCCACATGGTACTCCGGACTCCTGTTCCAATACTCCTGCACTGGACTTCTAGTCTGCCATATGCTTTCCTATGCACGTTCTTGTACTCCTCATGGACTTTGTAGTTTAAACCTTGTAATACACTCCTTGCACATATATTCTCCTCTTGCTAGATAATTGTCCACATGGAAATCTGTACCTATATTACAAGTCACTCCTTACAAGCTCCTACTCCTCCAACAGTATATAAGTTGTAGCTCCTGTACTCTGTTTTTGCAGTTCAAATATCAACTAAATTCCCTCACCTTTTTATAAGTCCTTTTCTAAGTCTTTCCGTTCCTTCTCCAAAGGATCTTTACTCTGTTCTCTTTCATTCTCTACTCTGCTCCGTCCATTCCAATTAGTTAGGGACCAAAGTCTGCAGAATGGCCTAGTGTGCAAGCTAAGCCAACACTCAAAAAGGTCACAGTTCTGACAAAAGATTGCAAAACTACTCACCATGCTCACCAAAAAGGTTGATTGGAGTTGGAAGGATGAACAAGTAATGTCTTTTAAAACTATAAAACTTTGAAAAAACACTCACCACCGCCCCTACCCCTGCTGTTCCAAGAAATGATAACCCATTCAAACTAGAAGTAGATCATCTGCCTTTGACTTGACTGTAGGAGCTGTTCTATCCCAAAAACAGAGTGATAAATTCAGACCCATTGCATTCCTCTCAAAAACCCTTACTCCTGCTAAATGAAACTATGGAATCTATGACAACAAAAAGCTTGCTGTTATAACAGCACTAGATGAATGGCAACATCACCTTATAAAATCCAAAAACTCATTCAGACCCCTTAAGTAAATCTAGGAATTGCCATGCAAATACAATTAAAACTGCACATATATCTTAAGGTTCTATTCAGCCACATTTAATACTACAGGATTTAGGAAAACCGCTTGAGCAAGAATCTAGCCTACCAGAATTATCAAAATTATTTGGCTTCACAAGACCTCATTTCAACTAGTTCAAATGTCAAGGACATTTGGTTGCAACCTTTTACAAGTGTAAATACTCTCTATTCCCTAACATTACACCATTGACACTAGTGTCTTGTTTTTTTAAGACAAGCAAATTTTGTACAAGAGTGGATTATGAATCAATAATAAACTTGAGAAAAGCAACCAACCTTTTACAGTGTAGCCTCAATTTCCATGGTTGATTGTGCTATGACTGTGTGATCATACACAGCGCTGATGATGACATCTTTGCCAGGCTTGTGTACATACTGACCCTAGAATTCTTTTGTGTTTGCTTGAAGCCTTGACAACTTACAGAACTTGTATCTATACAGTTCATTATTTAGAGGGCACTTTGTAGAAATTATATTATGTAAGCAAACTTTGGAGCTTTGCCCGAAGATTTACTCTGTGATTATAACCGGCTTTTTGTGGCTACCATTATTTTTTCACATGATATTTATGTATATTTGTTATATAAGAAGCCTTGTATTTACATTGTCACGGCATTCATTTGCCCAAGGATCCTTCTCCTACACCTGTTCCTGTGCCCTGAGAGACCAAATATTCAACACACTTTTGGTAAGGAACAGCAATATAGAGACAACAACTACCTTGTTATAAACACCATAGATGCTGATATGTTCTTTCACCTCAAGAAGATGTATTGGTATTGCTATATTGTATATGACACTCTAAAAACCTTGCAGATCACTTATTGTTATCTTCATTCAATAATACACTAAACTGATGTATATTCATCCAGGTGAAAATCAAGGTTTATGAACTTAACACCTTGCTCTTACAACATGTCAACTTGCAAAGAACAGTGAGGTTTATTACATCTATTAGATCATTATCTTGTCAACTCATAGCGTAGTTACACAGCAACACAATTATGTATACAAACAACACTTCAAACATGAGGTCAAGCTAGTATGTCTAATAAGCCAATATAGAAGTGGGTCAACCGTTTTAGTTCACACACACATGGGCCAATATCTAAAATATTAGAATGTCTATGAATTCAAATCACTTCAATAGTCTAATAGATGACCATGATGATGAGGAAATCTTACTACATGAAGAAGATGACAATAATACTTTGGATAATGAGACATCCTCAGAGAACCTTGGACTTTTGCCCAAAAGAGCAATACTTGGTGAATATAAATGAGTATTTCATTACTAGTATTTTTATCTCCTCACTGTAACAATTCTGCTCTATTTCGTTCAAAAAAGATTATTTGTCACTCCTTAATGTGTGCAAAAAAACTGCAGATTGAGTATGCTACTCTCCAAGCTAGGCAGGCTAGCAGCCCACACTCCTCCAGGACAGCTGATGCCCCCCTGAAGTCCTCTGGCATAATAAACAGATTGCAATTTTGGGCCGCCTATTTAGATTTTTACTGTATATGAGCCTTGGGTTGATGATAATATGCTTGGTCAATGTAAGTGCCCAGATATTGATGTCAATAATATTACTTAGCAATATGCTATGAAAGTATTGATATGTCTGGCCATCATCACAGAAATCCATAATATTATCCCTTAATCTGTTATGTTTTGCATGAATTACTTGGTCTTTGCTAGTCTTGTAAGTTGTCCCCATCCCAGTTAATGTCTGATGTTTATGCATTTTGACAGAGTCTGAATAACTCTTGGGGGTACCTCATTGTCAGTGTGCAGAAAAATATTTCACAGGTATTTAATCTTCCCTCATTGCATTTCCTCACCAAGGCTAATTGTGGGTTTCTGGGCTAGTGAAGCTCCCAAAGTTCTAAATAAATGCAAAAAAATATCCAGTCCTACCTTCCCTATGTTGAAATAGTCAAGGTCAAAGCCTGTTAGCCTTGTTAGACAACATACATCATGAGTTGACATTAGTACAAGGACTAGTGGCTCAGTTAGTTAGAGCACTGCCATACATAGGCAGAGGTCCTGGGTTTAATCCCTGGCTGGTCTACTTTGCTTTTATGCACTCTCTGTGGTCAGGTGGAGTATGAGGTTGGGAGTTGACTTAGCTTGCGTGCTAATCCCTTCTGTGGACCTTGGTCCCTAACTCATTGGAGTGAAACAGATGAGAGTAGAGGATGAAAAAGAGTAGAGTAAAGGTCCTTTATAGAAGGACTGGAAAACTTAGAAAGGGACTTGAGTAAAGGCGAGGGAATTTAGTTGATATCTAAACTGTAGGAATGGAGTACAGAAGCTACAATTTATATACTGTTGGAGGAGTGGGAGCTTGTAAAAAGTAAGGAGTAATGTATGTATGGAGTTCCATGCAGACAATTATCTAGTGGAGGAAAATCATATGTGGGAGGAGTGTACCATAAGGTCTAAACTACAGAGTCCATGAAGAATATGAAAATGTGCATAGAAAATGCATGGTGGCCTAAAAGTCCAGAGCGGATAACTGGAGTACCATATGGAGTTGGGGTGTAGGGTTATGCAAATTGGCAGGACATGATGAGTGTAATTCCGAGAGTACCAAAGATTTGGGGGGTTTAGACTTAAAAAATGACCTTATCAGAAATTCTGGAGTTTTGCCTTCTGGCACGGATATAACACACTGGTCTGATGTCATCTGCAAATATTGTGGTGAAGCAACCAAATGCACATTGCAACAATAACTACACTAACAATTTGAAGGCAATTTTTCTTGCCTCTCCTGACTTTGTATTCTTGTCAAAGCGTCAGACCTTCAGTATTGACTAAAAACTTTTTTTCAGAAGCTACAAACATTTTTGAATAAAATTTTCAGACTTCTTACTTTCAGTCTCCTCTTTAACTTCATTGGACACTTGTGTCATATAGTACTTTCCTTTATTTTCTAACTCCACTTGTATCTTCACTTTTTTGCACTCTACAGTCTTTTTTTATTTTTTAGATACAAGCCTCTCATGCAGTGGAGCTGGTCACATGGGCCGTGCCCTATAACATCATCAGCCACTACTTTCATTAACTGTATAGTACATAAGTACAAATACTCTGTATTAGTATATAAACCCCAATAAATCCAGGAGACTCCTCAGTGAGTCCTCCTATTGATTACCCTCAACTGTCAGGCAACAAATATGAAGCTATATAACAAAGCAATGTCTGGCCAAGTCCTTGAGAAAAGGCAGTGAACCAGAGTATTGAGATGAAGAGTATCAGTATAGTCACAAATCCAAACTAATATTAAACTAAGGAATAATACATTAAGTATATACTAATAAATCTAAGTGAAACTCAGCTGCTGCCCCAGAGGCTATAGAAACAACTTTATTATTTACCTAAGTGAAACTACAATAGATGTTAGTTTAAGGTGATCTCTAATAAATGTAATGTAACATACCTCAGCCGCTGCCCAAGAGGCTATAGAAACGACTGAGGTATTCCTATACTAAACCCCCTACTACTTATAGTTGGAGGTGCTACTCGCTACAGTATAATAACTCCTAGGAGTACACTTATGCTCCTAGGAGAACAATGGTGACTCTATGGAGTGGTGGCTATGCTCCATGGAGAACAATGGCTGCTTTAGCAGAGACCGGGTTTATCCGGTTTTGTCACATACTCCTTATATAATGAATCACAAAGGTAAGTCCAAAGGAGTAACAAAATCAAGAATAGTCTGACCAACAAGGAGCCTATAAGAAAAATAGAGAGGATGATATGATCTATCATAATTACTAATTGTGTGAAAGAGATCCTTAGTAAGAGATGTATGATTGGCTGGATCAGTAAACCCATGAGAAGATACTGAGTTGCAGTCCATATTGTTGATTAATATCTTGCCAAAGTATCCCCAGACATAGCTTTTGACCAATGCTATGTCACTGGAATATCTTCTCGAGGATTGGAGAGGAGTCTCCTATGTTGTAAGTATAATAAGATGTGAGTGTAAAAGGAAAACAAGAAGAAGAAGGATAAGAGTAGTAGAAAACCAGCTGTAACTTCTAATCCAATAGCGAAAAAAATAATGGGGAATAGGTTGCCAGTGGATAGCCACAATATAACGGGAATGCAATAGAAAAATTGATTCCTTACATCAACCCACTCTGTCCTATCCTAAGGGAGTTTGTCCACTTACTCACTTACTCCCCTCTGCTTGTTTTCTCTGTGCACCAGAGCATCAAAATTTTGGTTGTAACCTCAAGACTCGCTTTTACTACTCTCTTGCACTTTATGCAAACCCGGACCACATGGTTAAGTAGAATTTTCTGAATAGTAAAACTTTGGTGCTGGTCTGAAGTTGAGCTTGTGCTAGCCAGTGGAAACAAAGTGTGTGCCCCAATCCTGAAAGTTATTTGAAGCTCTTCAGGACAAGGTACTAGAGAGACTTAAACCAAGCAATACAAAGCCCCCAGTGTCAAGGGAAGTACTTAGTGCAGCAGACAGTGTGGAGCCTCTGTTGCTAGTCTACATATGTACAGAACTCCCTCTTTAAATACTTCTGACCAGGCCAGGTACTTGCCTCCACCAGTCTGGAGAAGATTTGACAGATTAACAAGCAGACCACCCCCTTACAACCGTTCAGACTAGGGCTTCCTACAATAATCTTGCATACCCTTTCAAATACTATATTGGGGGTAGTCGGAGATTGAGATCCAATACTCAGCTTAGAAGAGGTAGATCTGCAGATAACAAACAGGGACCCCCAGTAACATGTGTTTACTTTACACATCAAACAAGTTGTCATGCTGGTGCAACCGGAAACAGTGAACATTAATGCCACCCTTTACCAGATGTGGGAGACAATCACAAATCTCACCACACAGCTTGACAAGCTTTGGATAAACCCCCCCAAAGTCATTGAGAAAAGTTCAACAAGACAGTTGAAATCATTGCTGACAACGGCGCTTTTAACGGAGACTGAGCAAAATTTGCCAAATGGTGAATTAAGCTCCAGATTCAGGTTAAGGTGTCATATTTGTACCGGAAGACAGAACTCTGGCATTTCCAAAGGAGATACTCTCCAAGTCCAAAGCTCCCAAACCATTGGCATACTTAGGATTATATTCCTTGTGGTCTGCCGGTCAGCATAACTCTACGCCCCATTTTCATATGGTACTCCGGTTGTCCGCTCTAACACTCCTGCACCAGAATTTTTAGTCTGCTATATGCTTCCCCTTGCACGTTCTAGTATTCCTCATGGACTTTGTAGTTTAAACCTTATAATACACTCCTTGCACATATATTCTCCTCTTGCTAGATAATTGTCCACATGAAACTCTGTACCTACATTACAAGTTACTCCTTACAAGCTCCTACTTCCCCAACAGGATATAAGTTGTAGCTTCTGTACTCTGTTCCTGCAGTTCGAATATCAACTAGATTCTATCGCCTTTTTACCAGTCCCTTTTCTCAGTCCTTCCAATCCTTCTCCAAAGGATCTTTACTCTGCTCCCCTTTCATCCTCTACTCTGCTCCATCCATTTTCCGTCGAGTTAGGGACCAAGGTCTGCAGAAGGGCCTAGCGCATAAGCTAAGCCAACTCCCCACCTCGTCCTCCATTACTCCATGACCCCATCCCCTTACTCTGCAACTCCGCCACTCCAAAAAGGCCACATTTCTGACAAAAGGCAAATTTTACTGCCTTCAAAAGTGATTTTAAGCCTTCAACTGCCGCCTTGTCAAGGCTCAAAGAACCTGTGGCAGGTCAATATGCCCAAGTACAACTCCAAGAGTGCTACACTGCTAGTGTATAGCCAACCTGGGACAACCTTAATGTAACAACCAAGAGTTTGTTACTTTAGCGCACAACTAGAACCAACTATAGAGAGGATGATGTGGGAGTGGTTACCCTTTAGGTTTCAACAAGTTAGTTGTGAGGATACAACAGGAGGACTCGCTGAGGAGTCTCCTTGACCTATTGGGTATATATACTACTACAGGTTTGTTTGTACATATGTACTATACAGTTGATGAAAGCAGTGACTGATGATGTCATGGGCACAGCCCGTGTGACCAGCTCCACTGTGTGAGATACTTGTAGCTAAAAATAAGAAAGAAGGCAGTGCAGCGCGAGAAAGAGGAGTTTGAACAAAAGGGAAAGTGCTGCATGGCACACTGTGTGAAAACTACAGAAAAAGGTTAGAGAGGAGAATGAAAATTAAAGGTCCAAAAATTGTGTATTGTAACACTTAATGCAGAGGTCAAAAAATATTTCAAGCCACAAGGTGAGTGTTACAATTGATGTACCAGTACCCACTTACACTTCTCTTTTCGTACTTTTACTTTTACTTTTTCCAAAGTCACATGACCAGTCACGTGACCATTTACTTTACTTTTCATTTTCGAACCTTTCCTTTAAATTTCATTCTCCGCTTTAACCTTGTACTGTAGTTTTCACACTGTGCCATGTAGCACTTCCTTTTTTAGTTCAAACTCCACATTTTTCGCGCAGCACTGCCTTTATTCTTATTTTAGCTACAAGTATCTCATGCAGTGGAGCTGGTCACACGGGCTAGGCCCCATGACATCAGCAGCCACTGCCTCTAGCAACTGTACAGTACATATGTATAAACAAACCTGTATTAGTATATAAACCCCAATAGATCTTGGGGAAGGACTCAGCGAGTCCTCTCGTTGTCTACCAACAACCAACTCGGTCCTACCAAATGGGTAACCACTCCCACCTCTTCTTCTTTTTTTTTGAGTGTTGTTTCGTTGTGCTCCAGTGCCCCAAGACTGTGTCTTGTTGGTGTTGTCACAGTGAGTGTGACTGGGCATGTCAGCAAATCTGTGCCTTCAAACAGGGCAATATGAGGATGGAAAGAATAAATGCTGGTCATATTTATGCCAAACTAAGATCTTTGTATAAGATTAACAATAACAATGCTTTTGAAAACATAAATCAGAGCGCTTCCCTGAGGCTAAGCCTTGGGACCATGCTATAGATTTGAAGAACACCTTCAAACTGAGAAAATGACACATGATTCCCCTCTCTGCCTCAGAAAGAGATGAGGTTTTTAGTTTTACATCAGACTTTCTAAGAGCCCTATGACATCCCTGGTGTTTTTCATTCCTAAAAAAGATGGGAAAAAGCATATGATTATGGACTATTATTACCCAAATGAGTACATGGTTAAAAATGTGTATCTGCTGCTTTTAATCAGTCAGCTAGTGGGGAAATTGGCTGGCACCAAGATCCTAACAAAGATGGATCTCAGATGGGGGTACAATAATTCATGCATCAAATAAGAAAATGTTTAGAATGCCATGTGCACATGCCGCCAAGGATCCTTTGAACCCCTCCTGCCTGGATAACAACTTTCAAAAGGCAAGCCTGAGGACACTCTGCAGTTTAAGTAAGCGCTCACTGGGTTTCAAGTTGCTGAGTTGAGTTTCTGCTGAGCTCGGGTTATGGTGAAAAAGTTTCAACAGGTCATGTTATTGACACCAAATGGGGGGCTCCTGCATGCCGCTCTTAGTTTGGATCAGACCTTATTTACTGATATTGACTAGGCTCGTACCCAGCCAGATCACTGGGTTTAATTTTGGTTACTAGCCAAATTTGTCTTCGAGCACACCCAGTGAACGACTGGGACCGCTCGTCACCATTTTGTGAGGAGGACGAATTCCTCACCAAAGATGAGGTGGGGACTTAATCGTAGGGACTCAAAAGCCATAAAAAATTTTCCCCCAAGTTACTATACAAAAAAGCAATTTTGTAACTCGTAGAACACATTGAATATAGGAAATTTTTGCGACTTTTTTTGCAAGTGAACTTTGCCAGAAAATGGTAGTGACAGCGACAACAACCTCACCTCAAATTTTTCCAAAAAATATCTATTAACAAAAAGTGATCTACTGGTTACAAAATTGCTTTTTTGTATACCAAGTTTTTGACATTTTTTTCTGACTTCTGAGTCCCTACGACGAAGTCCCCACCTCATCTTTGGTGAGGAGTTCATCCTCCTCACAAAATGGCGACGAGTGGTCCCAGCCTCCTTGCAAGCTCGCAAATTCATATCGGCAAATATGATAAGCACGAGCTAGCCGAGCAGGTTGGGGACGAGCCTAGATATCGACTATCATATCAGTGATTTAGTCTGACTCCGGAGACTAATTGTAACCATGAATTGCAATGACATCGCAATTATCATCGCGATGCACTTGAGTCGCGATTGGTTTCGGGGATTTCCGACACAGGCGTCCGAAACTAGTACTGTGGCTGAGAAAACCAAAAAAACTGTTATTTTTTCTTGAAATAACGAGTTCCAGTACAAGCTATAAAATTCTGTAAGTTAGTGCTGTACCTAGCATGATATGGTATCACAGCTAACCCCCACCCTCGAACTCAGGTACAGTGTCTTATTGTTTCCAGGATTCAGTCTGAATACCATGACTTCTGACATGGCTGTGATATACAGGTCGGGTTGTACGGTATGTTATGTGTCGCCTGATACACCTGGCGTGCTAAAGGCTCCTCCAAAATCTGAAATATCTATTGATTCCGTATCCTTTTTCGCACTTGTTGACTCCAATTGTTGCCTTTCTCGTCTTCTACTGGGAGATGCAACTGGAGACACGGGTATTGGAACACTAAACTGGTCAGATTGTAGCCGGGCAAGCATATCCCGCGCCACGTCAGCGGTGTCCAAGGAACCATGTATAACAGGTCTATCAGGATCAAGCGCTAGCGCCATTGCCGGTCGACTGTCAGGTTTCAGGCGCGTTCGCCGTGTCCTTCTTCCAACTGTATCTCCATTACGTAGCTTCTCTAGAAGACTGTCCAAGACAGTATCTTCTTTCGATTCCGCTTCTGAGGCTTTTTGTCGCTGCACCCTGGACTCTGCCAGAGCCTGTTTTCGCTTCTCGATCGCTATTCGTTCCTCAGCTGCGGACTGGTTATCGTTCTGACATTTCTATAGACAAACATAGTAAATGGTATCACGGGAGACGGGATGAGCGGGCTTACCTTATATGATATAACAAAAGTCTTGAATATTCCGTAGAACTCTGCAGATGACATGTTTTTATCATCCTCTCCATAATATTTGACTACCTCGGCAAAAATCGCTTCCGCACGGTTCACGTCGTCCACCAAGTCTTCCAATTGCGAACTTGCTTTCCCAACAAAACTCCACATCTGCCTGCTATACTGATCGTTTTGTGCTGTATCAACATAGTGATCATTGAGTTCTTGTCGTATCCGTTTAAGACCATTTCTCATTTCCGCAAGCTCTTTCCTTATGTCTTGCAAGTTCACTACAAAAAAAAAGTTAGTGGCAGTTTCATTCATGCAACTGGATACATACCGCGATATGCTTCGGCAGGTTTACTAAGCTCGTCCAAAAACGCCTCCATGTCCGTGAAATGCTTGGATACTGTTCTCTCGAGAAAATGAAGAAGGGTTGTGTTATTAACGGATTTTGTGTCTACCAACTAACCAAGCTGTTAACCGCGGTTTCAACTGAGTTGGCAGGACCTACTTTATTAATACTGCTGACTCTGAAACCGAAGGCACCCCCCTTAATACCAGTGCCATTCATATAATTTCCCACTATCAGAATGAGCTAAGAGCAGTAAATGAGCACCACAGTAGTAGATGAAAGTGTTATACTGACATTGAGGACTTCTTTGAAATGTTTGGCGTGCAATAATGCTTCGCCGGCTTCTTCAAGCTTTCGAGTACCCTTGAATTCTCTGTAAATATGGGCTATGAGTTGAAAAGTGTCACCAGCTTACATCATCCAAGAGCGACCACGTTTCGTCAAACTTGCATTTATACAACATTCCCTCAATACGTGGGCCTAATCGATCAATTTGAATCAGCTTGACCATCAAACGGTCAGACGGATGTAGCCCCGCTAGTTCCTCAGGAGCCGAATTGCGGTAAACATTTAGTTTGCCAACCTTGACTAAATGAGACCGAGTGTATCTTCAAAACACAAGGCACTCACCTGTTCTGGCGTCGGGAGGACAGGCTTGAGCTCGCTCAAGAACACTTCGGTGCACATATCTTGGTCAAACCGTTGTATTTTCCTGGCAATTTCTTCTGGTTCCATTTTTTTCACCCGCTGGATTAATATTTCTTGAAATTGCTTGTTACGTGATTATCTTGCAAATATCAAAGGTAAAAACTAACCAATGCGTTTCTTTGTTTGCGGGTCAAGGACGCTCCTAAGCTCATCATGCTTATGTCTGGCTGCAAAAACCGCATCAGAAGGGTTTGTGGATGTTACAAAAATCGCTCATACCCATGAGATTGATTACAAGCTGCTTTGCTTTGAAGTCTTCTTCCATCTCCATCCAGATGCCATCTGATGACAATTTCTGCAAGATTTCGCTTTCTTTTTGTGTTTCATCTTGATTCCACAGCGTTTTGGCGACTTGCTGCTGTGGGAGTTTGTCCCACTGAAGTTGTTTCATCTTAGTGCTAGGAGTGACAGGAAGATCCTTGCGGGCCGATAAAAGGTTTGCAAGGTTTGCTCCAAGGTGCATGGAAGCACGCGTGGAATTTAAGGCAGAACTAGGCGTAGATGCACCACTCCTGAGTACTGGTGGTAATGGCGGGGGTGGTGGCGAAGGAATCCCAAGAAAACCAACAGGAGGAGGAGGTGGTGGTGGTGGCGGCGGCGGCGGCGGTGCTGCGGGTGCAGCCCCCCCAAGAGCATTTTGTTCCACGCTTGGTGAGAATATGGAGGGTAAA
>NW_006763300.1:468688-866996 GCF_000218685.1 Serpula lacrymans var. lacrymans S7.9
GGGATTCCTTCGCCACCACCCCCGCCATCACCAGCAGTACTCAGGAGTGGTGCATATACGCCTAGTTCTGCCTAAATACCACGCGTGCTTCCATGCACCTTGGAGCAAACCTTGCAAACCTTTTATCGGCCCGCAAGGATCTTCCCTGTCACTCCTAGCACTAAGATGAAACAACTTCAGTGGGACAAACTCCCACAGCAGCAAGTCGCCAAAACGCTGTGGAATCAAGATGAAACACAAGAAGAAAGCGAAATCTTGCAGAAATTGTCATCAGATGCCATCTGGATGGAGATGGAAGAAGACTTCAAAGCAAAGCAGGTTGGAGGTGGTGGAGGAGGAGGAGGAGGAGGAGGAGGGGTGACATCGGCACAATCAGGCTCTTCTGGAAGAGTAGCCAGTGTAACGAGGCTCGTTTCGCTTGCAGATGCCAAAATTAGCGCCTGCTTCGCATTTTGCCCTGAAACACGTGCACCACCTGTAGCAATGCTCATATGGCGAGGATTATCGCGCGGTGCAATATGATTGCTTGAAGCATGAATTCCTCGCTCATCACCTGAACCCTCCCTGCCCTCATCAGTGGGTGAAGATGCTCCGTAGATCTCGGGCTGATATGGGCTTGAAGACCCTATAGCTGAGGAGCTGTGGGTATGGAGTAACGTGCGCTCTGTGTGTCGAGGCGACCCTCTGATACTTCGGGGACTCGACATAAAACCATCTTTCGGCGAGAACTAATAGAAACATTAGCGTGGTAACAGTGTAAGGCTCATAAATATACTCCCACGGCTTTGATACCTTCTGCTAGTTGCTGTTGAATCTGTTCTTGGACGTCGGCTTCGTCTGCATCCATGAATTGGGACGTGCGACCATTTTGAGCGTCCGGCATATTAGCAGAGATGGATTTTGCAGTATTAGAGCCTGTGGTTTGCTTGCCTCCTGATTTTGAGCTGGGTGGTTTGTCCAATATTTCCTCTTCGTTCCCGTCAACGTAAGACCTTTTTTTTTTTTTACTGGAATCGCGACCCTCCAATATACTGATAGTTTTGGTCCGCTGCATATGCTTATTAAGTTCATCTAAGAGCATCTTCCGATCCATAGAGCCTGAATTGGATTCAAGGATTTTGTCGACACCCTTGTTGACTTCTTTCAGCATCCTGAAAAGTTCCATAATTTGCGCTTCCAGTTGTGCTATTTGCTCTTCGTATCCTGCTTTCTGCGTTTCCAACTGGCTTCTGAGTTTGGTTATGGTATCTCGCCCAAGATCTAGTTTCTTTTCCAGGTGCAAGACCTTCTCTTTGAGCTGACCAACAAGACCACCATGACCTTGGGCAACTTCCTCTTCCAATACCTGATTATCAAGTTTGAGCTGGAGCATCTCGGCCCGTATTTGGGCTGCTTCATCTTCAGCTACTTGTAGCCGTTCAGCTTCGTTGAAATGCGCAATGATGTGTTCCACAGAATGCCCAAGTCTTTGTTCGGCCCCTGAGAGCTTCTTATCAAGCACAACGTCTGTGACTATAGCATTGAGCAGCTGGTAATAATGCACCATAGCTGGACCTTCTTCGCGGATGAGTAGGAGATGTTGCATCATGGACAAAAAATAATCCTCGGCACGAGAACCTTGCGTTTTAGCACGAATGGCATTGTATACATCCTGTGCATTGGATAAATCGCGAAGTATCTCTTGATCCAGGCGTTCCCGTAGCCTCCTTTCGTCCTCTTCGAGAGCATCTTGTAGAATCCCAAGCTGTAAATCAATAAACGGAACCTGAAAGGCGCGACATAGATCTACGATGCGGTGAAGGCCAGCAGACTCCATTTGCGCACGATGATGTAGTCGAAGGTCCAAGTCTTCTATAACTTCGATCATACCATTGATCAACAACATATTGCACAGCTAAGAATTTAAGCAATGAGGCAAACGGATTTAGGAGTCTTTGGTCAAACATACTGCGTATTCATTAAGCGAGCTCTCTATGCCACCATTTTTCTTCACGTCTTCGCTGGCCCCAACCAGGCTGCCCATTTTCCCCCGGCCCTTGAGCGCAATTTCCATAGACTTGAACCAGTATTCATAGCATCCTGTCTCATTGTTCGCTGAACTAAGAGCCTCCAAAGCATTGATAAGCAGTTGCGGAAACCCCCGATCCATATAAACGACCGCTAATAAGAGCTCGAGAATAATCTTTCGAGTAGGTAGATGTGGTGTGTTTAATGAAGACGTCAACTGAGTTACGATCATCGTGTGGGAGATAGCTTCGCTGGCTCCAGCCTACAATGCCATCAGCTCCTGAAATTAGGCATAGATAAGTGAATAACTAACAGGGCTGTTGAAAATGTGCTTCATGCATTTGACAATTTCATACTCTAGCTGAATGTCGGCATCCCGTCTACGCTCCACGATCAGATTATGACACTGAGCCATGGACGTTCATCTCACCGGTTCGGTCCCTTTCTACTAATGTGCATTAACGCCTGCGCTAATACGGACGTCCCATGAATCGAAAGAAAGTGGTGAAACCAGCTAGGTACATCATATCAAGATGAAACGTGCTCCATGACGAGAGATGCCATACCTCATTTCGTTTCCTCGCATAGAGACCGACAAACTCGATGCCTGCTTGGCTGTGATAGTGTTGTCGAGGAACCTTTTAATATACCATTCAGGTGTACCCTCGCCGATTTGGGCGGGTTGGCCATTTTCGCTTTGCTTACGAGCCAGCTCTTCCCTGGACCTTTCTTCCTTCCAGCGGAGATGTTCATCACTATACACAATTGTCCACTTCTGGTCAAGATTCAGATTCTGCATATCTGGAAGCCCCCGCGACATCTTGACGTGCTCAAAGAGAGCTTCTACCTCTTCGTCCTTCTCTGGGCGAGGAAAGTCGAAACCATCTTGATTTCCATCCCGGTGACGATGAAAATATTGAGAAAGATGGGGCGAGTCTGTTAGAACGGATGATGCATAGCGAGAACCACGGTGCCCCTCAGTATGGGTAGTCACGCCGGAAGAAGGGCGCACGGTCGACTTGGGGAGAATGGGTGAAATGGGGGTGGGTACACTAGCGAAATCCATGACACTGGGACTGAGTCTGCCGGAGGAGGTTGATGCTTCACTTCTTCTGATATGACGAGAAGTGGGAGTCTTGGGCCTGGCAGTGGGGAGAGACGACAGCGACTCGTTGTATAAGGTCGAAGAGTCCGCTGTACTTACAGATGCATTTGGTGAATCTGGACGGGATACACCGTTTGCTAGTGTGTAGACTCTGTCTCTTTCAGCTCTGTTACGCTGTGCTGTATGCAGGTTGATGTCGGTGCCCAGTGAGGTTAGTGTAGGATTGGTGATGGGGGCGGATATAACGGCTGTCGAAGGGTTGCCTCGAAAGCCTTGTGATACGGTTGCTACGTTCAATGGCGAACGAGGAGGTGGCCCTAGCCTGTCATACGGTACTGAACGTTCATTGAGCTCCTGGGTGGAAACCGAAGACTGCCGAAGTCTCGACTTCTTCCTCCCAAACAGCGATTCCATTACGACCTTGCAGTAATAAAGAGAAATATAGATCAAGGATCAGAGAGTTGGAGAACAGGACATGCAAGTGCTGTAGCTTCAGCGACTGACTCTGACCCGTAAGTGCATGCGATTGTAGAGTATTTGGCTGACTTCCTTTCTGGTAGGGCATTTATTTGCTCTTATTATGGCCCACGAAAACATATGGTGGCCCCTGTTCGCATCACATCCTGGTGAGCATTTCGCATCTCCTGTACTGGCTGTCTTTGCTTTTTAGGCATCTCTATTTTAACAATCATGACTCGAGGTCGTCGTCGTGTAACGCGCTCCAATGCTCGACAGTCTCCGCAGCAATCTCCCGGTCCTGACATCCACTCCGAGTCTGTGTCTCGAACAGAAGAGGCAGGTGCAAGAAATTCTTTGCGCTTGCCAACGGACAGCTGTCCGGCGTGTAAGAGTGACGAAGGCTCAGAGTCAAGCCTCTCCATTTTCACGAAACAAAGCTGGGTTAGATGCGACGCATGTAAAACATGGTTTCATTGGCTCTGTGTGGGCAATGGCGGAGAGTTGGAAACCATAGATAGATGGTAAATCAACTCCATGTTATATTGAAGATCTTAGTAACCACATCCGCCTCAGGTTCTGTGATAGTTGTGTGAAAGAGAGTCCTATCCGCTCCATTACATTCAAACCCCCCGCTCGCAAGTCCTTGCGCAAACGAACCCAAAGAGATTATTCCAATCTCGACGGTGGTTTAGACTCGGATCCTAATCGCTGGTTACATGTTATGGAAGGAAAAGATATAAAAAGCGATCAATTCAGGAGGATGCAAGGCAGCGAAGTTGGACTAGAATGGTTGGAAAGTGACGAGAACTCAATGCGCGAACCCATAGTCATAGAGAACCCTGAAGGTCTTGGGATGAAAATGCCAGATCCAGAATTCACCGTCATCGATGTCAAAGAAATAGTAGGCGAGGATACACCTGTGGAAGTCATTGGTATGCATCTACATTCGGTTGATTGACTTTATTGACGTGAACTGTAGACGTTGCTACACAGTCTAATTCTCCTGGTTGGACACTAGGAAAGTGGGTGCAGTATTATTGCACGGAACAGTCAAGTCGAGATAAGATACGCAATGTAATCTCTCTGGAAATATCCGGAACGAAGCTGGCTGATCAGATTTTACCGCCACGTCTTGTGAGGGAGCTAGACTGGGTGGAAAAGTTTTGGCCTACTGTAAAACAAGGAAAAGGGCACGTATACCCTAAAGTCCAACTATACTGTTTGATGGGTGTCGCTTCTGCTTGGACAGTGAGTCGTCTCGAAGAGGTTTGAAGCGAACGTTGACCTATAGGTCTGAATTTAGGACTGGCACATCGATTTCGCGGGCTCATCAGTATATTATCATGTTCTACGCGGCTCTAAGGTACGCTATGCTACAAGCACCAATGCTATGCTCAACCTTGTCACTAGGTATTTTATTTTATACGGCCCACGACCGCAAACCTTGCCGCGTATGAAAGGTGGTCCGGAACCGAACTACAAAACCATGTCTGGCTAGGTGACCTAGTGGATGAAGTCATTAAGGTCACATTATATCAAGGAAACACGATGATTATACCAACTGGATGGATACATGCAGTGGTAAAAATTTCTGACATGACAATAGCACTGATCCACGTTACTCATGGCGCCCTAGTACACCCCAGTTGACTCTCTGGTATTTGGAGGCAATTTCTTACATTCGTATAACGTTCCCATACGTAAGCACTTTCATGGTTCCAGTTATACGCGCGACTGACTCGAAGTTGATGATTTGTAGAGCTCAAAGTGGTTGAGATTGAAACATCCACTCACGTCCCAAAAAAATTCAGATTTCCGTTGTTCACTAGGTAGGTCCTTGTCCACCATTGGGTTGACTTCCCTTGCCAACAGCAATTATTAAAGGCTCTGTTGGTATGTCGGAGATAAGTATCTCCGTGATCTCAAGGCGAAAGAAGAATTCTCCACTCGTGTACTCGAGTCTCTAGCTGCTCTTGCTAAGTATCTCGTTTTGGAAGTGCGTAGTATGGAAAGAGGAAGCGAGCAGGCAAAGCGAGACGCCAAGGAGCAGGTGCCGAGTGACCGAATCAAAGATGCTGCAGCATTGGCTCGAGAATTACGCTGGCGAGTGCGCGTGGCCTGCGGATATTCGAGTGATGAGGAAGACATGGGGTGCAGCAGCCGGAAGATGTTGGCCAATGGACTTGCGAGTGCGGTTGGGAGTAAACGAAGGCGTGTACATTCAAACGACGCTGATCGGCCCAATATTTTCAAGAATTACGTGCCAAAGGCATGGGATATCGTAACCGAAATGCCTGTCGAACGCAAAGAATACACCATCAAATCTGATAGGCCAGATCTTCATGGTTCGTGGAAAAGTCATTGGACAGAATGGGGCTTGAAGCCCGGAGAGAGAGAAGACGGAGAGCAAGTAACCGTACATCGGCAAAAGGAAGTCATGTTAAAAATGAAAAGGACAGAACAAGGGTTCGAAGAGCAACATATCGAACGGATTTTCGACTCATGGCAGTGGGGTGGGTCTCTAGAAGACTTGCAGCGCGAAGATAAAGATAAATAAAGGGCGGCGGCGAAGGCAAGGAGGGCGATACAGAGGGCCAGGAAACTGCCCTTATTGATGACACGAATATAAAGCATACTGGGTTTCGACTTAATGTAGCCACAATACAGGCAGCACTATAGCTGAGGTATATATACCTCATGTGCATCCTGTATGTCCTGTATAAATCAAAAATAAATACTCCTGTTCATCTATATATACTTCCTATCTTGGTGAAAGGGGAAAGATCACCCAATAATCCCAATTCGGTATTCTCTGTTCATGGTGGATGCAGACACCCTGGGATTGGGACTGGTACCATGGTGTCTCCTCAGGTGAAATCAGGAGTGGGGATAAGTATCTTTGCTTCCTCTGTTGCTTCCGGTTTATTGCTGAGATTGGCAATCTCCTGGGCTCATCTTATCCTTCGACATCTCATCTATCAAACTTTGACATAGAAAATCTTATCTCTCCATACCTAATCAAGTAGTATCAATATTTATCTTATCTAGTCATGTGACTACTTACAAAGCACCTCATGAAAACCTCATGTTCATCAGTCAGCACCTCAAGGCTGACATGTGTCTTCACATATATCAACAGCATCTACTTGTTATACATACTCCAGCTTTTGATTTCTTCTAAATTCTTGGTTTGCTCAATCACTTGCTTGCAATTCAGTGTTAGCTCTTACCGTTTATTCAGCATAGAGGGTTAGCGTTATAGGTCCATTTGCTGCTTGTGGGGAATTTGGCTCACCATTGTCTTTTGCACAGTTTGGTGCTCTAGAATTGGCAAGCACCCATTTGTGTGTAGGAGAGGGCTTTCCTTATATGGCATGCCCCTGACCCTTAGCCGCTAGAGCTCTGGCTTGCTTGAGTTGTATGTTCTAGTCTATTGTGTCTTATAGAAGATCACCTCCATCCTACCCAGGGTGAATTTCTGACAAAACCGGATAAACCCGGTCTCTGCCAAAGCAGCCATTGTTCTCCATGGAGCATAGCCACCACTCCATGGAGTAACCATTGTTCTCCTAGGAGTCATTATACTGTAGCGAGTAGCACCTCCAACTATAAGTAGTAGGGGGTTTAGTATAGGAATACCTCAGTCGTTTCTATAGCCTCTTGGGCAGCGGCTGAGGTATGTTACATTACATTTATTAGAGATCACCTTAAACTAACATCTATTGTAGTTTCACTTAGTTTTATTAATTTCCTCCCCAAGTACAGACACTTTAGTGAATGGAGGCAGTTCTGTTCTAGGGCAATAGCTATGTGGTGTTCCTGAACACCAGTGGCTGTTAAGATACACATTTTTGGTTACATTTTTATTCTCAGATCATTCAAAGTTTGGACTTTTGTGCCACACAGTACTTATCACAGATATTACTCATGGTGAAAGTTTAGCCACAGTACTGGGCCACTGACATCCTCAGCCACTGCTTGATGGACAACTGTACAGTACTTAGCTAAAATAGTGTACAAAAAATACTTGTTCAGAATATCCCAGCAATAGATTGGCATATAATCTCTCCTTGTTAAATAATTGTTCACATGAAACTCTGTACCTACATTATAAATTACTCTTTACAAACTCCACTTAGTATATAAGCTATAACTTCTATACTCTCTGCAGTTCAAATATTAATCAGTTCCCCACACTTCTTTACCAAGTCCTTTTCTTCTGGTCCTTCTCCAAAAGACCTTTACTCCTGTCCCACTTTCATCCTCTACTCTCCCCTTGTTCACTCTGTCAAGTTAGGGACTAAGGTCCACGGGATGGTCTAGCACATGAGCTAAGCCATGTTACAGTTGACATACCAGCACCTACTTACACTTCACTTTTTGCATTACCCCCTCCTTAAGACTTTCATCTCAAAATTGAGGGTTGAGTTTGCCAGACTCCCAGTCAAACAGTTGTTTTCGTACTCTTGTTGTGGTAAAGTTCTCAAAGGGTTGGAATTGTAGTTGATATTGTATCTGTCGAGGTGCACTAGGGTTTATTGCATGGAATGATTCTACCATTTTTGGTGAATTGGATAAATGTTGTTCAAGTTCCCATGTGCATTCCTCTTTTGGATAGTTTTTCCAATGGACTAGATACTCTAATTTGCCCCTTTTTAGACGTAAGTCTAGAATTTCCTCGACTTCATACTTTTTTTGTCCATCCACTATCACCGGTAGTCTCGGTTTTGGTTTTTCCTGAGAAGGGAATTGAGGTTCTCGGTAAGGTGTGAGTTTTGTCTCGTTATAGACCGGATAAATGTTTTGCCATGTGGGGGGTAGTAGTAGTTTGTAGGCGGATTTGCCTATTTTTCAATAATCTCAAAGGGACTGTGCCGTTTATCATCTAGTTTCTTGGCTGGTTGATCTGTCGAGATCTTTGTTGCCTCTATGTAAACTTTGTTTCCTACTTTGTATTCCACTACTTCTCTTTTCTTTTTATCATATTGTTTTTTCATTTGTTCCGCCACTTTCTTTAACAATTCTTCCGCTCTCTTCCTTGTTTCTGTCATTCTTTTCACAAACTCCTCTGCGCTTTCATTTTTCACTTTTATCTTTGTCTCTTCCTGTGTTCTTGGGTGATGACCTTGATTGAGGTAGAATGTACTGTAACCTGTTGCGGAGTGTTGTTTGTTGTTATATGAGAATTCTGCTAAGGTAAGCCATTCTGCCCAATTGTCTTTTTTGTGGTTAATAAAGATCCGGAGATACTGTTCTATCTCCTGATTGATCCTGTCTGTTTGTCCGTCTGTTTGTGGATGCCATGCTGTCAATGGGTTTCCTTCTATTTTGAGTAGTGTGTGAAGATCTTTCATGAATTTGGAAATGAACTGCGGTCCCCGATCTGAGATGGTCTTTTCGGGTATGCCATGGTTTCTAAATACATGATCTCTAAATAATCTTGCTACACCTTCAGAAGTTATTTTCATCTGGGTAGGTATCATTTTGATCATTTTGGTAAATCTGTCTACTACTACCATGATCATGTTATAACCAATGGATTCGGGTAGTGGTCCAATCAGATCTACCGATATGATTTGCCATGGTTTTGATGGGATCTCATTTGGATGGAGCAGTGCTGCCTTCTTTTTATGATCTGTCTTTGTTCTTTGACAGGTCTTGCATCCATCTACATATCTCGTGATATCTCTGTCCATGTAGGGCCACCAGTATTCTCAAGTTATCAGCTCTTTGGTTTTATATCTTCCTGGGTGTCCTGTAATGGTGGAGTCATGATTACGTCTAATGATCTCTTCTCTCAACTTGGCATCTTTTGGTACATAGACTCTGCCTTTGAATACTATGTAGCCTTTGTCCTCATCTCTCCTTTCTATTTTTTCTTTCATTTTCTTTATCAAGTCATCCACATTTTCCTTTTTTTTTATCTATTTGTTTACTATTAACTCTTCCTCTTGGCTGTCCACTATTTTTTGTCTTTGTTCGGAGGAGAGCATCATGCGTACAAAGAATTTGCTATCTAATAGTATCACGTCTTCATTATTGTTTTCTCCTTTATTATGATCTGATCTTCTCAATAACAGATCCGCTTTGATATGTTTTTACCAGGCATATGATGTATCGTGAAGTGATATTGACTTAATTCAGTCATCCATCGTGCCTGTTGTTGTCATGCACCAAAGTTGATTGGTAGCATGGACAGGTGTCAATAACGAAGCAAATATTCAAAAAGACTCGCCTTTGCGCCACACAGGCACAGTGCCACATGGAATAGTAATTAATATTGCCTGTTTCGAACTTGTGGCTGATCAGCACCACCTCTATTAGGCAATCCAGTCACGCTCACCTTTGCTTTTCCATTCGGTACTTTCCGCATTTCGGCATTTCGGCAAATTTTCGCGTTGCCACTGGCTACACATTGCATTGCGCCCTCGCTTTTGTTGTTTCCCTTACTCCCCTTCCTTTGTCTAGCCCCACCATGGGCCCCTTCCTTTCCTTTTTATTCTCACCTGATGGTCGTTTCTGGATCCACATTCTAATCCACTTTTTCGTCACCTCCACCCTCCTCCTCCTCATCTTATTTGCACCCCCACCATTTCTGATGTCACCACTTCCTATCCGCTTCCGTCGCCAATCCGTTGACTACCACATGCCTGGGAACTGCTGATATCAGCAAAGCCCCAGCGGCCGGTTCAAATAGGGCAACAGGTCCATCTTCATGACGTTGATCTGCCATCATATACTATCAAAATATTGGTTGCTTGTCTTGCCTGGTTGGAGTGTGGGTGGGTAGTTTTTGAGCTGGAGAAGGTTCATCCCCTTGCGTCGCCCATGTTCATTGCTGTCCCATTCACTTGGGTACACTTATCTTTTTTCCATTGTCTTCGCTACAGCTACACCTACCACATGCTGCCTGGGACTCACTTGTTCCAAATTGGAACTACTCCTCTCCCTCCCTCGTTTGATCAGGTGGTCCAACACAACCAGTCCATTGGTAAGGCCATGGAACTGTCGGATTTGGACTAGGTGGTGGACTGGTGGCTCCAGTTTCTTTTTCTTCAGCAAAACATTCATTTACAGTGTGATTATTTTTCAATTTTGAATCATTTTTATGGACACATATTTTTTAGAATGCCTGACTGACAATAAAGGAACTGTGTTGATACTGATAGTGTTTTGCCTTGCCCTTTTTTTTACTGCATCTTCCCATGACATCATGATTTTCCTGCTCTCTTTTTGCTATTGGACTTTACTTTATGGCTGTACAAACCTGTGACATTACTCACAGCATTCATTGTTCTATCCCTTTCTTTTCCTTTTTTTGACAATCTTATCTTGTATTACCTATGCAGGATTTGTCAGCGTACATTCCTTCCTTCATATTCTTTCTCATTCTTTTTGCACAGCTATACTGTGCATAGCCTACTTTTCTTTTACTATATAAACCCCTGTATTTTACCTTGTAAAAACAACAAGAACTCGATTCCAGACTTCTTCTCTAATCTTAAGTCCACTTCTTACTGCTACTTGTGATCCAGTGTGGTCACAACACTTCCCACTGCTACCACTGTTAATTGCTGTCATCGTCACTTCCCACTTTTGAAGTCATTGTTATCCCTTTCAATTAGAGTCCTTCTGAGCACTACAGTTTGTGTGTCAGGAGCCTGCTATCACTGGGAACCTCGTCACCTCGTCATCCTTGTGCTACAATTAGCAAGGTAGTGCTCGTCTATACTCGTCACTAAGCCCCTATCTTCTATAAATTCAACTATCCCTCCTCCTCAAAACCCACACTCATACACCTCTGGGTTTTACTTTGAAGGATCTTTATATGTACCACCCCACGAATAACCAGACCACTCCACTGTTCTAGGAGGCAAAGCCCATAAACAAGTTCCGTGGAATCTGGGAGGATTGTGTGTTTGTTTGTTTTTGTGTGTGGTTTTCTAACAGCAGTTCTCATCATCGACATTGTCTGTTCAACTTTTTGGGTTCCTTGAAATATAACAGATTTTGATGATCTGTCTATATTTTGAATTCTTCCTCTGCGTCTATTGAGTCATGTCTCCATTCACTAAGTGCTGTCATAATAGCAAAAAGTTCTTTGTCATAGATCTCATAATTACGCTCTGTGGAGTTCAGCACTTTAGAGAGGTATGCAATTGGTCTCCAGTCATCTTTTTGTCTTTGCAATAAGACAGCTCCTATTGCAAAGTCACTACTATCTGCTTCTACTTTGTATTGACCATGTGGTACTGGGAGGGCTAGCACAGGGGCTGAAGCAACACACTTTTTTAAGGTTTCAAATGCTTCGCGTTGTTCATTTCCCCAAATAAATTCCTCTTTTCCTGTTAACTTGGTCAATGGTTTTGCCACTTCTCCAAATCCTTCTATAAACCTTTTGTAGAAGTTAACAAAAAGCCAAGAAATGCTTGAATATCTTTTTTGTTTTTGCATTCTGGCCATTTGCTAATTTCTTCTACTTTTACTGGATCCATGTGGATTTTGTTTTCTGAGATGATCAGTCCCAGATATTCTACTGATGTTTCTTCAAAATCGCATTTCTCCGGTTTTAGATATTGATGGTATTTTCTAAAGATTTCAAGTACATGTTGCGTTGTTGCTCTGTGCATCTCTATATCCTTTGTAAAGACCATAATATTGTCCAGATATATAATCACAAGCCCTTCATCTATCAACTCCTTGAAAAGAGTGTTCATCATTGTTTGGAACATGGCAGGGAGTTAGTAAGTCCAAAGAACATTACTAATAGTTCAAACAGCCCCCAAATTGTTCTAAACACTGCTTTTGGCTTGCCTCCTTCTCTCATACAGATATTATTGTATCCCCACCTAATATCCAGTTTTGTGAAGTATTTTGCTCCACTAAGCTTATCTACAAGTTCGCCTATCAACGGAAGTGGATATCTATTCTTTATTGTGATATTATTTAACTTCCTGTAGTCTTGTACTGGTCTCAACTTCCCGTCTTTTTGTTTTTATAAAGAAGAATGGTGATGCAAACGGGGATTTGGATGGTCTTATCTGTCCTGATTCTAAATTTTCTTTTAGAAATGCTTTTAATTCTTCTTGTTCTCCTCTTGCTAGCGGATAGATTTTAGAATCAAGAGAATGATCTCCTGGTATTAGTTATATCGCATGATCCCATTGTCTTCTCTCTGGTAGTGCATCAAACTCCTTTTTATCAAATACGTCTTTGTATTGATGTAGGTGTTTTGGCACTTTTTTTTTGAATCCACCTTCTTTTCTGTTTTTACCCACAGCTTTGGCTACCTGTTGTGCCATTGTGCCTTGAGCTTGAATGTGGTAATATTGTTTATCTACGGTAGTGTCTTTGAAATCTGTGAGATTTATTTGGATCAATCTTTTCTCCGCTTCTCTGTCTAATTCATCAAAGAATGTTTCGGGATCTTCCTCTGGATCAGATATTTGGATCTGTGGTTTGCATTCTTTGGGGCATCTCTCAAATGATATTTTTGACTCTTTTCAATCTATTATGGGATTGCGTTTGTTTAGCCATTCATGTCCTAGGAACATCTTTCCAGTACCAAGGTTGGTTACTGCAAAGTGGATCATTTTGACATGGTCTTCAATCTCCATAAGTAGTATTATAAATTCCTTGATAGCTCCATTTTTATTTAGAGTACTATCTGCATTGTAGACTGGTATTGGTATCTTTCTTGTTTTGTAATTTTGGTCTTTCACAAATTGTAAGTTAATGCAACTCCTGGTACATTCACTGTCCAATAGTGCTTTGACCGTTTTTGATTTCAGAGTGTCTAAGGTAGTGAGCTTACATGTTACATTAATTTGATTGCCTTGGGTGCCCGTAATGTACTTTTTAGGGGAGGCTATTTCAATGATTGCTTGTACAGCTTCTTCCTCTTGTAATCAATTAACTTTTTTTATAGTTTCTCTAGTTACTTCTCTGTTTCTCTTTTTGTGTGTCCAGGCACTTAGGATTACAATGAATCTTTCTTCCTTTTGGTCTCTAAGTCTGTCTACAACCCATTCCGGGGTCCACACTTCTTTCTTTTCTAGGTTTTTATTTGGAGGGGTTCCTGACCTCCCTTCTACAGTCTCTGCTGCGTCTGTCTCCATAGAGCTCGCCACATCGGGTGTAGGAATTTTAGCATTTGCCGTCAGTGCTGTGCTTTCTAGTGATTTGCCCACCATCGGAACTGTGAATGTCTCATCACTATGCACCGCTTCTGCTGCGGTTGTGCTTCTGTTTTTGTTTGCATCTTTTTTGTTTCTAATTTCTTTCTTTGTCTGTGTATTTTTAATAGATTCATTTTTAATGCTATCTGGTAGAATACATGTTTCCACAGTTAAAGGGAGAAATCAATTCAAATTGTCTTTTTTGGGCGCAGCCAGTTGATGCGATACCGCTGGCCTCTTTAAAAATCTGCCAGGAGATTTTCTCCTTCCTCTTTCATCATCTTCTCTAGGAATTCTATGACATTAAACTGGGGCTTCTTTGTTTGTGCATCTTTGCACTCAAAACTCCCATATCCTTTTTCTCCGCACCAGTAATATCTTCTCTCAGTGTATGCTTTATAGACCTCCATCTTTTCACCGCCACCTGTGTATGTGTAGCCAGTGCTGTCCTTCTTTTTCTCCGTCTTTGTTTCTGGACTTTTTTCCGGTTGTCTTTTTCCGGTTTGAGGAATTCTTTGTTCATCCAGTTGGTGGTGTATCCGGCCCATCGTCATTTTTCTTTGAATTTTTCAAAGAACACTTGAGCTGTTTCTGCTCCCTGCTTTAGGGTCAGAATCTCATTCTTTGCGCTCTCTTTCTCGAAATTGTCTTTGAATCTCTCCTCCATCTTGTCCGCAAAGTATAACCAACTTCTGTATGTATGATCAATGTCTAAACCCAGCTGTTGGGCGTTGACCCTATTCTCAAGCCAGTTGGTCCTAAATGCCGCTGCTTCTCCTTCTTTCATAAAGACAGCACGGAGGTGATCTTTTTCCTATTGTCTTTAAAATATCCAAAGTCATCTCTTTGAAGTGAAGAAGCAGAGACTCTCTGAAGGCTCTATATTTCTTCTTATCTCCTGAGAAGTTCTCTGGCTTTTCAAGAGCCATTCTACTTTGCTCCACCCTTTCTGGGAGTGGTGGTGCTCTGTTCGCCTTTTTGAGTCTTTTCTCTAATACGGACACTTCTTCGAGTTGTGATTGATAGATGAGGCGGGTTTCTCGAACTGCTTTCTCTATCTCTGCTTTTACATATGCCTCCATTGAGACTTCTCTGGGTGGAGGGGCTTCTATTCTGGGTAATGAGTTTATCATTTCCCGAGTAAATTTGTGGCCTGTGCTGCTTGATGGCTCTGGCTGATTTCGGTATTCTAAATTGAACATTGTTTGTGAATTTGAGTTGTGGTGGTGGTGGAGTCTCTTGTTTGATTTCAGGAGAGGAAGTTCTGATTGGAGTGATAATGGGGGGTGGAAAGTGGTTTTTGAAAATGTAATCTCTGGTATAGACATTCTGTAACAACCAAGAGTTTGTTACTCTGGCGTACAACTCAGACAAGCTATAGAGAGGATGATGAGGGAGTGGTTACCCTTTAGGCTTCAACAAGTTAGTTATGAGGATACAACAGGAGGACTCGCTGAGGAGTCTCCTTGATCTATTAGGGTATATATACTACTACAGGGTTGTTTGTACATGTGTACCATACAGTTGATGGAGGCAGTGGCTGATGATGTCAAGGGGCACAGCCCGTGTAATCAGCTCCACTGCGTGAGAGAGTTATATCTAAAAATAAGGAAAAGGCAGTGTAGTGCGAGAAAGAGGAGTTTGAACAAAGGGGAAAGTGCCACATGGCACAGTGTGTGAAAACTACAGAAAAAGGACAAAGAGGAGAATAAAAATTAAAGGTCTGAAAATTGTGTAATGCATGTTCTGTTCTCCTATCCAGATGTAAAATTCTCTACTGAGCATGAAAGGAGTTCCCCAGTGATAAGCTGGATCAATACACTGCTTTTAAGATCTCTAGTAGTCTATCTTTCTCTTTGAGTCAAGGTGTTTCTCTTCTGTCCACCACTGACTATGTATGTAAGTGCTAGTTTTGTATTTACAAATTTTATGTAAAATGTATAGTGTAAAATTCAGGTCCAAATGGTTGTCTGAACGTAGTCGGCATGTTAAGCTCTCAACTCTTCCCCTACTGGCAGACTCAAGTGAGCAGCCTGGTAAGGAGTATGCAAAGATGAAACTATGTAAAAATGAGAAATTCTTTACGGTTCCACACCGTCAAGAATATGTATGTAGTAGTATTTAAAGGGGAATGGTTTTGAAAGATGTTCAGGAGGAGGAGGGTGATACATTGGCAGGGAAGAATGATAAGATGGTGTTTGGATGAGTAGGGATGTGAGTTAATGGAATGATGGGTTGTGTGTGTGGTTGGTAAAATATACAGAGTAGTGTGAAGATGGTGATAATGATGATGATGATGGTGATGATGATGATAGCTGCTAGTACACTCATAGATAGTAGTTGTTACTAGTTGTTGATTGTGTTAGATCCCTACACCTTTTGCTGAACTAACAGAGGTGTAAGTTTCAGATCAAATAGCGTCAAATAATCAATGTTAAGAGGTAATTAACAACTAAGGAATATATATACATGGGTGTCTGATATATATACATTTCTGAAAGTCAGCCATGAGGCGCTAACTGATGTGCTACGTCATAGTCCAGGCTTTGTCAGGTGACTGTAGTGTCACGTGACAAGATAAGATAAATACTACTATTTGTAATAATCATGTGATAGTAAGGTCACATGATGAGATAAGATTTGGAACTTATAGATTAGATAAGACTTCTGTTGGTTCAAGTCGTGACACAGTACCTCATGTGTTTTAGTATATATACTGGAGCAATACATGGGGGAGAGACTCAGTGAGTCCTCTTCTAGTGTATACCAACATTAGTATGACAAGTTCTGTCCTTTGATAGGTTATACACTTTGTTATTCTCCATTAAGTGTTGCTGTGGTTGTGCTCCAGTGCCCCAAGACTGTGTCTCGTTGGTGTTGTCACAAGCCAACTCCCTGTTTTGCTCCCACAGCACATCTCTATCCTCCAAACTCTGACAAATCTGAAAGTCATAATTCTGATAGGATATTTGAACCGACATTGCCTGGACCCTCCATATCTCTTCCATGGTCAAACACATGAGTAATATATTCCAGGGCAGTGATGGATTTCACAGTTTGTCCACTTGTCAACCCCTAGAGGTGCTATTTATTTGCATGGCCCCACAATATCTGATCTCTTCTTGTACCTCTAGGGTGTCTCTGAGATTTCCTGATTCTCCATATACCCCAATGCCAGCTCTGGACTCTCTGGTGCTTGCTCCTACTGAGTTACCTAGGGCAAGGAGGAGAACAAGGACAGCGAGGGTCTTACCCTAGCCCAAGCAATCACCTTACTTGCCAGATCCTCTCAATGCAACCCTGATGGTGGTTCTGCATGCACCAGAATATGGGAGCCTAACACCTTCAAAGGCTCCAATGCAAGGAAGCTTTGCTCCTTCATTGTGCAGTGTGTTACGATTCAAATCTACTCTCATTTTATCCTTCACCCCTTGTTGTTACTTATTGGACTACATTTCCTTTACCTAGTGGTTATCACCCACCACTATCTCAGTTTCCCCACATGTACACTTTCATCTCTCAATCTTTATCTCATTCTATGTTTATCTTTATCTTATCTTTCTTCTTCTTTTTCTTGGACACCACAGTCTTAGCCTTATACCTTGTAATCTATAGTTCTTCCAAGGATACTCTTTTTGGACTATATTCTCCACACCCTTGGCCCGGGAGGTCTTTACACTATTGGCTCTTACTTAAAACCCAGTTTGGAGCTCAGCTTAGATTCACTACCTACTTAGTATATAAATCCCTATATAACAGTAGGATAGGACAAGTTGAATCTACTCTTCAATTCCCTGCTATCATCTGATGGGACTACCCCATCCATAATCCAATCCCTATCAGGCAATTATAGACCAAGAACCTTGAAAAATCAATGGTAGCATGACATTAGAGTTGAATTGCAATCATAATAGAAGAATGGATCGTAACACAGTGTGAACTAGACTTTAACAAGCTTTCAGGTGTGTTCCACACTGACTGGGCAAAGATCAATTACACAATCCCCTTCCTTAAAGGGATAGTGCTAGATTGGTTTGAGCCTGACATCCTGACCCCAGACAATCTTGCCACAATCTCTATCTGGATGGACAACTACTCCGAGTTTCTTTCTACACTCCTCTTCAATTTTGGGCCTCATGACCTCATCAGAGATGCGGAGTCCCAATTTTTAAGAACACCTCCAGATGTGTAAGAATTAATATCTAAAAAAGCACATGGTCAAGTTTAATTATCTCACCACCCAACTCCAAGGGTGGGGCAAAGTGCACTCTATTACCAGTTCTACAAAGGACTTTCTTTAAAGATCAAGGTTTCCCATGTTGGAAAACCAGACTCCCTTGCAGAGTTACAGGTCCTTGCCCAAACCATTAACTTATGCTATTGGAAACAACACAGATTTAGAAGGAAAACTGGCATCCAGCTCAAGTCCTTGTTGGATGCCAATACTATGTCCTCCTCCTCCAAGCAGTTTTTATCATCCTCTGCAAGACTTGCATTCTGTGGCAATTTAATTTAGTCTAATTTCCATTCCCATTATACTCACTTGCACTTGTCTGCTATGAAAATTCCAGATATGTTTAGCAAGCTGGGCGAGGATGGTAAAATTACTCTGGGAGAATACAAACACTGTTTTGGCAATAATCTCTGTCTGTTCTGTGGACAAATAGGGCACAATGCAAAATTGTGCCCTAAGTCTTCTTCCAGTGTCATAAAAGTTTATGCCACTGCAACAATTCCTGAAAACACACCAGACACCACTGAGGCAAAACAAATAGTCAGCAGTCCTTCACGCTACACACAGGTTGAGGACTGTGCACTGATGTCAGAACCGTGGCCTCTTTGGAGTAATGGAGCTGCAGAGTACAAGGACGGAGTAACAGAATACAGAGGACAAGATGGGGAATTGGCTTAGCTTGTGTGCTAGACCCTTCCACAGACCTTGGTCCCTAACTCGTTGGAAGTAGACAGAGGAGAAGTAGAGGATGAAAGGGAGCAGAGTAAAGATCCTTTGGAGAAGGATTGGAAAGGACTTTAGAAAAGGACTGGTAAAAAAGCGAGGGAATCTAGTTGATATTCGAACTGCAGAGACAGAGTATAGGAGTTACAGCTTATATACTGTTGGGGGAGCAGGAGTTCGTAAGGAGTAACTTGTAATGTAGGTACAGAGTTCCATGCGGACAATTATCTAGCAAGAGGAGAGCACATGTGTGAGGAGTGTATCATAAGGTCTAACTATAGAGTCTATGAGGAATACTAGAATGTGTGAGGATAAATGTATGGCAGACTAGAAGTCCGGTGCAGGAGTATTGGAGCAGACAACTGGAGTACCATGTAGAATTGGAGTGTAGAGTTATGCTGACTGACAGACCATGAGGAACGTAATCCCAAGTATACCGATGTTTCGGGGGTTTTGGGCTCAGAGAATAACTCCTTTGGAAATGCCAGAGTTCTGTCTTCCGGTGTCATGCACCAAAGTTGATTGGTAGCATGGACAGGTGTCAATAACGAAGCGAATATTCAAAAAGACTCGCCTTTGCGCCACACAGGCACAGTGCCACGTGGAATAGTAATTAATATTGCCCTTTTTGAACTTGTGGCTGATCAGCACCACCTCTATTAGGCAATCCAGTCACGCTCACCTTTGCTTTTCCATTCGGTACTTTCCGCATTTCGGCATTTCGGCAAATTTTCACGTTGCCACTGGCTACACATTGCATTGCGCCCTCGCTTTTGTCGTTTCCCTTACTCCCCTTCCTTTGCCTAGCCCCACCATGGGCCCCTTCCTCTCCTTTTTATTCTCACCCGACGGTCGTTTCTGGGTCCCCATTTTAGTTCACCTCCACCCTCCTCCTCCTCATCTTCTTTGCACCCCCACCATTTCTGATGTCACCACTTCCTATCCGCTTCCGTCGCCGATCCGTTGACTACCACGTGCCACTGCTGATATCAGCAAAGCCCCGGCGGCCGGTCCAAATAGGGCAACAGGTCCATCTTCATGACGTCGATCTGCCATCATATACTATCAAAACATCGGTTGCTTGTCTTGCCTGGTTGGAGCGTGGGTGGGTAGTTTTTGAGCTGGAGAAGGTTCATCCCCTTGCGTCGCCCATGTTCATCGCTGTCCCATTCACTTGGGTACACTTATCATTTGTCCATCGTCTTCGCTACAGCTACACCTACCACACGCTGCCTGGGACTCACTTGTTCCAAATTGGAACTACTCCTCTCCCTCCCTCGTTTGATCAGGTGGTCCAACACAACCAGTCCATTGGTAAGGCCATGGAACTGTCAGATTTGGACTAGGTGGTGGACCGGTGGCTCCAGTTTCTTTTTTTTCAGCAGAACATTCATTTACAGTGCGATTATTTTTGAATTTTAAATCATTTTTATGGACACATATTTTTTTAGAATGCCTGACTGACAATAAAGGAACTGTGTTGATACTGATAGTGTTTTGCCTTGCCCTTTTTTACTGCATCTTCCCATGACATCATGATCTTCCTGCTCTCTTTTTGCTATTGGACTTTACTTTATGGCTGTACAAACCTGTGATATTACTCACAGCATTCATTGTTCTATCCCTTTCTTTTCTTTTTTTGACAATCTTATCCTGTACTACCTACGCAGGATTTGTCAGCGTACATTCCTTCCTTCATATTCTTTCTCATTCTTTTTGCACAGCTATACTGTGCATAGCCTACTTTTCTTTTACTATATAAACCCCTGTATTTTACCTTGTAAAAACAACAAGAACTCGATTCCAGACTTCTTCTCTAATCTTAAGTCCACTTCTTACTGCTACTTGTGATCCAGTGTGGTCACAACACTTCCCACTTTTACCACTGTCAACTGCTGTCATCGTCACTTCCCACTTTTGAAGTCATTGTCATCCCTTTCGATTAGAGTCCTTCTGAGCACTACAGTTTGTGCGTCAGGAGCCTGCTATCACTGGGAACCTCGTCACCTCGTCATCCTCGTTGTTCTCAAACCTACCTTGTGCTACGATTAGCAAGGTAGTGCTCATCTATACTCGTCACAAAGCCCCTATCCTTCTATAAACTCAACTATCCCTCCTCTGTAAGGACCGTTTTACTATTTTCTTATCTTTGTTATGTCTTGGTTCTCGAACACTTTTCCCGTTACACCTCTGGCTCTAGGGCTAGAGGTATCCTTTGCCATCTTACTTCTCATAGCCCTCACAGGCTTTCTTAACCATCGCTACCACTTTATATCACAGATCAGAGACTGGGCATCGCTCCCAGCTAGCCAGCACACTGGGTAGGGACTGGTAGTAGGCATCTCGCCAACCAGCTCCAAGCCCCAGTAAAGCCTGGTAATACTAATAAACGCCTTATCTAGAATCGTACCTCATCATGAGGATACGGTTCCTGACCACGCGTAACAATCTTCTATTATTAGTACAAGTCTCTCACCTGCTGATTAATCAAGTCAGAAGTCGTACGATAGTTACTCTCCCTTTTTCCTATTGGTTGATTAATTCCTCAGACCACTTTTCGTATATTCTCCTTTCGGTCTGAGGAACGGACAGTTCTCTATATAAAGACGTACCTATTCATGTATAGCTCCTTAGCTTTCTATTACTGAATTTACCCGCTTTACTCCTCAACAAGAACCTTTGAAGCTTACCTCTCAAAGTCCTCTACTCACTATATTTCTAGCGTCTGTCGACCTCAAAGCTCATTGGACCCTTACTCCCTGCAAGTGCAGAAGGAGATAGGTTTAGTTTTTGTTATAGTTTATCGTTGCCTCACATCCTCCTCAAAACCCACACTCATACACCTCTGGGTTTTACTTTGAAGGATCTTTATACGTACCACCCCACGAACAACCAGACCACTCCACTGTTCTAGGAGGCAAAGCCCATAAACAAGTTCCGTGGAATCTGGGAGGATTGTGTGTTAGTTTGTTTTTGTGTGTGGTTTTCTAACAACAGTTCTCATCATCGACACCGGTACAGATATAACAACTGACAGAGATCCGATTTTTCAGATACCAATTCTCTCTATGTATCCCTTACCTCCAAATCTCTTCTGAGCACTCCCTTCACAGTTCTAGTAGACTCTGGCTTGTCACACTATTTTGTAGACACTGTTTTCATGAATACTAGTAAACTTTTCCCCTATATCATTGCTCTAATTTGACTCCTTTTATTTGATGTCACATCAAACTCCATCACTACCAAGGCAGTGGACCTCCCCATCAGCTTCCCCTGTGGGAAAGTTACTCCAATTGTAAACCAAGAGTTAGTTACTCTGGAACACAACTCAGACAAGCTATAAAGGTAGTGATAAGGGAGTGGTTACCCCTTAGGTAGGATCGAGTTAGTTGTGGGTATACAACAGGAGGACTTGCTGAGGAGTCTCCTGGATCTATTAAGGTATATATACTAATACATAATGTTTGTACTTATGTACTGTACAGTTGATAAACTCAGTGGCTGATGATGTCAGAGGGTGCAGCCCGTGTGACCAGCTCCACTGTGTAAGAGACTTGTAGCTAAAATAAGAATAAAGGCAGTGTAGTGCGAGAAGGTGGAGTTTGAACAAAATGGAAAGTGCCGCATGGCACAGTGTGTGAAAACTACAGGATAAAGTTAAAGAGGAGAATGAAAATTAAAGGTCCAAAAATTGTGTATTGTAACACCAATGACTTTCTATGTCACCTTGTTGGATCTGTCCTGCTTTGCAGTTCTGGGATACAATTGGGTTTCCCACTATAATACATTGATTGACTTGGTACTGAACAATATCTCATTATGTTCTCCAGATACTTTGAATGCCCAACTGACATTAACTCCAACCTCCAATTCTACTCCTCCAATGCGACAATACCCTAAAGTTGTTATACTCTGATGCACACAGCAGGGAACTCAGGGAAAAGTGATGAGAGAGAATTAAGTTAGTAGACTCATCTATACTAAAATCCATGTGGTACTGTATAGTTAATATAAATAAAGGTAAACATTTTATTGTTACAACCAAAGTTTTTATACTCTGGCACACAGTGAGGAACAAGCATAGAGGAGTGAGTGAGAGAGCGTTACGATGACACATTTTTGGACCTTTCCTTTTATTTGCATTCTCCACTTTAACCTTTTTACTATAGTTTTCACACTCTGTGCCATGCGGCACTTTCCTTTTGTTCAAACTCCTCTTTCTCGTGCGGGGCTGCCTTTATTCTTAGTTTAGCTACAAGTCTCTCACGCAGTGGAGCTGGTCACACGGGCTGCGCCCTCTGACATCATCAGCCACTGCTTTATCAACTGTATAATACAACATGTACAAACAATCTGTATGTCACGATTTGAACAGAAACTTATCTAATCTTGAAACATCTTATCATTATCGTCATGTGATCTTACTATCACATGACCCATTATGCAAGCAATAATTAATAATATTGGTCACGTGATTTTACTGTCACCTGACCAAGTCTAGACTATGATGTAGTACATCAGTCAGCGCCTCATGGCTGACCTTCAGAAACATATATATACTGCTACTCATGTACATACATTCCTCAGTTGTTGATTACTTCTTATACATTGATACTTGACGCTACTTGTTTGATTTGAGCCTCACACCTCCGTTTTTTTGGCATAAGGTGTAGGGATCTAATACAATCAACAACTGCACGAGTACCGTCTATGAACGTAACAGCAACTATCCCAATAACCATCACACTCATCATCGTCATCATCATCATATTCGTCACACTCCACATCTTCTATCGTCCCCGAACAAACCAACCTATCATCCCCCTCACCCATATCCCTACACACCCCAATACCATCGCATCATTCTTCCCTGCCAACGTCTCACCAACAACCTCCCAAGACTCCTTCCAAACCATCCCCTTTTAGTTACCATTATATCATCATAATTCCTTTGGTGTGGAACCACTGGAATTTTCTCATTTTTACATAGTTTCAACCTTCTCTTTCCTCTGACCAGGCCGCACATTTGCGTCCGCCAGTCGGGAGAAGAACTGAGAGCCTAAGAAGCCGGTTAAAACTAGATAACTGTCCGGACCTAGTTTTTCTACTATAGCCTCTTACATAAAATTCGTAAAAATACAAAAATAGCACAGTACGTACACAGTCAGTGGTGAATGGAAGAGGATCACCTTGACTAAAGAGAAACAGATAGACTACTTGAGGTCTTAGAAGCGGTGTATTGATCCAGCTTATCACTGGGGAACTCCTTCTATGCTCAGTAGAGATTTCTACATTTGGATTGGCGAACAAAACATATACACAAAAGATTACGTTTTCATGGGACAATTCCCACTCCCCATTATCACACCCATCAGAAGCCTCTCCCCCATAATAAAACAAGAAACTCCCCCGCCAGAAGCACTACTATTCGAAAATGTCCAATTTAGAATACAGAGATCGGCCCGAGCCATCCAGCAGCACGGGCAACGACTTTACTCGGGAAATGATGGAATCATTACCAAGAATAGAAACTCCCCCACCCCAAGAAGCCTCATTAGAGGCATACATAACACAAGAAGTCGAAAAAGCAATCCAACAAACCCACCTTCTGTACCAGTCCCAACTAGACGAGGCATGAGAAGAAGTCAGTGTCTTAGAGAAAAGACTAAAAAGAACAGCACCACCCCCAGAAAGGGTAGAAAGGACTAGGACGGCCCTTGAGAAGCCAGAAAACTTCTTGGGAGATAAGAAGAAGTATTGAGCTTTTAGAGAGTCCCTACTTCTACACTTTGAAGACGACACCACCTATTTCAAAGATGATAGGAAAAAGATAAGCTTTGTGCTGTCTTTTATGAAAAAAGGAGAAGCTGCAGCCTTTTGGACCGATTGGCTAGAGAATAGAGTCAATGCCCAACAGCTAGGGTTAGACATAACAAACACATACGGAAGTTGGCCGTTTTTTGCCGACAAGATGGAAGAGGGATTGAAAGACAGTTTTGAAAAAGAAACTGCAAAGAATGAAATATTAACCCTAAAACAGGGTAATAAAACTGCTCAAGCCTACTTCAAAAAGTTTGAAGAATAGAAGAGGTGGGCAGGATATACCAATAGAATGAATGAAGAGTTCCTGATCTCATTGCTGAGATGGAACATGAATAAGCCCTTGATAGATCGGGTAATTTATGGAGGGCATATTCCCAGAGACTACTAGGAATGGAAACAAGAACTCATCCGGATAGACTACATCTGGAGAGAACGAGAAAAAGAAAAGAAGGGATCTGAATTTGGAAGGAAACCAAATTCAGAACAGAAAATAGAAAAGAAGAAGGACAGAACAGGATACACATATACAGGAAGCGGAGAAAGAATGGAAGTAGACAAAGCAAAAATTCTGCACTGAGGGACAATGTTACCGGTGCGGAGAGAAAGGGCATAGAAGCTTCGAATGCAAAAACGCACAAACAAAGAAGCCTCAATTCAATGTTTGAGAATTCTTGGAGAAAATGACGAAAGAGGAAAGGGAAAAACTCCTAGCGAGTTTTTAAAGAGGCCAGTGGAACAGCATCAACCGACTGCACCTAAGAACAATATTTCAAACCGATTTTCTTCTCTAACTGTGGAATCATGTAATCTACCAGAAAGCACAGAAAATAGAATCATTGACACACACACAAAGAAAGAAATAAGGAATGAAAGAAAAGATGCAAAAAAGAAAGGCACAACCGCAGCAGAAGTGGCACATAGTGATGAGACACCCGCAGTTTCGACGGTGGGCAAATTACTAGAAAGTGCAGCAATGACGGCGGATGGTAAAAAACCTACACCCAATGCGGCAAGCTCTATAGAGAAAAACACAGCAGAGACTGTAGAAGGGAGGTCAAAAACCCCTCCAAAACAAAACCTAGAAAGAAAATAAGTCTGAACCCCAGAGTGGGTAGTGGACAGGCTTAGAGACCAAAGTGAAGAAAGATCCATTGGGATTCTAAGTGCCTGAACACATAAAAAGAGAACTAAAGAAGTAACCCGGGAAACAATAAAAAAATCAACCGGTTACCAAAAGTAGAAGCCATACTAGCGATCATAGAAATTGCCTCCCCTAAAAAGTACATTAGGGGTACCCAAGGCAATCAAATGACCATGACATGTAAGCTCACTGTATTAGACACTGCTTTCTTCTTATTTTAGCTACAAGTCTCTCACGCAGTGGAGCTGGTCACACGGGCTGCACCCTATGACAGCATCAGCCACTGCCTTTAGCAACTATATAGTACATACGTACAAACAAACCTGTAACAGTATATAAACCCCAATAGATCAAGGAGACTCCTCAGCGAGTCCTCCTGTTGTATACCAACAAACTCTCTGCAGCTTAAGGGGTAACCACTTCCTTATCACTACCTTTATAGTGTGTTCCTGTGTGCGCCAGAGTAACTAACTCTTGGTTGTTACACTTTGTCCAAAAGAGAATATCATGCCAATGACATCAAAGATGACAACAAAGGTGTCACCTTGATAGATCAATCCAGGGTTGCCAATATTCAAATTGGGCAGGATCACAATCTACTAGAAGTCTTTAAGAAAGACATTTCATCAGAAGAGAGAGCGTGCCTTAACGGCAATGAAAATTATTTATGGAAAGATGGGATCTTATGTTTCAAAAACAAAACCTATGTGCCAGAGTGTCACGATCTCAAACTCCAAACCCTAATCAATCTCCTTATCTATCTAACTCTGATGTAGAAACACTCATTTCACCTTATCTAATCAATACATAGTATTTATCTTATCTCGTCATGTGACCTTAAGTCACCTAACTACTTACTCAGCATACATGCTCTTTCCTCATGTTTCTCAGTCAGCGCCTCAAGGCTGACATGTTCCTATATATATATAAGTAGCTACTTGATACTATACATACTCTAGCTTTTGATTTCCTCTCAATATACCTTGTTTTAACTACTTGCTAAGATTCAACATAGCCACTCTGTTACTTTGGTATAGGTGGTTGCATTATATAATCAAAAGCTGGTATAGCACCTGGTTGAATGAGCCAAACAAAGGCTACCATTATTATCATCCTATTTCCCATCATCACACTCCTATTCTTTGCACTACTCAAACTTTACTTTCACCTCACCACACCTATTCCTCCTATCACATCCCCTAACCCTTGCCCATCCACAATCATCACTTTCATCCAAACCTCTCCCTCAAACTCATCCTTCAAGACCATTCCCCTATCTCCCATCACCCATCTGCATAACCCTGTACTTAGAGATTGTGATGGCGTGGAGTTGCTGCGATTTTATTAGTTACATCTTTTACCTACCTTTTATTTCCATATACCCCTTACCAGGCCGCGCACTTGTGTCTGCCAGTCGGGGAAAACCTGAGAGCCTAAAAAGCTGGGTACATCTGAACAACCGTTTGGACCCAGATTTAGTACTATACTTTTTAAGTTAGCCTTTTTTGTAGAATACTTTTATGTACACGGTAGTAGGGAACGGAAGAGGATCCCTTTACCAAGAGAAAAAAATAGACAAAAGAAACTTACAATATGATGTGTTGATCCAGACTTATCATCTAGGGAACCATAGTTGTATGCCTTTTGAGATGAAACAAGAAACCCCAGAACCCATCATCCTATACTTTGACAATCCCCACCCTTCCAACAACGATGTCTCTCAACGCATGGAGAGAGACCAACCCAGATATGCTACCACCATTGACGCCCGGAATGGGCATGAACAAATTAGCAGAGGCCCTACCGCCTACTCCGCCAAGAAAACCATCGCCAGAACTAGACTGACAGCGCAGGAACCTAGAGTTCCTAGAAAACAACGAGGTATGGGAGCAAAGATGGAATCAAAAAAACGCCAAAGTAGCAGACTTGTGGCAAAAGCTCGCCTTAGCAGAAAGGCGGCAACAGCAACAGCAATGGCAAATGGGCCAGCAACCTGAACCAGAAGTAAGACTTGAAAAGACGGCCCTAGCCAAGCCGGAACACTATGATGGCAATAAGAAAAAGTTTTGCGGATTCATGGAGTCGTTAGAACTTCATTTTGGAGCAAACACCCAATATTTCAGATCTGACGAAAACAAAATCATATTTGCCTTATCATACATGACCCTGGAAGTGGTGGCAGCTCCTAGGACCAAATGGGTAGAAAGGAGGAAGGCCGCAGAAGAGAGATCCGATATAGGGGAGACGACCCTGTTGGAAAGTTGGATGTACTTCAAAAACACCCTCAAAGAACACTTCAAAGACTCGCATGAGGAGGAGTGAGCAAAACATAAGATAATGTACCAGAAGCAAGAAAAAAACCAGACAGCACAGGAGTTCTTCATAAAGTTCAAGGAGCTCAGAAGGAGAGCAGGCTACAATGTCAGAAGGAATGAGCAGTTCCTAATAACGCTCATTAGGAACAATATCAACGGATTGCTGATAAAGCGGCAACATTCCAAGGACATACATAGAATAGAAGACGAGGATTATTATGAATGATCAATTGTGGAGGGATCAGATGAAGAACAAGCAGATGCTCAAAGGAATGATTGGCGGCAGCTCCAGTTCTGGAAACTGGGGACCCAATGGTTGTTACCAAGGAGGAGGCGCTTCAGAGAGGAAGGCCGAGATGGTGGAGGTAAAGGAAGACAGCACAGGCACGGTTTATGGACAACCCAGAATGCTAATAGAAGTGGACAAAGCAAAGTATCGAGCAGAAGGCCGATGCTTCAAGTGTGGAGAAAAAGGGCATAGGGCCCAAGACCACAAAGAAGGGGGCAGCACGGCTGTGAAACCAAAATTTAACCTCAAAGCTATGCTTGAAGGGATGTTGAAGGAAGAGCGGGACGAATTGCTCAAGGGTTTTTGAAGAGGCTGGCTGTGAGTCCTCGTCACACCGAGCCTAAAGACATTACAGATGTAAATAAATATGCCTCCCTTTCTGTTGATGATCTTGATGCTTGTATTAGTACCGATGAAAATGATATTGCATTATTTAAAGATGCACAAGATTCGAGACATAAGGAAAAACAATCTAAAGAGGAGAACCTGAAAGGGAAACAGGTTGAAAAGATTCCCAAAAAAAGAGATAACTAAGGCACAGAATGGAGCGACTTAATTGGGTAGCGCTTCTGACACTGATGCCTTGACACACTCTAAGGAAAGTGCGGTGCGTGAGGTACCTAAAGGGGATAGGACCACAAAAAGTGCAGTAGTTCAAAAGGAGATAACTGAAACACAGAAAGTGGTGACTCAATTGGGAAGCACCAATGACACTGATATTTCGACCAGCTCCAAAGAGGTCAGGCACACCTCTGATAAAAAACCTAGGAAAGAAAGTACCATGACAGCCGACTAGCGGAAAGGCTCAGGGACCAAAAGGAAGAAAGATCTATTGGTATCCTAAACAGCTGGACCCACAAAAAATGAGGACTAGAAGTAACTACAGAACTGATAAAAGAACTAAACACTTTACCAATTTACAAAATGGTATTAGCGCTGGAAGAATTGAGAAAGCCTAAACAGTTCATAAGAGGCACTCAAGGAAACCAGATGAATGTCACCTGTAGACTCACAAACCTCGGAACGCACAAATCAACAACGATAAATCCGTTATTAGGCAGCGGCTGCACGGGGAGTTGCATAGACTCTAAATTTGTTGAAGGACAGGGATACAAAAGGCAAAGAATCCCTAGACCCATTCCAGTTTACAATGCCGATGGCACCCTTAACCAGGACGGAAGCATTAAAGAATTTATAGAACTATTCATGGAGATAAACGGCCATGCCAAAAGACTCCAGCTAGCCGTTACCAATCTTGGAACTGGCCAGATGTTCTTAGGCTATAAATGGTTAAAAAGACACAATCCCACAATAGACTGGAACAAGTCAAAACTAGAATTCAACAGATGTCCGAGTGAATGCAACATGATGGTATGATTTTTTGAACCAGAAGAAGATCTAGAAACATATTGCCCTGAGGTCAACCTTAAAGAGGGGGATAGAATTCTACAATTTAACTTTCTAAATGTCAAAGACACGTCAATTCCAAATATTATGTATCAGATCTGCTGTCATGCACCAAAGTTGATTGGTAGCATGGACAGGTGTCAATAATGAAGCGAATATTCAAAAAGACTCGCCTTTGCACCACACAGGCACAGTGCCACGTGGAATAGTAATTAATATTGCCCTTTTTGAACTTGTGGCTGATCAGCACCACCTCTATTAGGCAATCCAGTCACGCTCACCTTTGCTTTTCCATCCGGTACTTTCGGCATTTCGGCATTTCGGCAAATTTTTGCGTTGCCACTGGCTACACATTGCATTGCGCCCTCGCTTTTGTTGTTTCCTTCACTTCCCTTCCTTTGCCTAGCCCCACCATGGGTCCCTTACTCTTGTTTTTATTCTCACCCAACGGTCGTTTCTGGATCCCCATTTTAGTTCACCTCCTCATCACCTCCAGCCTCCTCCTCCTCGTCTTTTTTGCTCCTCCACCATTTCTGATGTCACCACTTCCTATCCGCTTCCGTCGCCAATCCGTTGACTACCACATGCCGCTGCTGATATCAACAAAGCCCCGGCGGCTGGTTCAAATAGGGCAATAGGTCCATTTTTATGATGTCGATCTACCATCATATACTATCAAAACATTGGTCGCTCGTCTTGCCTGGTTGGAGCGTGGGTGGGTAGTTTTTGAGCTGGAGAAGGTTCATCCCCTTGCGTCGCCCATGTTCATCGCTGTCCCATTCACTTGGGTACACTTATCTTTTTTCCATCGTCTTCGCTACAGCTACACCTACTACACGCTGCCTGGGACTCACTTGTTCCAAATTGGGACTACTCCTCTCCCTCCCTCGTTTGACCAGGTGGTCCAACAAAACCAGTCCATTAGTAAGGCCATGGAACTGTCAGATTTGGACTAGGTGGTGGACCGGTGGCTCCAGTTTCTTTTTTTTCAGCAGAATATTCATTTACAGTGCGATTATTTTTGAATTTTAAATCATTTTTATGGACACATATTTTTTAGAATGCCTGACTGACAATAAAGGAACTGTGTTGATACTGATAGTGTTTTGCCTTGCCCTTTTTTTTACTGCATCTTCCCATGACATCATGATTTTCCTGCTCTCTTTTTGCTATTGGACTTTACTTTATGGCTGTACAAACCTGTGATATTACTCACAGCATTCATTGTTCTATCCCTTTCTTTTCCTTTTTTTGACAATCTTATCTTGTATTACCTATGCAGGATTTGTCAGCGTACATTCCTTCCTTCATGTTCTTTCTCATTCTTTTTGCACAGCTATACTGTGCATAGCCTACTTTTCTTTTACTATATAAACCCCTGTATTTTATCTTGTAAAAACAACAAAAACTCGATTCCAGACTTCTTCTCTAATCTTAAGTCCACTTCTTACTGCTACTTGTGATCCAGTGTGGTCACAACACTTCCCACTGCTACCACTGTTAATTGCTGTCATCGTCACTTCTCACTTTTGAAGTCATTGTTATCCCTTTCAATTAGAGTCCTTCTGAGCACTACAGTTTGTGCGTCAGGAGCCTCCTATCACTGGGAACCTCATCACCTCCTCATCCTCATCGTTCTCAAACCTACCTTGTGCTACAATTAGCAAGGTAGTGCTCGTCTATACTCGCCACAAAGCCCCTATCTTTCTATATTCCAACTATCTCTCCTCCTCAAAACCCACACCCATACATCACTGGGTTTTACTTTGAAGGGTCGTTATATGTACCACCCCACGAACAACCAGACCACTCCACTGTTCTAGGAGGCAAAGCCCATAAACAAGTTCCGTGGAATCTGGGAGGATTGTGTGTTAGTTTGTTTTTGTGTGTGGTTTTTCTAACAACAGTTCTCATCATCAACAGCGAAGGCAAGTGCCTGGCCTGGTCAGAGGAAAGAGAAAGAGAAATTTTGTATGTAGATCTAATCAACAGTAGTTCCACTCTACTGCTGAGCTATAGTACTCCCCTTAACACTGGGGGCCATGTAACGTTTGATCTGATCTCTCTAGTACCTCATCCTGAGGAGCTCACCTGCAGGATTGGGGCACACACTTTGTTTCCACAGCTAACCAAAAGCTCAACACCGACTGGCATGAAAGTCTTACTGTTCAAAAGACTTCACTTAACCCTGTGGTCTGGGTTTGCACAATGTACAAGAGAGTAGTGAGAGCAAGTCCTAATGTAACAACCACGAGTTTGTAGACTCTAGCGCACAACTTAGACAAGCTGTAGTGAAGTGAGTGGGAGTGGTTACCCCTTAAGATAGGACCAAGTTAGTTGTGGGTAAACAACAGGAGGACTTGCTGAGGAGTCTCCTTGATCTATTGAGGTTTATATACTACTACAGGGTGTTTGTACTTATATACTATACAGTTGATGAAAGCAGTGGCTGATGATATCATAGGGTGCAGCCCTTTGTGACCAGCTCCACTGTGTGAGAGATTTGTATCTAAAAGTAAAGAAGTGCAGTGCAGCGCAAGAAAGTAAAGATACAAGTGGAGTTTAAAACAAAAAGGAAAAGTGCCACATGGCGCAGCTGTGTGAAAACTAAGAAAAAAATTGAAGTGGAGAATAGAATTTAAATGTCCAAAAATTGTGTATTGTAACAACAATCTCCCTCTTTTGATAGATTGTACCATTATTTCTTAAGTTGTAGTCTTTGAGGTTGTGCTCCAATGCCCCAAGATTGTATCTTGTTGGTGTTGTCACATCCGGAGTATTGCATGGGATTCAGGTACAGGGCTATGCTGAGCAGGAGAGCACAAGGGGTGTATCTGAGAGTACCAAAGATTTGGGAGTTCAGACTTGAGGGTCTCTGACTGTTCAGAGGTTCAGGTTGTAATAATCCACAGTAGACTCAGAGAGTACAGAAAAGCAAATTGGACCAGCCGGGGATTGAACCTAGGACCTCCTGCCTATATATGGTGTGCTCTACCAACTGAGCTACCAGCCCTTGGATATCAACACTCAATTGCACAATGTTGTCTAACAAGGCCCAGGCTTTGACCTTGACAATTCCAACACAGGTTCCTTAGCCTGTGGCACAGATATGACAGCTTGGCAATAGTCAATAGGTTAGTGAGCATGTATTAAGAGTTATTCCTGTAGTAGCATCAGGATGCATGTGCAATGAGCTATATTGTACTGTATTGACTTATTGCTACTTAAAACTACTGAATGGAGGCACCCCGCAAAATACTAGAGTTTCCTCGGCCCGCCTTTGAACGGCCGAATTTTCCCGAAAATCGATTCGGTCACTAAAGCGAGATCTATACGGCACGTGACGGTAAACATACGCGTCAAGGCGTGTCGCTGTGTGCCGACCAACCTTTATTGCATCGACACGCTTTTTCGTTCCTTATCATTGCTCCACCAGTTATCAAGTTAGTATGTCTGTCCAGAAACAACACACATATGGATCGCGAACCAAAGTTGATACCTTATCAATTGCACCTCTGAAGAGAAAACAGCCATCCGACACGTCTCTGTCTTCTTCACTGCCATTCAAGAAACGCGTCATATCAAAGCTAAAGACATCGTCGAACGTCAACGTAAAAACGAGACGAAAGACTTTGACTCAGTTACATTTCTCCTTGGAAACCTCTATACTACGAACGTGTTCTCAATGTGATCTATCCTACACTAAGGGTGCTCCGGATGACGAAGAGCTTCACCGGTTACACTGCGCTCGCGTTCAAAGAGGAATGGAATGGGGTCGCGAAGAAGAGAGAGATAACACCGCCTGTGTTGATGAAATCGAGTCGGGATTGAAGCTTAAGGATGGCAGAAAAGGTCGTATTGTATGCTTTAGAGGAGATGTCGGTGGCAAAATCAGATCGAAGGTCTTTCATTTGTCACGTTCTCTAGCTCATTGTGCTTACCGTGAAGTCAGCTATCAAACTTGCTTGAAACGATAAACCTCACACTATCATCACCTCCTCTTGCATCACCTACCCTTCAAGCATCGAAAATATATTTATTTCTCATTCCATCACTAACAAAGGCTCGTCGCGAGGATATTGTCGGCTGCGTCGTGGCACAGCGTATCTCTACTGCGATGGCCGTTGCCTCGAAAGGAAATACCCCACCCAATTTCATCAATTCTACTGAAAAAGACTCCCCGATCCTTACTCAAGCGCCTCAGCTCATTGCTGTCGATACAAGCACGGGGCTGTTTTGCCACCCTACTCCTCTTCCGACCTCTCTTGGTATTCCGCGTCTCTTCGTCTCCTCAACTTACCGCCGTCAGGGCATTGCGAGTCATTTGCTATCTGCTGCTGCTGCGACGTTCATTCACGGCTACCCGCTTGACCCTCGAAAGGGTGAGGTAGCGTTTACTCAGCCCACTGAGTCGGGGTACGCAATCATGCGAATTTGGGGCGAAGGCAACGTGAGAGTTTATGAGGAGTGAATGGAAACGAATATACATAGGCACGTGAACAAATGTATCATCATCTGGATTTCAAGATATAACCTTTTGGAGCCCACCAACACTGTACACGAAAATATTACACAACCTTGTAAAATGAGATATTCAGCGTGGCGATATCTAAATTTTGGAACTTGAGGAGCTTTCAGTCACCTCACGGAAGAGCATTTCAATAACCTTCCCTTCAAATCTGGTCAACCTGCCATCGCTCACAAGGCCACGCAAAAATTCTACAAGTTCGAATTTAGGCCATGTCACAAGTGCATCAAGACATTCCTGATTGGTTATCCCGACTGATAAGAAAATAGGAATTAAATATTCCATGTTGGGATTTGCTTTCGCGAGAAAGCGAGAGAGTGATGTGACACCCTTGGTAGTATGAGTTGTTTCCTGAGAGAATGAGCTCTGAGCTGGCTGTGTCTGCGAAAGAGACTGACATCGCTCGCTTAATTTGATTGAAACGAGGACAGGACTAGAACCTACACCAGATGCAAGCACTAACGCTGTAGTGCTACGTGGACGCTGATCTTCCAAGGACCGTAGAACGTTCGTCGCTCGTGTTTGTGTAACTCGTGGAGGCCCGGGCTGGGTAGTTTTCAAGTTCATCCTGCAGGAGTCACGGTCTTTGTTATCCTCGTTGCTGGTAGCAAGGATAGCGGGTGTACATGTACTTTCTTCAGCTGCCGTTCGTTTGCGTTGATGAAATGCAGCTTGGGCGAGGACCTTATGTATATAAATGCGCATATGAGGTAACCGTCTTGATGCCAATGAGTTGAAGATGGGTAGTACTTCCATAACCTGCTCATAAATTCAATGTGATAAGACTACTTAACAGGCAACAAGATAGCTTACGAACCCTCTGATAAAACATCTCCCACCTCTGTTCCCCTTGGTGCGTCGGCTTGATACCTATCTCAAAGTGCTCATAAGCGAGCAGCCTAAGTACCAGCTTTGATCTGACCATGAGCCTCGGAATCAGCACAGGAGTTAATAGTAACCTTGCCTTGATATCTGCGAACTTTTTCTCGTCCTCCTTAGACGATGATAACCCTAAAGCGTCCCGAAATCGACGAGACGCCTGTCCTTTAGTGGATTTGTAACAATGGGCCATTATCTGATGGTAGTGATCTCCAGTGGCACCTTCGTCAGATTACGTCCTATATTTATGGTCCAAATCGAAATACTTGTGAACAATCTTAAACCGGCTACGAAGCTGTTCTTCACTAATCAGTGCATCGATGAGACCTTCAAATATCGCACGTGTTACAGGCTTCTCACAGAGCACGGGCCGCATCCGCATGACCCGTTGTCGAATAATCTATTGAGATAAAGATAAAAAACATACAAGATTTTTTTGAGCCAACATTTAGGCGTGAGGTTCGTAATTGTACATTCATACGCAATATCCAACACTCGAAAGAATTTCCATGATATCCCATTGATAGGGTTCAAGCTTCCACTTTGACAGTCTGTGGCATCTTGCTGGGAGGAGGGACGAAGGTCTGATAAAGGATCAGCAAGTATGTCAGGAAGACAGGTTAAGTGTCTCACTCTTGTCTTGATACCTCCAGCAGCGGGCAATCTAGTTGATCCTGCACTCAACCAGGCATCGACCTCGGAAGCAGCACCGCGACCCTCGCTGTTGAAAGGGGGATGAATATCTAAGGATGAGATCAGAAGCAAAAAACATACTTGATACCCCAGACAATCAATGACTGCCCACGGCGACAATCACCCGCTGCGAATATTCCCTCTACATTGGTGGAATATTTCTGGGATCACAGGTAAGAGCAAGAAAAGGAGAACTTCGGTGACACCAACCTTAGGGGCTGTTTGAATATTCGACCTGGCATCCTGCTTCACTCCGAAAGCGTTAACAACTTCCGCTTGAGGACCAAGGAAACCAAGGGCAAGGAAAACAAGTTGCGCTGGGAAGAATTTCTGTGAGCCAGGCACTTCCTCCATCTTCCATCTGCCACCGCTATCTTTCGTCCACTCAACTCGCACTACATTAAGGGTCATATCAATGCGATTTCATCAACAAAACGAACAAGATTACCTGTATTCAAGCCTTTGAGTTTTCCATCGTCATCAACTATAAACTCTTTTGTAGATATACAGTACTCCCTGGGATCTGAAAAGCCTGTCAGCCAATTTGATGTCGAACGATCATTAATTGAAATCTTACCATTTCCAAAGTGAGCAGCTACTTCAGTATGTCCGTAATCCGTTCGGAAAACTCTTCAAACGAAGAAAATTAGATAATAAATCGATTATGGTGTCGATGTGGCTCACCGAGGCCACTGAGGCCAAGGGTTGTCCCTTCCTCGCGAAGCAGGTGGCTTTGGCAGCAACTCGAAGTTGGTCACAGATTTTGCGCCATGTCGCATTGATGTTCCGATACAATCATTACCCGTGTCACCTCCACCAATGACAATGACGTCCTTGCCGCGGGCATTGATGTAGCCCCCATCTTGCAACTCCGAATCAAGAAGAGATTTGGTGTTCAGCTGGTGTTTGTGCAAAATTAGTACGACAGATAAGTGAGCGAAAGCGAGAAATTAACCTGTAAAAACTCCATGGCAAAGTGAATGCCATCGACCTGGCGATTTGGGATTTTCAAATCGCGGGGCCAGGTGGCCCCGGTACAAACAACAACAGCATCATTCTCGTCTTGCAGTGCAGCTGCATCAACATTGACGCCAACGTGGGCATTATTAACAAAAGTCTGATGATGATGATTATTAGCTGTAATATATCAGAGCGTGTATGGATTAAATGCATACCACACCCTCCGCCTCCATAAGATCTATCCGACGTTGCACGATGGCCTTGTCGAGCTTCATGCTTTATTCAGGAGTATATCAGATCCAGATGCCAGAATCATAAGCGCATAGACTTACTTCGGAATTCCATACATGAGTAAGCCGCCCATACGATCATTACGGTCGTAAACCGTAACCAGATGTCCAGCTTTGTTAAGTTGGTCGGCACACGCCAAACCTGCAGGTCCAGAGCCAATGATAGCAACCCTTTTACCGGTTCGGAAGGATGGAGGGTTCGGTGCCATCCAACCCATCTCAAAGCCCTGTAAAATGGTGATCAGAGACGATTTAGTATCTCATAAGTACCATATTTACCTTATCGATGATAGCGCACTCAATACTCTTAATACCTACAGGTTGCTCGTTAATTCCCAAAACACATGCGCCCTCGCATGGGGCTGGGCAAACTCGACCAGTGAATTCAGGGAAATTGTTTGTCATCAAAAGACGGTTGAGAGCGTCCTGCCACTGCCCCTTGAACACCAGATCGTTCCATTTTGGAATAATGTTTGAAATGGGACATCCGGTGTCGGACTGACAGAATGGAACACCACAGTCCATGCAACGAGCAGACTGGTACTTGAGCTCGCTGTCTGTCAGGCGGTTAGAGATTTCTTTCCAGTCCTTGACACGTTTACGAGGCGGGCGATAAGACTCGTTGAGACGCTGATACTTCATAAAACCGCGAGTTTTGTCAAGTTTGTGAAGGCGCTGCTTCGCTGTGGAATCATCAAGCATTGAATCCTCCAAATCTACAACTGCGGGCTCATGGCGCTTGGGATGGACCAAGCTGGGAGGCTCCTTGGGTAGAAGGATGTCTTCCAAACCTTCAGAAGCAAGATCGACTTGGCTCGCAGTTCGAGAAGGGACCAAGTCAATAACATTGAGTCGCAATTTCTCATCCTTTTCTTTAGCAGTCTGTTCTTCGAGAACACGTTTGTAGTCCAAAGGCATGACGCGAACGAAAAGAGGGAGAAGATGGTGGAAGTCATGAAGTACGCGATCCGCTACTTCTGATCCCGTATAATGCCTGTGATCCTCGATGAGGCTTCGTAATGCCGCGATCTCACGAGGGTCTGTAACTTTTCCAAGCTCGACCATCTCCATGTTGACCTTGGACGCAAATGTATGAGCCGTGTCAAGTACATAAGCAATACCACCACTCATTCCCGCTGCAAAATTACGCCCAGTCGCTCCTAGGACAACAACGCGGCCACCAGTCATGTATTCACAACCATGGTCACCAGTGCCTTCAACAACAGCATTTGCCCCTGAGTTGCGCACAGCGAACCGCTCGGCTGCGATACCACGAATAAAGGCTTCACCAGAAGTGGCCCCGTATAAGCAAACGTTGCCTATAATTATATTTTCCTCGGCCTTGAATGGCGATTGCTTGGGGGGGTAAACAATCAAACGACCACCAGAAAGGCCTTTGCCCACATAGTCGTTAGAATCTCCCTCTAGCTCGATGGTGATACCAGGAGCAAGGAAAGCACCGCATGACTGCCCAGCGGAGCCTCTCATACGGATATGGATAGTGTCTTTGGGAAGGCCCTCTTCTCCATAAAGTTTTGATATGCGATAAGACAATGAGGTGCCTAGCGCGCGGTCGGTGTTGGTAACGTCGCACTCAACGTGGACAGGAAGACCTTTCGTGAGGGCAGGCTCAGACTCATCAATGAATTTGTTATCGAGGCGAATGTACAATTTATGATCCTGCGATCGTACACGGTAGGTCGCTGCACCAGGTCGCATTTGCCATGCAGGCTTTAGAACAGCAGACAGGTCCAGATGCGCAGTCTTGATAGTCCTAAGCTTTTCATTGACCTTAAGAACGTCTGCGCGGCCAACCATCTCATTGATAGTCCGGAATCCTAATTTCGCCATGTAGCCACGAAGATCTTCGGCGAGATAGTAGAAGAAGTTTATGACCTGCTCGGGTTGACCTGCGAACTTCGCACGGAGTTGGGGATCTTGAGTAGCGATGCCAACTGGGCAGGTGTTCACTAACGAAGAATATCCAGCTACCCGTTAGAGAACCGAAAACACTACAAATAAGAACTTACAGTGGCACTTGCGCATCATAATACAGCCCATGGCTATCAAAGGTGTGGTGGCGAAGCCCCATTCTTCGGCCCCTAACAAACATGCAATTGCAATATCACGACCAGTCCTTATTTGGCCATCAGTTTGCACCGTGACACGACCACGAAGATCGTTCAAAACAAGCGTTTGGTGAGTTTCTGCTAAACCCAATTCCCAAGGAAGGCCGGCATATTTGATACCAGTCCAACGAGAAGCACCGGTTCCACCGTCGTGACCGGATATCAAGATATGGTCCGCCTTTGCTTTAGCGACACCGCTCGCCACAATACCAACTCCCACTTCTGACACGAGCTTGACGGATACCCGCGCACGAGGGTTGGAGCATTTCAGATCATAGATTAGCTGCTTTAGATCTTCAATGGAATAGATGTCGTGATGAGGAGGAGGCGAGATGAGGCCCACACCGGCGGTTGAGTGCCGCGTACGAGCGATCGATCCCGAAACCTTATGACCCGGAAGTTCACCACCCTCACCAGGCTTAGCACCTTGCGCCATTTTAATTTGCAGTTCATCGGCGTCAGCGAGATAGTTCGAGGTGACTCCAAACCGTCCTGAGGCAACTTGTTTGATAGCAGACCTCATTGTGTCTTTGTTGGGAAGGACATGGGAACGCTCCGCATCCTCACCTCCCTCACCGGTATTGGACTTGCCGCCAAGACGATTCATAGCAACGGCAAGAGTTGAGTGTGCCTCCATCGATATAGAACCATAGGACATCGCTCCAGTCACAAATCGCCGTACTATTTCATTCCAAGGCTCCACTTGCTCGATCGGGATCGGGGTTGCAGTTTCGTACCGGAAGTCCAACAAACCACGAAGATGAACAGACTTTGTTTGATCGTTAGCATTTTGAGCGTATGCGTCATATGCCTTCTGATTCTTTTCCCTCACAGCATCCTGTAAGTTGGCGATACCAGCAGGGTCGTTGATATGCGCCTCGCCTCCATCGCGCCAGTGATATTCACCAGATTCCGGCATGCCTGGGGGTACAATAGTGTCCCGAGATGGCCACCCGCGTTCGTGAAGTTCGAAAGCATCCATAGCGAGAAGGTCGAATGTAGCACCCTGGACTCGCGATGCAGTGCCAATAAAGCATCGCTCTACCACTTCACTGTGAAGACCAAGAGCCTCGAAAATCTGTGCACCTTTATAAGACTGCAGGGTGGAAATACCCATCTTCGACATGACCTTCAAGATACCATTGTCGATAGATTGGTGATAGTTTTCCATTAACCCTTGCATGGTTTGGTCGCCTTTTATACTAAAAAAAATATAAGAATATTTTTTGGTAGAACAGGAAGCCAATTACTTACAGGCCCTCTCGTCCAATTTTATGGATAGTTTCCAACATCAACCAAGGACATATCGCATCAGCACCATACCCCACAAGAACACACAAGTGGTGTACTTCTCGTGCTTCTGCTGTCTCCACCATAAGTGCCACTTTGGCGCGCTTCTTTTGTAATACCAAATGATGGTGGACGCCTCCACAAGCGACCAATGCAGACAAGGGAACTCGGGAAGGACCAGTGGCGCGATCAGATAACACGACAACCTTCATGCCGTCATCAATTGCTTGCGTGGCCTCGCTGCAGACACGTTGAAGAGCAAGCTGGTAGCCGGGCAGGCCCTCTTCCTTCGGGAAGGTAATGTCAATTGTGACAGATGGCCAACCAGTGTATGCCTGCTTGAGGTTTTTCATGGCATTCATTTCTTGAATAGAGATGAGAGGCGAGGGAAGGAGGATGCGGTGGCACTGTTCCGGCTTCATCTCCAGAAGATTTCCTTCAGGCCCGACATATGCCTCAAGTGACATAACTATGCTCTCGCGAATAGGATCTATTGGCGGGTTCGTAACTTGTGCAAAGAGCTGTCGGAAATAGTCGTAAATTAGGCGAGGCTGCGTGGCCATTGCCGCCAAAGGGGCGTCGTTGCCCATGGATCCTAGGGCTTCTTTGCCGCTGGATACCATGGGCAACATGAGCAAGCTTAGTTGCTCAACTGTGTAGCCGAATGCGAGTAGTTTTGGATCGCAGCTAAGTGGTGCATCATCAATGATAGGGTCGATGGGAGTATTGCTACGTATGACACGTTTGACGATATTGGGTACGTGAAGAACGTGGGTTTCTACCCAAGACGCGAAATTCTGCTTCGTCGCTGTGTTCCGCTTCAACTCCTTATCATCAACGATCCTACCCTCCAAAGTGTCAACAAGGAGCATACGTCCAGGCTTGAGGCGGCCTTTCTGTACAACCTTCTCGGGCGGAATGAACACGGCTCCAACCTCAGAAGCACATACCATGATGTCCTCGTTGGTAACGACGAAGCGACAAGGTCTAAGACCATTCCGATCAAGATTGGCACCGCAGTAGCGGCCATCGCTGAAAGTGAACAAAGCCGGTCCATCCCACGGTTCTTGAAGACACGCGGCCCAGTTGTAAAATGCCTTTTTCTCAGCTTCCATATGCTCATTGCCCTGCCATGCCTCAGGGATGAGCATCATAACAGCCTCAGGCAAAGTCACGACGCCATTGACAACAAGCAATTCGAGGACATTGTCGAAGGCCGCAGAATCTGAACCACCAGTTTCAATAATAGGGTAGAGTAGGTCGAGCTGATCTCCGAAAAGCGTTGACGATAACACACCCTCTCGAGCACGCATCCAATTCTTGTTGCCTCGCACGGTGTTTATCTCACCTAAAACAGTGGGTTAGGGCTTACCTGCGATCTGTCAAGAACTAATCACGAACCATTGTGCGCAGCCCATCTCATAGGCTGGGCTCGATCCCATGAAGGAAATGTGTTTGTCGAGAATCGCGAATGCACCAAAGTAAAGTGTGAACGATACAGAACATGGTTGAGATCATGGTAGTAATTGTAAACTTGTGGAGGAGAGAGCTGTCCTTTGTACACGATGTTCTTGGAGGATAGTGAACACACGTAGAATCCTTTCGCGAGCGTACTTTATATACAGGGAAAATTTCACAATAGGGTGTTGAGCGTGGTTTACGATATATAAACAATGGGGAAACCACAAACATAATATGGGTCGCATGCTTGCGTAAGACATAGAGTTGTCGCTCAAAGTACTTGGCATCGAAAGGGCCACCCTGGCTTACAGTTCCATCACCGTAGTGGGTACGAAGGACGACGAATGGTTGATAGATGACTGGCTCCTTGCTGCTAGCGGCGGGACCAAGAATGGTACCATCCGTGGGGACTGCCCTCCAGCCTAGGACTCGCATGCCGAGGTCACTGGCGACTTTAGAGAAGGAAGCTTGGTAGTTCTGGAGCTGGACGGGATCGTTTGCCTTGAAGAAGACGTTTCCTACAGCATACTCTCCAGGATCGGGCAAGATACAGCCAATGTCTCTTTCGGCCTCGCGCTTGAAGAAGGAGTGGGGAATGCCGGTCATGACGCCGGCACCATCACCATCACGACTGTCAGCGCCAGTAGCACCTCTGTGGGTCATTGCACAGAGGAGTTGGCGAGCATCAGAAACGATTTTGTGACTCTGCTCGCCCTTGATATGACAGATGAAGCCAACGCCACAGGAATCTTTTTCATTTTCATTCAAGTAAAGCCCCTGATTTGCGGGGAGAGCGCCTGACCACGAAGTGGGATCGCGCTCGACGGCATGAAAGCCATTGTCTGAGTGGGACAGGAGAGGCAAAGCATGTGGTATAGTGTCTTGAGAGAGACTGGCAGAGATGGCCATAGAATAACAGGATGATATAAGACAGGAGATGCGAGAGAAAGGGGCGATTTTCTGCACGATATTTTGATGGGATGGATGGAGAGATGGATGGAGATGGTGGTGGTACGAGAGAGAGGGGCGAGATCTGACAGTGCAGTCAAATTTTTTCGAGTGTGCAGCAGTGACGGATTGTTATAACAAGTCACAGATAATCTCTTTCGGGAGAGGCACACGAAGAACCCGAAGATCTCCGAGTCGGTTCTGATGGACCGATGCAATCTACGATGATCTCAGCTTACTATATCCGGCAACCGACAGCCCCGTGTGCCCATCCGAGCCAATCAGATGCCGGCCAAAGGAGATGCTTGTTCTTCCCCAGACCGCATCACAGATCTCACTGCAGGGACAACGCGGAAGCCCGCCAAGTACTCCATCGCTGTGGCGGGCATCCGTAACAGACTCTCCATCTTCGTCCTTTCCTTTGTCTCCACCTGAGCATCCTCACACGTCCTCCCCATTCCCTCCTCAACGCCCACCATCCAAGACCCGTGTATTGTGTTCCGATATCCGCGCTCGCTTAGAATCATTCCATGCCCTGCGCGGTTAGGTCGAACCGGTCAGCTGTTAGAGCGAGTCCTATCACTTACTTGCTTTGTCTCCCTGCTACAGCATCCTCTCATCACTCTAAGAAGTGTGATCGCGTTTAGAGGGCCAGGGATACCTCTGATCTCCCTGACACTGACTCATGCCATGTCTGCTTCCATTGCGTCACATCCTTTGCGCCCTTCTGCACAACCATGATATTTACGCACTCTCCATCCAATACTGTCGTCAGGTGTCCAGCCGACGACTACTCCATCTTCAAAACACATGTGCCCCCCACTACCTCCCAGTTCCCAGTCGTACATCATGGCTCGCATAACTGCAGAGACAAATGGGTGAGACGGGCGCCGCTGCCTCTGTTGCGTCGCATTTACGAAAGCCTTTAAATCCAACCCGTAGGCTTGTAGCTTTAAGATGACTCGACTCAAAGGCGAATAACATTTAGCTTATGGGGACCCTCGGCCTGCGGCCCGCCGACCGGCCGCAGTGCGAAAATCCACCCTTCCAGAAGCTGGACTGCCCATTCTGCATCAATCATCCTTTAGCGACCTGGAGGTAGTAACACAAGGCTTTGCCATGTCTCTGGATGTAGCGTTGATTCAGTGCAAGACACTGGAGGACGACCACGATGGCCTCGGACCCGGAGTCCTCCGACCATCGGTCAGAGTCCGCGACTTTTTTGAAACCAAGCGGCCTTGATCGCGGTTGTTTGAGAGATCACAATCGATGGGTGAGGTGGGCGCGAGGACATACCCCGAGACATCGGTGCAGAGAAGCATTACTTGCTGCTACTTGATGTAAGCTGTCCTGCTCCATCACTCCATCAACGTTCCAGACTGTGGGCTTGCAAGCTTCGAGGTGCCACTCGGTAAGGCCTTGTCAACGTTATCTCGAACTGTCCTCCGAGCGAACTGAGGGTTATGACCTAGGACTGATCACGGAAGCCTAGAACATCACACCAGCGCAACCTTAGCGAGCACAGCGCTGAACCTCACTCACCAATAGCTGCATTCCACGCTATGAGGTAGCCTCATCGATGGGACAGCCTATGACCATGATCGCCCCAAACCTGGCTGCGTGCATGTGTCTTATTGGTGTCGTATTGCATAGATGCATCCGAGAAACGCACAGCGGTGACAATGAACCTTTCGGCATTGTCCAGGGAAGCACCTTGAGTTGACATTGGGACTACCATAAAGATACTGATGCCACAATCAGCCATTGTATACTTGACGCCTCGGGGTTACCCGGTTCATCCTTGAAGATGATGTTGATTCACGAGAGCTGCACGTTGATCGATCCAGTCTCCGAAGCCTTACTTCAAACGACTCCCGGTTTACAGCCTCCAATCACGATCTTGCTATAATTCTGCACCTGACAGCAGTCAATGCTGTTTCGGAATCACTGTGATGTCGAAGAATACCTACGATCGGGTAGACTCGTTGACAAATTAATACAATCCTAAGAATAATCATCAGTGCTTTAGCTCCTTGAGCTGAGCCCTTGAACAGTGATATTGTGATAGGGAAGGTGCATTCTTGAACTGCATAAGCTCAGAGTTAAACATGATATAAAAGTGCAATTCAGCATGAAGCAGAAGAGATTATAGATATCTGTTCGCTAGATAACATGAAGAATGCTGGAAATTCATGGAATGAATCTTGATAAGTCGTCACGAAACAACGACACCACGCGATGGCAATAGTTACAGATGACAACGACAGCAACTTCGACCCAGAGATAGAAATGTCAAGAATAATCAATCCGATGCTATGTCGGCCCCCCTAAGGAAGGTAAACTGCGATAAGAAGTTGCCAATTGTTATGGTCGCACTTACTTCAAATGCGTGCCCAAAGAACATACTACGGAGGCCGTACAAGTTGTCACCGCGGAGATGATGGACATGATTTAGTAGAGGAGTGCCCTCTACTTAATCCTGGGAGGCAGCCAAACTCGACTCGGATTCTGCATCGAGTTTACCGAACAACCACAATGCAGTTTTCCATATAGCAAGGACACGGTGTTTCTAGTATATTTATACACCACTCGCCACAAGGGATCAATATGATCCGAGTCAATGTTATTCTGATCAGTAGAGCAAGGTATGAAAATATCAAATACAACTTGAAATAGGAGTAACGACGAATGTTTGGAAGCCTCTAAACGAAATTCACTCATAGAACTACGCCACATCGTCCACTCGCAATCTAACTTAGCGAGTGTGTACACTGTTATTCCATTGCAAACATGGCAGTACAATATTATGAAAACTCTACCCGGGTCACAGAAAGACCATCGTGAACAGAAAGTATACCGACTTTAAGTTTAGCGTCATACAATCCACAGTGCGAACTTAAAGCTACAGGTAATAACATCAGTCCATAGGACCAGTAAATGTGCGTTGCAATCGCAGGCACGAAATACTTTCAATGGGTTAAGGCACACTACCAATGTAACATGCCAAGCACAAACAATATATATGAAGAATATCATCGTTAAGGACACCGTGATTGGGGCAAGGCATAGTCATTTTAGCCTGCTCCGTCATGCAGGGCACAACATACAGCCGCTGGAATCTAGGTCAATACTGGAATTAGACAATAGGATAATATCAAATGGACCTTTGTGATGACCATTGTACTGTCGTACAGTCTCCCCCGAGGCCATCTCCCACAGACGGGCTGTGTGATCCGAGGATGCTGCGGAGAACATAATTGGCCCTAAGGTTTTAATCTGAAGCAGTAGAGCTGTCCCCACCTGTAACGAGGTATGCGGAATCTGCACTGAAAGCGCAGTCCCAAACCCACCGTTGGTGACCTTGGAGTACCTTTTCGGGCTTGAATTCATAGTTCTGGGATATTGACCATATCTTTACGGTAGTGTCCGCAGAGCAGGTAGCTAAGTACCTGAAAATAGGTGTTATGCCTACTTGAAAAGCAAAAATAGAAATACCCACTTCACATCCGGACTTAAGAGGACTCGGGTTAAGTACTTTTTATGGGCGCTGAATTTCGTAACTGCTTGGTAGCGAGGAAGCTCAGATTTTTCTTCGTTTATTTTCCAGACATAGCATTTTCCCTGGTATCAAATGTTACTTTGGAATGATGCTTGGAAAAGAATACCATAATACCTTGTTATTTCCGGCAACTAAGCAAGATCCATCTGAGGCTAGACTGACCGAACGAATGGGGACGTCACCTGCCGGAGTCTTAGGTTGGAAATGAGTTATAACTGTTGATCTCGAAGACGAAGTGACTTAAGGCTTACAAGTTCGTGAGAACAAAGATTCTCAGACAAGTCCCATTGCTTGATGCACCCCGCTTGATCACAGGAGATAAGTTCCCCTTGATTCGGATGGACGCAAACATCGTTGACTTGCGATTGAGAACACGTCAATTTTTCATAGATCGCCGACGGATTGAATCTCACTCACCAGGCGTCCCATTATCGTATGTTCTATGTACCTGAGTACTACTGTAAAGGTAATTCAGCAAAGAGTAGAGAGAAACTGACTACCTGACACACCGAAGGTCCCATATTTTGATAGTACCGTCTTCACTCCCTGTAACTAGCCATTTTCCCTCACTATGAAAGGATACTGAGGTCACATTCATCTCATGCTCTTCCAGAGAGATGAGCTGGTACGGTTCAGCACAAGTCAATAGAACGTGTAGGGAAATACGTACTGGTGTGGAAGACGCACTCGCAATCTCATAGATGTTGACTTTCTTATGGATGGCAGCAGCTAGAAGACGTTTACTAACAAGAAAATTCTCAACCTCCTAGTCAAGAGAAGATACTTTGGGACATTACTCTGGAGATATCGCCAGACGATTTACTTGCTGTCAAGGTCCAATCCCGCGGAACTTCATCAGTTTCATGTTCGGTACATAACTGAGCGGGAATGATCCTCACCCCCGACTCTCCTGAGCGTGCTATAGTCCTGGAACATATCCCACTCCAAGCTTCCCAAAACCTGATTTCATGGTCGTAAGATCCTGTGACGAGAATTACAGACATAGTATCATATCATCTCGAGGACAAGGCACGGGCCACATATTATGTTGTGTGACCGTCACAAGGCTTAGGCCGGAAATCCCCTTCAGTTAGAGCTCCGTTTTTCTACGTAATCCATGAACGACTTGGTTGTCTTGAACTTGAACAGTACTCAGATGAAAGCGCTGTCATTCCAGAAAGCTTTACAAGCCTTGTCTTTTCTTTCATTCAGGAATCTTTGATGAGTCTGCCGTATCTCATACGACTAAATATGAATAATTTCCACTTTCACGATTGGAAACTGCTGCGAACAGAATACTAAGCCGAGGATCAGAGAGGCAGGGTATGGACTTTCAACACGACGCTACGTGCCCTCAAGACCCTCAAAATTAACACTTGCTCCGATATTACGTTAACGCGCATAATGTTTCCTCAATCTGGTGAGGTGAGTACTGCATCTGCTTCAAATCTCTCTCTCACTCTCGACACTCGTTCTAGAAAGCCGAATCAGCCTGAGGGTGATATGTATGAACCCCAAATTAAATCATATGTGTTATCGGCTAACTCTTCGAGTAGGTGTGCTGCATCAGTAAATAACAGTCCTTATTTCCGAATCTGTGCTCGGACGAAGGAAGACATGTTAATTGCACCTCAGGCTCGACATAGTATTTAAGGTCTGGAAGACTTGTAGCTGAGCTGTCGTCCGGCTTCTCAATTCCGATTTTTTGTACCCTACCTACTATTTTGGCTATGAACGCATTCCCGGTGAGTCAATCCTTGTCATACTCGTTTGACATTGTCATGACACCAACCTTTGTGCAGAACGGCACACGAGTTTTCTTCTGGGGCTCCAATGGTGACATCAAGTACGGTGTAGTGCTTTCCACGAGCCGTATGGGGGATGTGAGTGCTTTGGTCAAGTTTCTACCCTGAGTTCATGGCTCACTCTGCTTTGTAGGGTACACAGATTGTGGTTATACAACTGGATCGTGCAGAAGGCAATGTTAGCCTGCCGTACGTGATCGTGACTCTCAGTTTCAGACGAGATACTTACCTTTGCCTTACAGAGTTTCCAGTGTCTCAAAAGTAAACTAGTCTCCATCGCGGATATATTCGATTTCCCATACACAGAATCAGTGGATACATACCTAGACACATATTGCGGACTAAGAACATTACACACTGTATTCATCATTTCTTCTTCTCCTTCTTGTATTCTTCCCGCGCTTGTATCAACCGTTTCGTGTATTCCCTCCCGGTAGTTACCCTGAGTTAATGGTCTCTGGCCTCGTTGACTGTAAAAATATCAAGCGGACCGTCTGTCCTATTATCCTGCGGTTCTACCATGCAAGATACGGTACCACATGGCATTCTTTTGATGGCAGTTACCGAAAATTCGGGAAAACAAATGCTGAAGAGGCTCGCGAATTGTTCCCCCATAAGCCTCGTGTTTTCGTATGAAGTTTGCGACATATTTGGGGTGAGATCAGAGTACCATTTCTCGAGGTCCTGGTGGTCGTGTCGTGTCTTCTAGTTCTAGACTTGCACAGGGAAAAATTCGGCCTATAAAACCACAGTAGCCACGAGTCCAGACACATTATCACGAATTCCAAAATCGCAGCAGGCTTCGAATTACACGATCACCATGTCATCGGAAAGATTACTCGAAAAGGGAGCAGCTTACATGGAACATGGTTGAATGGAAATTGAAGATAGCGACGTCACAAAGACAGTCATTTCAAAGGATGGAAGCATTTGAAAAGGGTTCGCTCCAATGAGGATATTTTCATCGACCGATATCTGAAGACATATGAGGTGAGAGAGTTCGCTAACTCAGATCAATGTCAGAAATCAGTCTGGTTTGATGATATTATGAGAATATTCGAAAAGCACTCACTCTTCTGCTGAACCTTTACTACCGGACATAAATTCATGCCATCAACAGCTTTATAACATACCTGTCTAACGGCGTCTAGACATTCATAGCTGAGCTTGTGCGGATATGTACATTAGTTATCAAACTCATATTACCATCAGGACATGACCTGTACGTATTAGAGCAAGTGGAAGCAGTCTCCTTTGGCTGACCTAATCCGATATAGTGACATGGACTGTTCGAGGACTTTCCACCAGCCACACATAAACATGTACAAAGCAGCCCCCTTGTCCTCAATATCGCATACTAGATCGCGTCTGATACTAACGATATCCTTGACTAGTCCGCCCTCGAAAGTTATTTTGAAGCCAAAATGTAGCCTAAACATGCCTATAGCCAGCGTCTCAGGTGTCTGACATCGTCCTGAAATCTGTCTCTAGCTATACACGATGCCCCGTTGCACACGCAAAGGATGCAGTAAAGAATACGATTCGGCAGCAAATACGGAAGAAAGTTGCACGTATCATCCTGGGGGCCCGGTGAGTCCCTTTCACACAATCTCAACCCGAATGAGGCTAGAATCCGACATGCGTTCTGCATAGGTCTTTCACGAAGGGCTCAAATCTTGGTCATGCTGTTCAGACGTGAACAAGCCTGTTTTAGACTTTGACGAGTTTATGAAGATGCCAGTGGGTATATGCATGCCTCCTACTCAAATTTGACAACCTGGTTGTTGTATTATGTCTTAGGGATGCGCCTTAGGAGCTCATACCGATGAAATTCCCAAGGTGGAAACTCAAAAGCCACATTCTAACGATACACTCACCGTAATGGACTACGGGGCAGGGAAGGAGCAGTACACCCTCGTTTCACCCACGGTTGGCAAAATGGAACCTGCCGCAGTCATTGCAGCTCCTAAAGAGCCAGCGCCAGTTGTGGAAGAAGAAGACGATCTAAGTGTGCCAGTGCAAACTGGTGCGCCATGTCGACATACAGGTTGTGGAGTCGCCTTTGTAAGCGATGAAGTAAACCGCATCGGAAACGGTGAAGAAGCCACCTGTACATATCACCCTGCCTCCGTGTGTTGTCCATTTGCCCTCAATTGTATCTATACGTACTAAACAGTCAATGACCCACAGCCTATTTTCAGGGAAGGAAGCAAGGTTTGTTATCATAATGAGTCATATATCTTGCGAGTGCTAACAGTGAAATGGTTAAGGGATATTTGTGTTGTAAGCGTCGTGTGCTTGAGTTTGAGGAGTTCCTCAAGATCGAGGGTTGCAAGAGGGGGCGTCATGTATTTGTTCCTAAAGTTAGTAATAAAGCGGTAAGTCGGTATTTTTTCGCACTCGTGTTTCACACTGAAGGCTGATATAAACAGGCGGAAGAATTTACCGAGTGCCGTGTAGATCATTATCAAACACCAAGCGAGGTTCATGTGTCTGTTTTTGCGAAGCAGGTTGATAAGGAAAGAAGTACAGTTAGAATAGAAGAAAATAAGGTTAGAGAATTTGAGTGGCTTTGTTCTCATACTGATTTAACAGGAAGGTTCATTTTGATTTGTACCTACCTGCTTCAAAGCGATTCCAGCGCACAATTGATCTTTTTGGTCAAGTTGATCCAGAGGCTTCGCTTCACAAATATTACGGAACAAAGGTAAATGCCAATGTGATTGATTAATCTCTATGCTGACAGCCTATATGAATCAGGTCGAAGTTTCGCTCAAGAAAGCAGACAACAGAAGTTGGACGCTTCTGGAGAAAACAGACAAGAATTTGGGAAACATAAGCCTCACTTTCGGAGTAAGTGGGAGGACGGGGACAGTTGGCGGAAAGACTGTTCACTTAGACGCAGCGAACATGAAATAAAGTGTAGCATGAACGGAATTAAATACTGATTGCCAGCTAAATCTATAGTAGAGTGAATGGCCTTATACTAAAGTACGCCCGGGATCTTTAGCTCCTCGTAAGTTTGGATTAAGTCTGCCTCGCGCAAGTCCTGAAAAGTTTCCAAGCTTATGCCGCACTCCGAACCTTTCTTGACTTCTAAGACATCTTTCTTTTGCTGTTTCAGTGCTTCCAGAGGACCTATTAATGTTGCTGAGTGCGACGACATTAACTATGGCTGTCAAACTTACCCTCGTGAAGTACCTCACCATTCCTTACCACCCTCGCCAATCTAGACACCTCTATTAAACCATTGCCAACTCGGCATCCAGCTATCGTTTTTTTCTGCTTTCCTTTGAAATGAATGTCGAATAGTTGCAGCACAGTCGCCTCTCCAGTAACTTTCTTCTCGATTGTAGAAGGTAGTAACGCTGTGAGGCGGTTACGAACTTCATCCATTACCCTGTAGATTATTTTAGATGAATACAACGGAATGTGATTCTGGGCTGCCATGCTTTCAACAGATCGAGGAATATTGACAGAAAAGGCTATAATTGTTCCTAGGAGAATGTCCAGTTTATAATGAGTATTTGAGCGACGCCACTAGAAAAGTGACATACCTTCAGAAGCCTTCGCCATCATAACGTCAGACTCCATAACATCGCCAACGCCAGTAGCAACAATCTTCACGCGTGCATGTTTATTCCCAATTCCTTCTAAGGCTCCAACTAGTGCCTCAACACTCCCACTCACGTCGCCCTTTACAACTAGCCTTAACTCTATTGCGGCCTGTTCTTCACTCTTCTGTGCGCTGCCATTACCATCGTTATCTTCATCTTCTTCTCCCGTTTTTCGAATCCTCTCCTGCATTCTATGCGCGTTGATGGCTTCTAGGTCAACCAGTGTAGACTCGATCTCAGCCTTGCGTAGTCTATTCGTCAGTGCCTTCTTTACTTCAGCTTCGGTACCCTGTAAAACTTCATCCCCTGCACTCGGAAGATCTTTCCATCCAGAAACAGTTACTGCCATGCCTGGATACGCAACCTTGACGGTGGATCCCGTGGAGTCATTCATTACACGAACCTTGGCGCCTGCTGCCCCAGCTATGAGGTGGGAACCGGGGGTTATACACCCTCGAAGGACCAAAACGGTAGCTACCGGGCTGAAGGAAGAAGAGATAAAAGCATATGAGAAGAAGAGAAAGGAAAATGACGTACCCTAAACCCTTCTGCACCCTGGACTCGAGAACACATCCATAACCCTGACCGTCCCGCTCGGCACGAAGATCTTGTACTTCAGCGATCGTAGACAAAATTTCCACAAGATCATCGAGGCCTTGACCGGTGAGTGCCGAGACCTCGACACAAGGGACGTCGCCACCGAAAGCTTCTAATTGTAAACCCTCTGCTAATAGGGCATGCTGGACCTTTTTCTGGAGGGTGATCTAAGTAAGTCTTCAAAGCTTAGGTCCACATCGACTCACCACATCGGCTTCTGGTTTATCCACTTTGTTGATGGCGACTACCACAGATACATTATCTTTCTTGATTAGGTCAATAACCTCTTTCGTTTGAGGCATTACGCCGTCATCAGCCGCTACAACCAGGACGACGATGTCGGTAACGCCTGCTCCACGCGCACGCATGGCCGAAAATGCTGCATGACCAGGAGTGTCCAGAAAGGTAATTATGCGCGAATCATTTCCAGGGTTGGTGGACGAGGAAACTGGGACAGAGAAGGCACCAATATGTTGCGTGATACCGCCCGCTTCCCCTTTGGCAACAGATGCGGATCGAAGGGTATCTAATAGTGTGGTCTTCCCGTGATCTACGTGTCCCATGATAGTAATAATCGGCGGTCTTGCTGGAAGCGTCGAGGGATCGGGGTGAGGAGATCTGCGATACTTGTGTGGGCCACTGGGGTAAAGAAGATGTACTGCGGACGAACCGTGGATAAATATCATATGCGGCCTCATCGTTGATCACAGGATTTCTACCAAATTCTCCCGCAAGAAGAGCTGCATAGTCAGAAGTCAAGACTGCGGTCCATGCTTATAAGCCAATTGCAATCGGAGAAAATAAACAACAACTCGCCATGGTCATGAGAAGCCTCAGCTTCCATCCCAGCTTCTATCATCTTCCGAACCAGTGTCGCTATAACTACGAGTTAAAAAAGAACGAGTAGACAGGGATAAGACAGACCTTGTCGTACATTGAGCAACCTTGCTAATTGACCAACAGAAACGGTACTGGGGATGAAGAGGTCGACTGCAACTTTTCGGGCGTGTTTGACTTTGACTTTCTTCTCCTTCGAAACAGGTTTAGCCTTATCATTGTGCACCCGAGGATGGCTTGGAATTGAAATGTCATCACGCCTGCTGTGTACTAGTGAACCTCGATCTTTGAAATTGTTCCGAGTGTTGCGATTCGTCCGCGAACCATGTACATCTGGAGAATTACTGTTTTCACTCGCCAAGTGCTGAGAAGATGACCGATCCGGTATCCTAGGAATATTTTTAGTACTAGGTGACTCAGATTTGACAGGTCGAGAGCCTCGTTCGGAAACATGTCTGACGAGTGGTATGTCGTTCTTGAAAGGTTTCCGACCTTCATGAGGTGCGGAATCTCTCTGAAACCCGTTACCAGAAGATCCGCCCACGGATCTCAAAGGTCGCGCGCCTCCGTGTGACGAGTGAGGCTCAAACCGTCCCCACTTCGAGTCTCGCATAACACTTGATGGTCCATTATTGCTAGGGTGTGCGCCACGACTAGTTGGAGATGCAGACCGAAAGGTAGAAGATGAAGTAGACCCTCTCGAGCGTTGCATATTAGATTGTGGATGCGGACGTGTCCACTTACTGAAATCTGGAGCAGGGGGGAGGATTGGCTCTGCTGTGTCCCATGATTCAGGAGCAGGCTTAGAAGAGATAAGGAAACGAAGGGTGATAACAATTGATTGCTTCTCTTACTTTTCTCTTTGTAGCAGTTGCTACCGACCTTCTCTGAGAATATCTGAGAACTGACAACACAACCTCGCGTTTATGCATTCTTGCAGACTCTATAGAGGCTCGGGACACCTCGGGCTCCGCAAAGCTCGCCTGGCTGTAAGACATCAAGAACAATGAGAACTGTGAAGTGTAACACTAGAGTAAAGAATATACTCACTTGACTTTGTATCCTCAGTCAAACGACAGGACTCCAGAGTATCTTGGTTTCAAGGAGAGTGGCGAAGAATTAAAATTTGGTTTGCCGAGACGCACATTCTGTGGCTCGGCGCCTATAAATGTAAAGCAAAGTATCTCAACGCAGGGCAACTGTCCTTTCTTCAACAATGCTGTAAAACCGTCTTCATATCAAGATTTGCTTGCAAACCATGATTGGACTATATTATTCCTCAGCTGCTCGGTCAATATTACCCTTAGCTTTTCCAAGATCTGGTGTCTTACGTCGTGGATATGCCTTGTCTCGATTCCCCGACCGTAGGATAGGAACTGGTAGGGCCTCGGGTCGACCTCGTGAACATAATTCTCGTGAAAAAAACCCACGACCAGACGCTAGGACTGTCTACGAGAAGGAACCCTCTGCACAGAACTCTCAATTATGGGAGACCAGTCTACGGCAGCCAGCCAGCAATCCTGAGGAAGGTCTGAGGAGGCTGTTAATGGAGAACCACACTTTAACGATCACTAGGTACATTTGCATCTATGTTGTCTCCTTTTTATACAGCTGAGGTCTCACAGACAGTTAGAAATGCTAAACATATTCATGGGCTTCGAGCAATCTAATAGATATGCCATCAGTTCGTAAACAATATGTACTCCCTTTAGTGACCCCGAATAATCAGTCTATACTTCATAGCCAGTGAAACGGGAGAGCCACTTGGTTATATTGCTGAAGAACCTCGAGGGATTCTATCTATGTTCTCTCGGCAGATATTTCGTACACATCGTCCATTCCGTGCTCTTGTTATGGACACCCACGGTTCTCCAATTTTATGGGTATGTATATTTCATCATAATTGACAAATGGACTGAATCATCTCGGGGCGTCAGATCCGTAGACCGTTTGCCTGGATCAACTCCCGAATGTTTGTGCAGAGACTGAATGATCTTCAAGGATACACGTCGGAGGGTGAGCCTGTGCTTGATACTTTCGCAGAGGTGCAACAGCAGTGGCATCTTTGGAAAAGGCGTTATGATCTCTTCCTTCGGTATATTCGCGAGTCATCTGTTTTTACGCGATGTCGCCTGCTTACTTTTCTGTGGCCTATGTAGGGATATACCTCGTCGCATTTTATCGACAGTCTCTGAAGTTCAACCAGAACCAGAACCCAATTCATTTACTCAGTTCGCTCGGGTGGATGAGGGTCTTTGGGCATGGCATTTTAATATTTTAGATGCTCGTGGTGCACCAATTGCAACCGTCAATAGAACGTTTAGGGGGTTTGGACGTGAGGTAAGCCTGATGTTTTGTGCTGAGGAACAACACTAGCGAACCTTGTGCTGTCAGATTTTTACTGACACAGGTTAGTGATCTATTGATACATTGAATTTATCCCTACTAGACATTTTATCTCTGCAGGTCAATATTCCGTCAATTTCGCCGCTCCTATCGGTGAGTCGGGATCTTCGGATCCTGCGCCCCGTAAACCAACTGTCATTCGTAATCTCACATTGAATGAAAGAGCAGTAAGTTGACTACCATGTATACGTTGTGTTACTCTGAACACGATATCTTTTTTGTAAAGTTGGTTCTGGCTATGGCTGGTAAGTGTAATTACATTGTGAGGTGTGCCCATACTCATGTCGTTCGGGCGCAGTCAACATCGACTATGACTATTTTTCGCGGCATTCTGGACCTGGGTGAGCACTTTTTGAAAGTCGTTATCCTTCCCCATCTTATCATACTATTATGATGTGCAGACATGGGATGGGTTTTCCTTTGTTTTGGGGATCAGGCGATTGAAGCAGATGCATGATGTCGGGGTAGTCTACAATATAGACTTATTAAAACAATATGTAAACATCTGTTGGACCCTTGTTAGGACATTGGTGCAATCCACACGCCGCTGAGGTTGCTTAGCTGAAATGCGTGCACGTGTTTGTTACCTCCACTGAACGCGTCGCGTCGCGTCACGCTCAACTACCAAACGCAAGAGGCTGAACTTTTGTCAAGGGCACGCCCGTACTACGAGTACTATCTCTATAGCTATGGTTTATATTCCTCCTCCTCATCTTGCTTCTGCATCGCGACCTTCATACGCAGAAGCTTACAACGATATCCTAGTCTCACATCGTCGGTCACCACAAACTTCTGCTTCATCGGTCATATTACTTGTCGCACCAGATGTAGACGCTCTTTGTGCAGCCAAGATGCTTGCGGATATGCTCCAACAAGATGATGTTATGCATAGGATCATACCTGTTTCAGGTATAGCAGAGTTGGAACGCATGAGAGACGAGCTGATGTCTTATGCCGAGGTATGCCGCTTCTTTAATACCATCGACCCATTTCTTACGATGAATAAGCTTCATACACTCATGCTTATCAACATGGGCGCGATTCTCGACCTTCCATCTGTGGAGTGGTTCGGGGAGTTTAGCACAAAGCTATCTGTGCACGTTGTTGATTCCACTCGGCCACAAAATCTTTCCAGTTTGTTTGGTGGAGGAGAAAACGGTGATCGGATAATAGTATGGGATGATGGAAGAGCAGAGAATATGCAAGAGGAAAGAAAGGCCTGGGAAGCACTGGCGGTAGGTTTCTGATCATCTCCCACCTGAACGTGCTCAGTAAAGGCATGGCAGTATGAACCAGAGCCAGATTCCGACGAGGACGCCTCAGATGATGACTCAGAGGAAGATAAAGAAGGTGAGCAGGAATCCGACGAGGAGCTTGGAAGTAGTCCTTCCGGTAAACGAAGGATGTTGGATAATGGAGGCCGTGAGGGGAAAAGACGAAAGCTCAATGACGAGGTATGTATTCCTCCATTCTTCATATGTGATATGAAAATCAAGTCTATTTGCTTCAGCAACCAGCTCGAATGTCACGAGACCAGCGTGATGCTTACTCCATGCGTTTGGAACAACACTATGTATCGGGGACATCATATGGCCAGAGCGCATCAGCGACAATATACATACTCGCAACAGTATTAGAACGCGTGGATAATGATCTTCTGTGGTCAGTTCCCTTTTTACCTGCATGCCATGGAACCACCTAAATGCGTCGAACCATTCCAGGTTAGCTATCCTCGGACTGACGTTTCAGTACACAACATCCCGTGTGTCACGGACGGACTACGATAAATTCCACTCTGTTTATTATGACGAAGTTTTTCGCCTGAATCCCCGACCGGATGCCAACCTAAACCCAGATAACATAAGCGCCTCTAGCCCAGACGATCTATCAGTGCGTGCAACAGAAGAGCTGAGGTTCATGCTTTTTCGGCATTGGACACTATATGATGCTATGTATCATTCAAGCTATGTAGCTGGAAAACTTGGAATATGGAAAGATCGCGGACGTAAACGGCTCACTGGTCTATTGGCCAAGATGGGGTCTGTGGACTTTTCGACTATCGGCTCGTGCGTTATGCTGATTGCTCTCGTCAAAGGTTTTCAATACCACAGACTCAGCAGCCTTACACTCATATGGACCTCGATCTCAAGCATCAGCTTCGATCAAAATTGGATGCCATAGCTCCTGAGTACGGTCTTGTGGAACTGGCCTATCCGTCATTCGCTCGCTGTTACGGTTATCGCGCGCCACCACTTAGTGCGGCTGATGCAGTAGAAGCTGCTGGTGCGCTTTTAGACGTGGCAGGTGGCGTACGGATGGAACTTGAGGTGGAAGGTTCAAGACACGGCGGAGAGTGGTTTGGGGGTGGTAAAATGTGGGGAGGAGGTCGGTCGGAAGAGGATCGGGAAAGGAAGAATATGATGCGTGGGGTCAACGCAGTAGATGCAAAACGTCCTGCAGAGGCAGAAGATAACGACGAAGGAAAAGAGGGCCCAGAGAAGAATGAAGTCCAGTGGTGGGTAAAGAATTTTTGGGCGGCGTACGACGCTCTTTCGGAGTGAGTGCGTTTACTATCGACATTACCAATGCACAGTGTTGAATGGATGGGTCGTTTTATTATATAGTATTACACTGCTTCGTGAAGCCCTCTCGCTTTCAATGTCGCTCCATCGAGCAATCATCCGACAGGGATCATCTATCATCGACAAACAGGATATCCGTACTATGCGCTCTCATCGTGTCGTCGTTCTCACTCAGGGACCCGACCTTGCACTCTTCGCACATCCTGGCGTTCTCTCGCGCCTCGCCATGTGGCTTGTGGAAGCACTGAGAGATAGACTGCCAGGAACTGCTATTGCCAAGCCAGGGAGAGGAGGTCGGGGTAAAAAGAGCCTCCCTTTCGTAGTTGCCTGTTTGGATGAACAGGCGGGGACATATATTGTTGTGGGTGTAATGGGAGCCCTTGATTTTGGAGATGTGAGAAAAAAGTAAGTCACTGTTTGCTACGTATCTTGCGACGTCTAAATGGTAAACACCCCCGTCAGCGAGTTCGGTCTCGCCTTCCTGGATGCAAAGGAGAGATGCAACGCACGGACGCGGCACGGTTCTTTTGATACGAGCGTTTTGGAGATTAATCAAGAAGACCTGAAATTATTCCTAGAAACTCTTTGTGAAGTAGGGGAAGGGTACTAATCAATATGCTCTTCGGTTATATGGTGTGCTGTGTAGTAGTTTCCATCTCGCATTGTAATTATATTTATATATTTGGTTTGCTGTTCATCTTGGTCGATAATATTTGCAACAGACATTGAGTGCTTCGAGACATAAAATGCATGAAAATTCTAGTCTCCTCTAATCAGACCTTCCAATGAAAATTCGGAGAATTCTTACAAGGGTCGCAAATGGTTAGCCAAACTCGGCGCATAGTAGCTTCGGTTCCAGCCGTGCCGCTGTGGCAGTGCTTCAGCTTGGAAAGCACTCGTCACACAGGCTGCTGGTACAGCAAAAACTACGCTAGCACCCGCCCTTCACACATACCGCAACGACATATACAACCTAACGATAACCAACCCTTTCACGACACATATCCCTTCCACATAGCGATACTAAAGACATGGCCTCAAAAGGATGGTTCAACCTCGAGTCGGCGGGGGGCATGATACCTGAGACGCAATTCTTTGAGGGCGAATCCGCTTTCAAGTTTCTTGGACTCACGCGCACGCAGAGGCTTTATGGTTTTGTTGGATGGTCAGTACTTCCTTGTCGTACTTCGCAATGGACGTAACTGGCAAACCTGCTCACGATTTCCTTGTCGTTTTCAGTCTCGTCGTTGGCTTTATTCTCAGTATACTCGGTAGCTGCTTACTATTCCTAGGCCAGCTAGCCAGCTTTGCAGGCAAGTCACGTCCACCTGAACACACGTTCGTTCCTACCTTACTTATTATATCCACCTTGTAGTGTTATATACTATGGGCATTGTTATCTCTCTCGTTGGTACAGGATTTTTGATCGGCGTAAGTGTTACATATTGCTCCTGTTCTTGGATCTGATTTAGTTGGTACTATATGCCACTAGTTTTCGAATCAAATCAAGATGGTACGTCGGAACACGTTCTTCCTTGTGTCACAGGGTTCATCGACCTTTTTCAGATGTTCAAACCTGTGCGGTTGGTAGCTACAGTCGTCTTTCTAGCCTCTATAGGCCTTGTATTTGTTGGAGCATTCGTGATCGGGAGCGAAGTACGTTTTCATACTTTATTACCTACCGATACCCCCAATCTAACCTCGTACCCTACCCAGATTCTCTGCATCAGTTTGTCTTTCACAGCTTCACCCATCAACTGTGGTAACTAACGCTGTTTACCTTTATCTCTAGTATTCGTAGTTGTCGAGTACCTCGCCTATACCTGGTACTCGCTATCATACGTCCCGTATGCTCGATCTGCCGTATTGAAACTTGTAGGGATGAGTTAGGGGGTCTCGTACGTGCGTTCACGGTTCGACTTCTTTGTTCACTATTTGCTGCTTTTACTGGGTCCATTACGAGACAACGAGGGTGTCATGAAGTACATTTGGATTTTTACATATGCTTAATGATATACATAAGGAAATGCGGCGATGAAATCGAGCAACAGATGTTTACTACGCTCTCGAACGTCCGTTTTCTCTGACAAGCTATAATCGAGAAGGTCTAGGGTGACATAGAAAGGTCAAACCGAGCTATGACTGTTGGACGTCAGTAGGAGACGCACCTACTTACCCCCTGAAATTGTTCTTCAGCTCGCGGAGCGCATCCATGATGGCGCTTTCGGATGAAGCACCGGTCGCTTTCCTGCGATAACGTAATTAAGACCTGCGTGTCGGCAGGGATAGAAAGAAAGAAACGCCTACTTGACAGCATCGCTTCCGAGACGCATGAACACATTCCATTCCTTCTCATCGCCGATGGTGGTCAAACCGGTGGTGCTCTTGTTCTCTTTCGCGAGGGTGACGAGTCTGGCGATGGCCTCGTTGTCTGGGTCGACGGATTTGGCGAAGGCGACACTTCCGCCTGTGTATTCGTGGCCGTTGTAAACTACGGTTTCGTTGGGGAGGGTGCCGAGGTAGGAGAGAGCGGCATGCATCTCTGAGCCGACGCCTTCGAAGAAACGACCACAGCCACCTGCCACGATGGGGTTGAAACGAGCGATGAGGTGTGTGAACAGATAAGCAAATACCTTGGAAGAGGGTATCTCCTGTGAAAACCCCACCAGGCTGAGACTTGTTTGAGGTGTCAGTGACGTAATAACATATAGAGTCTTGGGTGTGGCAAGGGGTGGCTAGACACCTTTCGAGTATTCGGATGAAGATGGGGACTAATTAATGACCGAGAGAAAAAGTTACCTGACGTGGATGCTGTCCCCAATAGTGAACTCGTCCTTGTCCTTGACGAGTTCAGTGAGAGCAGGGACTTTCTGGCTTCCGCCGTAGATGGGAACACCGGGGTAGGCTGAAGCCTGGGTATCAGAATCATGTGAGATGGAATGTTCATGGCAGTGGATAATGTGATAACATCCGAGACTCACGAATTTCTACACGCCAGATGCTAAAATGAGCGTGCATCAGACAGATGGAGAGTTCGTAACACACCTCGTTTCCTCCGCTGTGATCAAAGTGATGATGGGTGGTGATACCCGCGATGACCTTGACGCCCAAGGCATCTGCTGCCTTCTGGACCTTTGGAACGTCGTAGGGGTCGACGGCAGCGGCTTTGTTAGTGTGTTCGTCGACGAGGAGGTAGGCGTAGTTGTCGTCGCGGACGGGGACGGGGACGACCTTCATTGTTGCGGATAGGGAGAGGGAGAAGGGGCGGGTGAAGATACGGAGAGACATAGGAAGGAGGTCAGGTGACTAATCTAATCTTTCTTTCCACAGCTTTCAAACATAGCAACAAACAGATTATCGTCTCGCTCTCACACATGTCCATCATTACCTCTCCTTTAACATCCTCCCCCTCAGAACACCATCCCGCTCATGTCCCTCCCTAGCCCCCAGCCCGGTGCTCTCAGACAACAGCGGTCGAGGTCCCTACCTGTAAGTCGCATATCACTTGCACAATACTATCCCTTAACCTCTATGCCAGGATAAATCTCTTTCGTCTCCCCCGTCTTCCACAACTAGCACCAGCTCATGCGCTTCTGGCTCTTCCTCGACATGTACGCAGACTTCCCCGCCTTCCACAGCTACCACCAGCTCATGCACTTCTGGCTCTTCCCCGACACGTACACCTTCCACGGGGTCTGGTAGTGATACTAGCGACGGGTCAACCACCGCGACACCAGATAGTACCAGTTCAACGACCATTCACTCAACTACTTCGACTGTATCCACAACCACAGTGTCCACAGCGTCCTCGTCCCCCGCTGTCCCATCGCTTTCATCGTCACCTACACCCAATAACAGAGCAGCTACGCACACCAACCCCAACACGGGCGCCATCGCTGGTGGTGTCGTCGGGGGCGCCGTCTTCCTAGCTTGCGTCATAGTAGCCGGTATACTCTACTTCCGCCGCAAACGTCGCATGGCGCCCTCCGCAGAGTTTATGGACTCCGTCCATAAAGGCGCACCCCCCATATTCCGTCTGCGTTCCGGCGCCGAATACACGGCCTCCACGCCAGACCACGTCGGCTCTCTCCCTGGGACACCCATCCCCTTTCCGTTCATGCAGGACCCGTACAAAGACCACAAAATTCCAGGGATGGCCTTGCCAGATTCCAGCGCGAGAAAGTCGTTACCTCCCCCACCGCGTCCCCCGTTTTCGGACTATGACTATCACCACTTTCATTCTGTGTACGAGCCGCCGGAAGAAGGGGTAGTGTCTGGGGTGCCCAGTGCTCGGCAAGGTGTGGAGGATTCACGTCCCCCGTTTTCGGACTATCACCACTTTCATTCTGTGTACGAGGCGCCGGAAGAAGGGGTAGTGTCTGGGGTGCCCAGCGCTTGGCAAGGTGTGGAGGATTCGCATTATGAGCCGTATTTGCAGGACTCGTACATGAATCCGGACGTTGCGGATACCACTGCACCCCCAGAAGACATGAGGCCGCACACGAGCTCGGGGTCTGGACACCATACAAAGGATAACTCAAGCATAGCGCTGATACCAGTGCGGCGTAGCGTTGATGTCCCATAACCCCTGCTCTTCTTGAGCGCTAGGGGTTTAAGCTTATGTACTATCTTGATCTATCCCCCCCCCCAACTGGACTTTTCTTCTACTCACCCAGTTGTCCGTTTTTTGTAGTTCGCGTATACATCTACCCCCTGAAAATGTACTAACTTACCTTACTGAATTACTGCATGACGTAGAGTCCTGCAAGCCTGAAATTCTACATTACAAGACCGAGCACCATGTACTTACTAATCCCACCAACTTAGACTCAGGTACTGAGAAAGAAAGAAAATATAAAAAACATCTCTATTGCTTCTGAAGCTCAACAAAAGCAGGACACGCGTCTACGATCATCACACCGCCTTCGGAACAGACGTCCATCATTCACTGAGGATAGCCCGCACCACATTTGCCACCCTCAGCTGACGCAGATCGGTGTAAGTCTGGACGTACACAGCTATTAGCATTAAATCCAACAGACGCAATTGGATACCAGTAGTATAAACATACCTCTCCACATCCAACGAAGATGATGGGCTGGCCTGTAACATATGTCATCGACAATGCAGCGCCCACCTATCAAACACGCAAGTAACAATGCCCATCAGAATCAGAAGACTGTTCATATATATGGCGCAACCCAACAAACCTTATCGTCGACGGTATCCCATTTGGTTACCAGCATTCCATCAATGCCCCGGCTCTTCCCAGCTGAAGCAGAGGAAAAGTCTCGCAGAGCACGGTCAAACTTGGTCAACTGATCCACTGCTTCATTGCCCACCAGCGCTTCACCCACAAAGATAATTTTGTCCGGATTATTGACGCCTACCAACTTAACGAATATTAATCAGCATTCGAGTACCTTGTGAGAGATTAAAGCTCACTTTAGCTAGGGCACGCATCAGTGGCTATGATAACATTAGCATAGATCTGATGATTGATTGTGCTCTCACTCACTTCATTGTCCTGCATCCGTCCGGCAGTATCAATGAGAACAACATCAAAGTTATTTTCTTGAGCTGTAAATCCGAGAGATTAAATCAGACTAGTGGATTAGATATGATGCGATATTTGTTACCATAGGATATAGCCTGCTTCGCAATGCCCGCAGCATCTTTCCCATAGCCTCGTTCGTAAAGCTCAACTCGAGTCCCGTTGTCTGTAGCACTTTCAGCCGCAATTTTGCTTAAATTGCGTACGTGCACTCGAAGCTGTTCTACCGCTCCGCTCCTGTACATATATGATCAACAACTCGTCCATAGTATATTTTGGAGTATCCCACACCTGAATGTATCACAGGCAGCGATCAATACTCTTAGGCCGTTTTGCATCAGCCAAAAGCACACCTTCGATAGGTTGGTGCTTTTGCCCACACCATTGACCCCAACGAACGTGATACTGTACGGGACCCTTTGTTGCGATGACGTCAAAGCTGAAGATAACTTGGTTCTAATGGATAATAGAAGATCGGTCGAAGTTTTGGGAGTAAGAATGCGCGTCAACGAAGACGAAAGGGCCAATCGGACAGCCGCATTGGTTGCTAGAGGACAGTAAATTCAATATAAACCAAACCCTTTGTAGGTCAAAATCTTACTTTGGAAGCCGCCAACTTTCTTGCCAACAAGACTCTCACCTACACCCTCACAGACCTTATCAGCGATTTCCATCGCGACGTTTTTCTTCATAAGATGCTGCTTCATGCCTTCCAAGACAGGTTTGAGATCCTGCTCGGTCAATACCTTTGACCCAGTCAGACGTGCGAAGAGTGAGCTTAGAGCGCCCAATGAACTGGAGGCTTGTTTTGCTACCCCTCCGTTCGGCTGTAGTGCCCGCGAGATAACGTCATTTGTCTCACCATCCCCTGAACCAAACTCCCAATCCTTGACTTCATACATCCCATCACGCGTCCTCGTACCCAACGAAGCCTTGTCCACCAACGACAGCGCGTCCTGCGAAAGTGGCGCGTCCGTCCCAGAATCACCTTTATCAAAGCTGAAATCCAGAGACGCCATATCAGACTCTGTGGGTGCTTCATGTCCCCATTTGCGCTGCGTCTTCGTATTTGTCTTTCGTTTTACACTTTCGGTACTAGTTCAAGGTAAATGACCATAGAGAAAGGATACGTGCGCATATACGCACTCTGAACTTGGCATGCTATCCCTTCCACTCCCCGAGTCGATACGCGCGATCCCCCTCCCTCCACGTCGACCACCACGACCCCGTAGTCGGTTTTTTAGAGCTTGGACATTTCGTGCTATCTGTTGTTCGTCCTGCGCAACGACAGAGGATTCCGACGGAACTAGTTTGCATGAGCACCAGAGTGGAAGTAGTTATTTATAGCTTACTCGTGCTAAGGTCGTCTGAAGGAGGACTTGGATCGGCCAAGGGAGCATGGACTGTAGGTCTGAATCGGGACTTTCTTTCCTACGTACGGAGATGTAAATCAGAACGTTTCTTTGATAACGTTTTACTTACCTGAGCAGCTTTGTCTTCCAAGCCCTTGAGTAGTTTATCAAAGACCTTGTCCCAACCCTCAAATGCTTTCGCGAAATTCCATGACGCGGTATTGTTTCCTGCAGGAGCAGTCACGACTTTCCCACTATTCATTGCATGGAGCGAAGCTACGAAAGTTGCCAGGAACGGTTCAAACAGTTTTATAAAGAGCGTTTTCAAAGCAGCGAGAAGGTCGTCCACATAGGTAAGCTGAAGAATCCGCTGGTATGCGACCTGAATGCGACGTCACTTCTAATCAGGGTACCATCCAGCGGGATGCAAAGACTCACGACGAAAATCAGTTCCAGGTCATTGACGAATGTCCACTTGACCGCATAACCATCCTTTTCAAACTTTTCTTCTGCCGTCCGACCTTCAATGAGTGCTTCACGAATAAGAGAGTTTACAGGAGAAGCTGAAGAGGAAGCAATTTGCGAAGCGTCGGGCGTGAATGACCGCGACCACAGAACTATACCGCCTAAGGCATCCTCTGGTTATTGCATGGACATACTGATGAGTGTAAATGTACCTTTATGCGAAATTGAACATAGATCCAACATATTACAGTATTCTTGGTTGTCAGAGAGTAAGGAAAGGGTGGGTTATGGTACAGCCCAAAAGGCGAAGTACCGGTGTATATGGAAATGCGATACTGGAGGACCGGAGGCTTTACTGCGCAACTTGCCGGATAGCCAAACCGTCGCGGAGAGTGGAACTGTAAGCGACTCTTGGTCAGTCATTATGATCAAATCTACATATTACGACATCTCTGGTAGTATATCGGATAGTACACCCGCCTGTCAGTCTGTTACTTCGGTACTTTCTGTGCGCGGGAGAGCGGGGTTCGACTCCCCGCCAGAGAGATTTTTTTTATTTGTTGAAGGCACTTGATAGACGAACAGATTTTGGAAAGCAGCTACACTTTCAATATTTCTTTTTTCGCCAGGAGAACCTACCTTTAACTAGGGTTCTAGCCTCCAATTGAAACCAGGTAGTTCTTAGAAAATATCCACCCCTGATCTATGAACTTGCCCATCAAACTTTTTGGAAGACAATGCTGTCAGAGGCTCTTCCAATGCATGGTAATTGTCCGTATATTATAGTGACAAAGGGCCAGAGCTACGAGCGTATGACAGCCATCGCCTGATCTCCAGTTGTGGGGTTCTTCTCTAACCACTCCCTCACGCTCTTTTTATTTATCAATGCAGCAACTCTGATGCAGTCTTCCACGCTGCGCTGCCGATACAGCCGCATGACGTGTCCACACACGATCCACACATCTTCCCAGTCAGCATCAAACAGCTCCCACCAGCAATCTGGCGGCGTGGAGGGAAGGGAGATACCCAGGTGTCGCGTGGTGAGCACAATGGCGGCCGTCACAATCGTCGGAACGGAATAGATGGCATAGACTGGTGTTTGAAGGCTAAGGGATGGCAGAATGAAGTTCTAGCTGTGATCATCGTAGCCGAGACCACTTACGCATCGTTCAGATATCCCCATGCCCGTGAACACACATCGTCTCGATCGGTCAACCCAAGTACGCGCAGGTAATTGACGAGAGTATTATACGGAAGAGTGATATGCATATTGAAGCCCAGCCGCTTGAGGATCTGCATTTCAGAGACCACAATGGCATCTTTCAAATCATAGAACGTATTTCCAAAGTACGACATCGGTGTATAATGGAATTTCTTTGTTTGGGGGTGAGTGTGGGATTTAACCTTGTGGGTTTCGCGCTGCAGCAGAACGTCGTAAATGTTGATCAAGTCGCGCATCCGTAGCACGCATTCTTCCAGTTTTGAAGCGAGGTACAGAGCCCCCATGCCGATGTCCTACATAAAACGAGAAAATGTCACGTACAATGACACATACTGACACAATATGTTACTTGGGCTGACCCCGATACCGAAATGTTTCATGGACGTTACGAACCAGAAACGCTGAAAGATGATCTGCGCAGTAGCAACTGCGACTTGTTTTCTACCACCCCATAACCATGAGTGATCGAATGAGAGAAAGCTGTTCGTACTGGCTCACTGTTTTAGAAGGATTCCTGCTTCATGAATCATTTTGCAGCCATAAGCCCTGAGATCTTCTTCGAGACCGTGTGGCATTCCATCTTCTCTGGAAGGGGTATTTTCGATCTGTGAATGGGAAGCCAATGGGACCAGCAAGATATGCTCCATGCACAGTTCTCCGCTGCCAAAGACGGAAAATGACAAATAGTTGGTTGGCAAAGATAGTCGCGGTATTGGACAAGGGCTCGGGATACTTGCCGTACCAAGTAGAGGCTCTTGCCAAACATCCGCAAATATGGGTCTTCATGTAGAGGTCGTACTGAAATTTCTCAGTATTGGTTCCAATGGCAGGACTTCCACCCAAACCAGAGGTCAATGTATATGAGCCCAGGAGATTCGCACCACCACCAGATGACAGGCGCTACGTCCCAGTTGCCCGTCCAGAGCGAATGGCCCCGCACGACCGTTACTCCCAATATCCCCGCCCAGATGCTGACTGGGATCACAGGGAGCGAGGGGACCGGTCTAACTATCCCCCAAGGTCACCTCCACGAGCTAGAGTAGGTAGAGACTCGTATGGTGCACCGCCATACGATGTCAGAGACGGTGCGAGGTATGGCGAAGATTACCACGGACAGTGGCATAGGGATGAGCATGCGAGGAGAGCCTGGACTCAGGAACCACCAAGAGAATGGGAAGCCAATAGGGCATGGGATTCGAGACCTAGACATCACGACGAGTGGCGAGGAGATTCTCGACGTGGTTACGACAGAAACTTTGACCGTAGGAGGGGGGGAGGGGGGGACTATGGTAGACCCCGAATGGACGACAGGCGTCGACGAGACGACCGTTTTGGAAACTGGCGAGATCGCAGCCCGTCAGTATCTCCCCGTCGTAGAGGTTCGCTTTCACTCGACGAACGAATTGTATTATTCTTATTGACACATTGACAGCACCCTCAATTCATGCACCACGGTCAGACCATCGTCGGTCAAGGTCGCCAACTCGTTCACAATCTCCTCGTCGACGTGACATTCGACAACGGTCACGTACGCATTCTCAAACCTCTAAAAGTGCATCTCGCACGACTTCACCTCGAAGCAGAGGACAGCTGTATTCTCATCCAACATCTGTGGTATCACGATCTCCGGCTCACATAGGTCACGAGGGGACTCGTCACCACGAACACGAGGGTAGTGGAAAACCACAGCGTTATAGCAGGAGTATTAGCCGTCCCCGCGATGCACCACCATTCTTAGACCAGGATGCGGGATACCAGAGGACGGGTTATGACCAGGGAGAAGCCAGTATAGGAGAAACCTCTCCCGCATTACAAGCCCCATTGAAAAGAGAGTCTGATGAAACTCGAGATACCGAGATGGAACTCAAGCCAAAAATCGAATCAGGAGTTAAATCAGAAAGTGAAGACGAGACTCTTCATCCCTCCGCGGTACATCAAGATTCAGATACTGTGCCACACGAGCCTTCTCGATATCTAGAGAAAGGTAAATTGAAAGAAGAACCTCCAGACTATAGTCTCAGCTGGCGCAACCGCTCCCCATCCCCCTCGAATAGTCTACGAGGCACCCATGTGCCGCGAGGTCGATCTCCACCTCGAGGTCCCCGAAATTATGTCAAAACACCCACAACCCCTCTCACTCCAGCATTACCCCCACCATCAAACCTGCCCCCTCACTCCGAACCAGATTACCAGCCTATAGTCAATCAACCGGCTCCCATCCTTACACTACCTCACATTCCACGTTATCAACCGAAACCCAGCATTACTGCGGAACAAGATGCCGAGGTACGCTACTATCTTATGAACTGTCTGCTTTCGTCTCTTGCACACTGACGAAAACCTATCCACTTCTCAAGATTACCAAAATTGAAGCTCGTCGCGCCAACCTGAACGCAGAATACTTGCAGCTCTCCAAAGCCACTCGAAGGGCACAACACGAGCTAGAAATAGCCGCCATCGACCTCCGCGCAGCCGAGAATCGTCGAAAGCTTGCAGAAATTCATCTAGATAAAGCGAAAGCCGGTGCTCTCGGTATTGATTTTGTCGCCGTCCCGGTGTAGTGTTATGGTTCGCACCGCAGAACGTAGCTTTCCTTTATCCATTGCCATATGCATATGTATCATGCGCGATGATCTCGATGGTTCGAATAAATGTAGTATAAGAGTATACGGTGAATAGTTACTTTGGTATTCTATTGCATTCCATATGTGTCCGCGATGGGTCCATTGGAAGGGCACAGAAGAAGCCATTCGCCTGATGACATGGCTTGAGTGTGAATCCAAAAAAAAAACTCCAACATGGGGCGTTCTCACCTGCATCGTTTCGAACAACTTTGTCGATAACATTTGAACCTAACAGGATGGCGTTCACAAACCCGATCCCCTTCATCATAACCATGATATGAATCTCACCATAATGCACTCCCGACCTTTCTCTCCGCCTTCTCGGCACAGCTCAGACTGTGGTGCCCCGCGCTCACTGTCAAACGTATAACGCGCGTTTGGGGCCTTCTATAGCACAAATAACCCAATCTGTGAAACACAACCAAGGGGGAAAAAACAAAAGGAAGTAACGCACGTCTACGAATGATGCGACCGTCGCCTGCGCCTTTTTGTGGTCAGACGACATGGTTGGAACTGAAAAACTGAATGCACTTGCGCCCAAAGACGAAACGACTTGTGCCGGCGAGTGACGTAGAGCCGCTGACGTAAGCGCCAGGGTTTTTTGATCTTGAAAGTTTATTGAACCAAGGCCTAAAACGCTTCTGGTCTGAAAGCACAAAGGGAAGGAACTCATCCGATTGTCGACTCATCATTCTCTTGCGGTTAGAGTGTCCGTGCGTGCGTGGAGCTAGAGTGATTGCGACAAGACATTTTCACAGCATCGCAAGCTGTCGTCTAAAACTAATATAATACCTTGCCATTGTCTGTTCTTGTTCTCGTGCTACATAATAACATTACTGTCTAAGCAGATGGGGATAGACCCATCTACAAACGGGTTGAACCTGTTAGGGAAAACATTAAGACATGCATCACTCGAGATTAACAGGATGTTCTACGACCTTTTCCGTTTCATTTTCTTCGATCATCCAACGTTCTTCACCACCCTCGCCCCGCCATCCTTCCGCCCTTCAAGTTAGAGTCGCTGACACATAACAAGTCATGATCGTGTTTTCATTCGGAGGGGAACAAAAAAAAAAACTTACATCGTGAGACCCACCATGGCCGCACCTAGGTTGTCAGATATCTATCCTCTTAATGTGAGCATACGCCTCCCACACATCATTTTAAGGAAAACGCAAACCTCTGCAAGTATTTTTGGGTTGTTGTAGTGGGTCACCTTTTGGGAATGAATGAGTAACAAACCCAAGACACCGGCGTGGGCGGCAAACTCACAGATTGCACAATGGCCCTTGCGCGCTTGGCGGGATCACCAGACTGTCAAAGAAAGATAAAGGAGAGATCAATTGGTGGCTCCAGTCACCGCAACAACAGCTGGCGTACGTGGAAAATGCCCGATCCAACGAAAACTAACCCATACCAGTGGTATTATTAGCATATGATTACGACAAATCTCAAGATCACATGAGCCCACTTACCTCCATCGCAGCCAAGTTGCATCATTAATGCTGCATCGGCTGTGTGAACCACAACCACAATCGTATCGGTGCATTTAGTTCATTTTGCCGTATAAATTTCAAAACCAAAACAAAGGGAACTTGCCTGGAGTAGCAATACCCCCCGCAGCAAAATTGACCACTGGAAGTCGCTTCAATCTTGCCGTCTCCTTCAGGAGATGGAATGGCGCCTGGATTTCCTTGGCATAGGCATACAGCTCTTCTTCACTCATAACGCTGGCTTTTCGAATCTCGCTCATGACGGAGCGCTGGTGACGTACGGCTTCTACGACGTTTCCAGTCCCAGCCTCGCCCTTGGTGCGGATGAACGCAGCACCCTCTGATATACGACGCAAGGCCTCTCCGAGGTTTCGGGCACCGCATACGAAAGGCACCTTGTAGTTGTGCTTGTTGATGTGGTACTCTTCGTCTGCAGGGGTCAAGACCTCGGACTCGTCGATGTAGTCGATGCCGATGGCTTGAAGAATCTACCGGGTACACGGGGATGGATGATGTCAACCGTCATGGTCGGTTCGAGAAAAACATTGCAAGCACTGCTTACCTGTGCTTCTACGAAATGTCCGATCCGGACCTTGGCCATCACAGGGATAGTGACCGCATCAACGATTTCTTTGATCATGGCGGGGTCGCTCTGAGATGACAAGACATAAACCAAGGTTGAGATTGAGATTGTTAGATTGAACCACTTGGAATGCTATAGAAGCAACACTAATTACCATTCTTGCCACACCTCCCTCCTTTCTAATATCCGCTGGGACTCTTTCGAGGGCCATGACAGCGCACGCACCTGCCTCCTCGGCAATCCGTGCCTAAATGGCGTGATAGAGGAATTGAGCGGTGATTCCAAGGATAGGTGATAAGATAAGAGGCTTACCTGTTCGGCATTGACCACGTCCATGATCACACCCCCCTTTGAAGGAAATGAGATGTTATAAAGAGGAGATGGAGACCAGGTACATTATGAGCCTACCTTGAGCATCTGCGCTAGACCGGACTTGACCTAAAACGAAGTGAAGTATCAGTGATGGCTGGTGGCACGTATCCAATAGAAACATACACCAAAAGTCCCTAGGCTTGTGCTACCGCCCTCACGAGGAGCAGATCGAGCGGGTGCCACAGCAGACGAGGCCCCTCCGGCAGCGCCAAGAGGGCCATTGGACGTAAGCTGAGATGGAGTGGTTGAGACGGGTGTGCTCATTGTGAAAGAAAAAGGCGCGCAATAAAGCGAATATAATTTTTTGGTTGAATTTTCTGTTTTTGTGAGCGGTTAAATAATCGGAGCAGTGGCAAAAGATCGTTATCGGACAAGACCTCCTCGATGACTCGGGCTCGAGTCGGAGGTCCGTATCCGTCCAAGCCTTAACCCTAGAACAAGGTCCGGGATTAGCCTTGTCGTGCTATCGATAGAGCTCAAAGACACGTCCGGCGAGGTCCTTTCCTGAGCTGACCCTGTGATACTCCTGTGACTTATTCAAATCCATTCATCATGCCATCCCACAATGCCTGACGGCAACAGAGATGCTTTTGCCCCAAGCTGCCCGGTTAGATACGAGATCAAAACACGCCGTGATTTGTTATACATAGGATGATAACTTACGAGGCGGGCCAGTCACCGGTAGTCCTCCATTTGTCAAAGCCAATGCATACCCACTGCATATCACAGGGCAATCAAGAACTCTAGTGCGGCATTGCGCAGGTACTATCCGGTCCTACCTCTAGAATACTTTTCATGTCCATTGAACTTTACGATCAAGCTCGAGCAGTGTAACGACCGCACTGACACAGCATTGAAAGTGGATGAAAGAAGGAGAAACGCTTGGAAGCACGCGGGTTTCAGCGACCATCGGACCAGGATGGATCTGAGCCTACGCAAGGTCATAGCGCTCCGCAGCTGATAGTTTGGGAACAGCATCATGGATGTGTTCGATGTAAGTTGGAAAAAGTGAAGCGCAGGGTGTTAGCGCGCTGTGTGTACGGCAACGTGGTGCTTAACCCATATTGAGCGGAAAACCAGTGTCGGGCAGAGAAGAACAGGGTGTGGAATAAAAAGAGTTAAAATACACAGGAGGCGTCAGGATGGAAGTAAGTTGCGAGGACACGGGTACGGACGCGTTTGTGTTCGGCAAAAGATGTAGAAACAAGGCTCTGGCAGGAATGATGATCACCGAGGGAACTTCGGTGGAAGTGACGGTAGTTATACAAACAGGGCATGTTCGTGCAAAAGATGCGGTCTCAGATGGACCGTGAAAAGAAATGGAGAAAAATAATTATTTGATAGGACTGAGGAACTGAGATATGAGATGACATGTTCACATAGGAGGTGGTGTAGGGACGCCGGGTGTTACGAGGCAGGAAGAAGACTTTTTTTGAAATGGGAAGAAAGGATAATATTGAAAAAGGTGTGAGAACGTGAGTAGGGGGGAAGTTGGTATGGTAAAGAAGGGGTAAACTAAAAGCCCTTTGCCACGAGCCAGTGCATGACATCGTTTTTCCATCGACCTCCTGTCAAAACGATATTTCTCTGTGCGACGACGTCTACTTTGAGACGAGAAGCACTGGGAGAGCCAGGTTTGAAAAGGGATTTTCTGAGAGAGTCTGCGAGGAACTGTGTGAAAAAAGAAGGGGGCCATGAGTGATAGGGACGGAGAGATGTGGATGGACAGACGTTGATGTTTCCGTGTACGTTGCGTATGAGGACGAGATGCCTCGTGCCACCGTTACGGATGTCTGTGTATACGGGAAGGGAGGCACGGGAGTTGCGCCTGACGAAATACGGATAGTGGCAGAGCTTTACGGTGGGGCGAGGCGGTGGAGAGGATTGGGGTGTGAGGTGGGAGTAGGAGGGTGTGGATCGAATGGGACCGAGGAATGGGACAAGATGCCTGTACATGTTGTGATGGAGGCGGGAGAGGAAGGAAAATAAAAAAGCGGGTGGTGATCGGTCGGGTAAGTGGAGCGGATATAGATATCCATGCGGCCTATTCCCTTACGTACCTGTCCTGTTCCTGCTCTGTCCCCTTATCCGACTCGGCCAGTACTTAAATCACCACTTCCCATCATCCCTCCCTCTCCCTCCCTCCACCACCCATGCATTCCTACCCTCCCTACCCCTACCCCCATCTCCCATCATCCTCGCGCATCATCAGACCACTCCCACTCGCTGATTTCCCCCGCTACCAGCCCACCCCAGATCTCGACTGTAAGCCCTCTTTCATTTCCCCCTCCTCCCCCCTAACCATAGCCCCACGCAGTTCCTCCCTCTCCCTCAGACACCTGTTCCTCCCTTTCCACAGATACATCACCTTCCCCCTCTCCACACACCGTCCGCATCGTCTGCGACATCCCCCTCGTCGCTCCCCGTCCCCTCCCCTACCACTCCCCCACCTTCCTCCACTTTGATCTCCCAGATCCAGACGAAGATCTCTCCCACCCTCCCTACACTCAGCGTCCATCCAAGCGCAAACGCACCACAGACGACCATCCACCACCCGCTAAACGACACGCTGCAAAGCCCCCATCACATCCACAGCTCCATCCTCTCATCTCCCATACATCCGCAGCCCGTCGTTCCGCGATACACCCCCACCACAGAATAAGGCGGCGATGAGCACATCATCCTGTGGCAAATCATATTCCTATATTCGTACGCCGTCGCACCTCGCTCGCTTCGGGCATTAGGTGAGCCTTCCCTAGCTCCCTCTTATCATCACGTACTCATATCAAAGAACGCCCTACTTTAGCTGCTCCCGCTCTATAGTCCCCACTGTCCATATCCTGACTCCTCTCCCCTTCTTTCTTCCATTCAGGAGAGTCGCATTTGTACCATTATAGCCCCATCACATCGCCATCTGCTGGCATACCTTATTCAGGGCACCCCCCTTGATAGCCGCCGTACTACTCCTACACGTCCTATATTGCAAAAGCACTCTTGCTAATTCTCATGCCCCCGTCGAGCCTATCGGCGTACACCTTGCTGTAATGTATTTTTTTCTTCTCTTCATGGCATCATCCATATACATTTCTTCGGACTCATTTAGTTATATTATTCATACGAATGAAGGATTTCTCGGCCCTGCAGCTCCATTCACCGTCTCAGGGTGACATGCCATCTCCACGTAAACAGAATCAACACGCTTTTCACATACAGTTTTTGCATGGAATGCTCGTCGATAGTTTCACTAGCGGCAATTCTTACCGCCTTCTCGGTTATGAGCCAGACTCTTGAGAAGCCCGCTCTGGCTCGACATTACGTTTGGCGTCGACATTTGGACAATATACAACTCGGAGCACTTTTGCATTTCAAAAAGCCACACTAACATAGAAGTACATTGTTGTTTCTGTTTCACGATGCAGTCCTTCTTCCTTCCGTCGCCGTCCCAACCTTTTTTTTCATATAAAATACATCGTCTTGGCAATTTCTCCATTAAGTTGCCTGTAGCCACTCTTCCATTCATCAATATTGAAAAGCCCTTCGTCCGATACTGTCATCGAGTTGTCGTAATCAAGACGGGAATCGAAGTGAAACGCTGCGCGCGCGCAGACGATCTGTAAATAAATAAACACACGAGAGACTGGTTAGCAACGATAGCGTGCCCCCCAACGGACGGCAATGCAACGCACGTCGGCATCTGTGCAAGGCGCAACGAGGTGAGCCCATGGGCTTTGTCAGAACCAAGAGTGCATGGGTGGACTCACAATACACAGGCGCCGGGATCGACACTGAGCGCGTCGCACGGGCATATGCGTGGCACAGGGCGAAGGACAGTTCCTGGAGACTTTTTGATCGGAGCACAGGTGAACATCAAGACACGTTTGATAAACCACAAGGCACGGGAAAATTAACCCACTCTCCAATGTTCTGTTTGTATATATCGTCTCTCAACACAATGTAATGACTGGGTCTGCTCGCTGTTTGGGTTTTTTCACCAATGCATGAGCTCAGGGAGAACGAGCGAGTTGGTCAACACAAGTGGTACATACTTCCCAACAGTCCGCCATGGGATAGCAGGTAAAAGTCTTGTGCGACAGGATTGCCGATGCCCCTGTCGGCTACGAATCCAGCAGGACAGTTACCGCTCCTGTCTGCCTGCTGTCTATCATCGTTCAATCAACACGCTGTCCAAAAAAAGTCATCAACTCGCTTTTCGAAAAAAAAGCACTCACTTGTCGGGGAAGAAGCGAACGTGATGCCTGGACGAAGTCCGAGGTCAAGAACCCACATTTCATCACCAAAAAAAAGTCGAAACATCTATACCTTTTGCCTACTACGATGAACGTGATAGCGGGCTTTGGGGTTTGAACCCCTCTCGCTTGCCAGATGGCATCAATGGCGCCTGACGTTGAAACGTCAGCCCATCAACGCCTCAGAGGAAACAGGATACAGCCTTACTCTCTATAGCTCCAATCTCTTTCTTGCCGACGACTTCATACTCACCTTCAGACAGCCCGTCCCTGTAAAAGAGAATGCGATCAGGAGCCCTCCGGTTGATGGCTCCGAATTTGTCCAACGCTTCCTGTGAAAACAAGGAATAAAGAAGGAGGTGACGTTAGCGCTGAAAGGAGATGTGGAACAGGTGTGGGTGGCGACGCACGCGCATCATGTCTTCCAGATCCTCAATGGCCTCTTGCCTGGGATTCTGGACGCGAGACAAAGCAACGTACTTTACTGCGAATTGATCGTACGACCAAACCAAGCTGGCGACAGAAGGTTGGTTATGGATACCAACGCCAGGATGTCCGACGTCCGCTCCTACGAAAGATAGTCAGCAAGGACGAGAGAGAAAGAGAGAACAGTTCATCTACTTACCGACCACCATAAAAGGGCTCTTTTGGAGCGTCGATAAAGCAGCGCAACGGGGAACGGAGTTGTCACCCTTGAGCCTCACGTTGATTCTGCAGAGGTGTCATGAGCATATCCTAAAATTCAAACCAGGGACCATACTTTAGCGCGACATTGTTACAATATTGGTTGTTAACTCTGCGTATTTTGTCTTCTCTCTACAAAAATCAAGGTTCAGCGTACAATGTGAATACAAAGAGTGTTGTAATACTTACGATGCACTGCGTGGGTACCTAGTAAACTCGCGACGTGAGATCGAGAAAATAAGAAACAGAAATGTTGTTGACTCACGCCTCTATCGATGTCACCGAATCGTTTGACAGCGCTTCGGATGTCCGCAGCGGAAGACGGTAGAATAACAATGATGAGCTGGGGGGCCTTGGGACGCTGGTCAAGCGGTAGCGAAGACACAGACGGACTACGCATCGCCTGCGTCCCAGCTTCCATCAGATCCTGTTGATTGGTGAGAAACATTCAGACGAAGATGATTCAGTATGGAGAATACTTACATTATTGACGGACGAAGCTCCTACTCCAGACTTGATATATCCTACCGGTTTGACACCTGCACGTACCGATATTAGCTGTAGCCATAGAGTTTTGTAAGGTGACACATACGCATTCCTAGAACGTGGATCATATATAGATTATAGTGTTTTTAAAGTGACATTATGGACAGGTGACATACCAAGACCAGTCAAGGAGTTTGTGAGTGCGTTCACAAACTCTGATGTGTTCCTTTCAGCGTTGAACTTGTCAAGGCTATAGTCTACCACGGCCCACGCAGCTAGTGAAGCTGGAGCGAGGAAGCGGCAGTTCATCACGTTCCATGATCCGTTTCGCGGTTTCTATCAAGCCTAACTGAGCAAGGGGAACAATATTGAATAAGAATAAATGCATTACTTACCACTTTGTTCTCCCCTCCGTACGACATGTCCGGGGTCGGGAGTACACGTCCATCAATCATCACGGGTGTCGACGAGATAGCCATCTGCGCATTCCTGATGAAGTCGGAATTATTATACTCAAGCACCTGGTGGCGGTGGTCAGTTAACGTGAGATCACAAACTCGTAGGTGCACTCACCGGGGATCGCGTCTGGCCTACACCCGATTTAATCATATCCAACCGCACATCAGGTTTCTGGGTCGAAAACTCGACGACTTGTTTCGTTAACTCAGGCGGTACTTTCCTCTTGAATATCTGGCCCTCTATAATAATGCAGAGCTCTGCAGGAATGATGACAGAACGGTTCCTGTTCCCGACCTCGATTCCTATGATGTCAGGATGTTGAACCGTGTAGTTGTACACTTGCTGATAGTATTCCTGTCGATGTGTTATGAAAGCGATGTCGTAGACCATAAAATACGTTCACATACCGCAACCGTGGAATTAGTGACGTGCCCGTCGGGCATTTGTCTCTCGAACCGAGCTCGGCCAGCACGTGGAACTAGTCCTCGGATCTGCTTTTTAACTCGTCGATTCTTTATGTGCCCGAGAATGATGAATACGTTTTTGAAGAAGGACTTTAGTTTTCGGAAAGCTGGGTCCGTAGGCTCCAACGTCAGTCGTCGCACGTTGTCCTGGGGCATTCCTAGCACATTCATGGCGACCTCTATGAAAGGACCCGATCTGATCCTGTGGTATATTTTATTAGCCACTCGAGGCTCGAAAATACACGGAAAAATACATTGCAGACGTCGATACGTCGACGTTGACGAGCATCTTCCCTTGGGTTGGCCGCACACTCCTGTTTACCAAGTTTAAGTATCGGCATCTAGCATATATGCCAAAAATACCGACTGAAAATAACCTCTCCATAATTCGAGGCCGCCCCCGATGGTCTTCAAATTGGCTGGGGTGAAATAAGCGCGAGCATTATTGGGATATTTCCTGAAAGTAAGAATGGTCGACGTGAGATATAGAAAAAAAGGATAGACCAGAGATATAGAAAAAAAGGATAGACCAGACAACCGTACAGATTCGGTGCTTGACGAATTAGGAATTGAAGCAGGTTCGTCGCCACTAGCACTTGAGGCGTTTGTTGCCGAAGTGCTCCAGTGATAAATGCGTTCAACGCGCTAATTTTTAAAAATGGTTAGATTGTATGACTATATGCGCTGTATTACAATAAGGTCCTACCTGAACTCAACATCGGCAGCAGCGACACTGATTAACTTGACACTAAAGACCCCTGGGGGAGGCCTATCGCCAGAGAAACTTTGGGGAGGCCGGTCAGTCATTGATACATTGAACTGAAAATCAGAATTCAGATCCGATTGTAAGAGTTTTTTTTGTGAACGATAACATACGTTACCGGATGCCCCTCCAGCCAAGTTCAGCTTATGAGGAGCATATAGTATCGCTTTTCCGTCGTAAACACACCGCGGCGTAAACACATCAGGGGCTGTATGCGTTTGAAGCCGCTCTATTATTTCTTGAGAGCGTCGAGCATTTTTGACATCAGGGGAAATTTCTAGTGAAAGAAGGAAGATCAGCAGGTAGTAATTTAACAAAACCCTGAAATACTTACGAACTAATAGGATGATCCACCATCAATGCCAAAGATTCTCTTTGATTAATTTAAGAATAAGAATAAGAAGGAACTGTATACCTTCATACTGATAAAATACTCTGGTTGGCAGTCGTGTAATTTCGAAAGAGTTTGTCGTGACTCTCAAGTCTGTACCGCGGTTGTTTCGAGCCATGGTGGATGTTGGCCTACTAGAGCTCAAGGCGACTTAGGATCTTATATGTGCGCTTTTCTTTTCGATAGGGCCGAGATCTGTGCTGATATCAGTACTCTGTATCACGAGTATCGACACGTTGTTGCGAATCGCTCCCATCTTGTGGTTCTGAACCTCACTACATCTTCCGCACGATAATCAGTGCTTCTTTCAGAGATTTAGGGGCAAAGATAACTCGCGATAGGACAAGTCCGGCATAGCACAGTGTAAATGTGAGGGGAATACGTTAACAAGAAACCTGTTTCCCATACTGGTGCATGCTATAACTTCGCACCGCCATTGGGAAACCAGGCCGGATGAAAGAACGGTATGGATAAAAAGCACAACCACTCCAAACTACTGCCAATAGATCTAAGCTGCTCAGCAGCAACTCCCAGACTGCGACTGTTGTACAGACTGGCCTGGCGTTACTGTCGACGATTTCGCAGCACCTGAAGGCGTAGAAGTCGATCCCATTCTATAATACCATGTAAGAATCTCGAAATCATGATGTAGATCAACGGCGGCCTACCGGTCCTTGATCTGTTTAGCCATCGTCAAGAAAGCTTGTTCGACATTTGTAGCATTCTTCGCTGAAGTCTCCAGGAAAGGAATAGATAGTTGGTCGGCAAATTCCTGTTGAGTGTGTTAAGGCACGGTATGACAAAGCCCAAAACATATCACAATACCTTCGCCACGCTATATTCTACCACCTTCTTGCTAGTCAAGTCTGACTTGTTGCCAACGAGGAGCTTGTTGACTCCCTCCGATGCATAACGGTCAATCTCTTGCAGCCATTGTTTGACGTTCGTGAATGTGTCTAATGTTGCAGTTCAATAGGCAATTCGAGGAAGGAAGAGGGTATTGACAAAGCACCATTGTCAGTAACATCATAAACCACGATAATACCGTGAGCACCACGGTAGTACGAGGACGTAATTGTGCGGAATCGCTCCTGGCCTATGGAACAAAAATAACACATTGAATAATAGAATTCATCCCTAAAACGATGTGCAATTACCTGCTGTATCCCACTTTGAGAAATCAAAAGAAGTATTAGTATCTAGCAAGTGACTCATTACAGACCAGACACGCCAAAATGATGGTAGTACAAGGGAGCGCCACAGCCTTTTCCCGTACATCTGAGTCGCCATATTGTCCTTCGACGTTGGAATCCATAAAGAGTACAGCTCCCATGTATGGGAGTAGATAGTAGATAGGGATAGAAGGAAAAAGAAAAGTGGACATGACGACGACTTACGATTTGAAGTTTCACGGTCTTTCCCTCCAGTTCGATGGTGCGAATCTTGAAGTCGACACCAATTGTGCTGATGTAGCTCTCTGTGTATGTGTCGTCCGCGAAACGCAACAAAAGACAGGACTGAAAATGCACATTGTTGTCATGTCACGAAACAACGAACGTTGAAAAGAAGATAAAAGCGACGCACCTTGCCGACACCAGAGTCGCCGATGAGGAGGAGCTTGAAGAGATAGTCGTACTCGCTGGTGTGCATGGTGAAGTCGAACGGATGAGCAGAAGAGAATATAGAGAGGATGGCAGACGGAGGAAAGGGTGCAGTTCAAAGGTCGGTGGTGCTGCGTGACGCGTGGCCTGAGCGTGAAACTAGCCGAAAGCGCCGGAATAAGAGCACGGCCACAAAGGCTATAAGCCACCGTGACAGCTCTTCGCCGTAGACAGCACATTCAGTCCACCTGCGCCCTTTGTTCTTTGCCAACTCATCCTTATATATCATTTCTAGGTACCACTGAAATGCAACGTTGGACTAGCAGAACATCGGCAAAGACCTGCCAGATAAGTATTGCTTCCATTTCACCGAGGTCATCGCATTATCATCAGCGAAGCATACTATCACACATGTAAGTCTATTAGCCAATGTTGTAGAAGACATGCTCATTTGTTCTACAGAAATACTACTATTATAGCTAAGTTCGAGGGACGCTACTGGTGCACTCGGTCAGAGTACCTCCCGTATACGTGCAATATATTTATTATGGAATAACCAACTCAGTCCGCCGTCACGTTTAAAAGATAACCATCTCCAGATGCTGCTGAAATAGCCCATCGATTATCGTTCGGACCGCACCATTTTCGAACACTTCTATATCATTGATCATCAGTTGTTGCAATCCATCCATCTTTCCTCCGCTTGTACTACTTTAGAAGGCATCTCTCTTGTTGCGGTCATGGTGCCTTCACGCGATCACCTGCCATCCTATAGCCAGAGCCATGTTTCAAACTTGTTGAATATGGGCATGCGCCTCTCTTTACGACGTGTACGACGCCGGCAGTCGTTGCCCCATGTCTTGAATACAGACGCGCCTATATCGAATATACAGGAATTGTGAGTGTTGTTGTATAGCTATCGTTCACAGGCTCAAATGACCTGGGCTCTCAGTGTTTATCTTATCCCTATCCAGTATGCTCTTCGAATCACACACCACCCCATACTTATGACATTTGAACAGAATCGGCGGTCAAAATTTCTGGGTCACTTTTGACACCGGATCGTCTGATCTCGTAAGTCGTTTTCTACTGCCTACTGATTTTACTCACCATTTGCTGCTCGTACTCCAAAGTGGGTCGTATCATCGAACTGTACGGATACAGACTGTCACGCCGTCCCAAACTATTCACAGCTGAGTTCGCCGTCGCTCTCACTCTCCACTACTCCATTTCACATCCGTTATTTGATGGGCACTGTATTTGGAACCGTAGGCTATGATGATGTCTCGTTGGGACCATACCAGATAGCGTCGCAAACATTTGGTAAGAATGACCTCAAGTTTCTCGTAACTGTAAGACCTAATAAACGTTCATCGTAGCAATGGCTAATGAGACCGGCGGACTCGACCTCGCCGCTACTGGTAATTCTGGCCTGCTTGGGCTCGCTTTCCCGCTGGCGGCGACTATTCCACAAACGGTCGGGAAGACAATTCTTGACACCATATTTGCCCATCTCGATGACCCCTATCGATTCTTCGCATTTAGGCTAAGCCGTAATGAAACCCAAGACTTGGGCCTTTCTGATTCTTCTTTTACTCTTGGACAGCTGGACTCCGACATTGTAAAGGATATCAATCAGCTGACATTTACACCCGTTTTTAGCGTAGGCTGGGGCTCCTACGATTTCTGGAAACTACCTCTCCAAAGTATAACCATCGATAACCTCTCTTTGTCGTTGTCACGTTCGCTTATTCCTGGGGCCTCCACACCGATAGCTGTGCTCGATAGTGGGACCACGTTGATCTTGGGGCCTACCGTGGACGTAAATGCCTTCTGGGCGGCAGTGGGAACAGGTGGAGCTGCGCGATACAATAAACAAACCCAACTTTGGGAAGTACGGTGCGGCAGAGCCGTAGATGTGCGGTTTACACTAGGTAATACTGACACCTCCAAGGAATATTCAGTCCATCCTGAGGATATAAACTGGGCTGAGGGAGGAACCACGAATGGGTGGTGTACGGGAGGCGTGCAAGCCAATGACAAAGTACGCTGTTGTATTTTTCCAAGGCCGTGCATGAGTACTAAAGTTAGCAACCTATCCTGTATAAGGTAAATTCTGGTGACTGGCTCCTTGGCGATGTATTTTTGCGGGTATGATCCGATCTTTGTGCATTTATTGTCTAGTAGCTCACATGGAACGCTACCGCGCAGAACGTGTACGTTGTACATCAGGGCGCAACGTCTTCACAGCCCCCGATGATTGGCTTGCTCAACTTGACCGATCCATTGCTTTCTGCGACACAGTTTCAACAGGCTCGAGGGCCTGATACGGCACCGCTCCCAGTCGTCCTCTCAAAGGTTTCCTCGAGCTCTTCTATAGATGTGGACCTCACATGTTCGCTATCTGCACTTGGTGGTGTCTTATGTGGTGCTATTGTGACAGCTGTAGTATTGCATCTTAAACGACGCTCGAAAAGGCATTTTGTAAGAAAATAGCGTAACAGTGAAAGAATACATGTTCTAGTGTTTATCGAGCGTTTATCATAGTAGTTCAGGCTACATTAAGCGAGTCCAAGGAAAAGCAACATGGGGGGGTTACTTAGTACAACGTACAACAACTCTGAATGGATCAATAGGAGTACATGACGAAAGTGGATTTGGTGGCTCCGCGGCTTTACTTCTGCTGCTGAGTGTAGGTCGGCTGATACCCATACCCATTAGGGGCAGGACCGCCAACTGTTTGGCCAGGATGCTGATACCCGGGGTGAGCGACAGGCGGCTCCCATCTGAAGTTCAAGCGATGAACCGATGCAATATAGGCAATATAGGTGTAAAACGATAGAGGAAGCCTTAATGATTCTAGCGAAGTGTGATGCTTACCCAGGCTGCATTGCCACTTGCAACTGGCATATGCCACACATCCAAACATGGCGAGATTTCATGGGAATCAGCGGTACGAAACAGAACTCAAACCAGGTGCGCGACTTTGCTGCGAACATGGCACCTAGACGAAGAGTGGCTGATTCATATTCTTTCTTCATTGGAACATGTTGAGAAGGTCACGAACCGTTATGACACCTGGGACAAATCCTAGGTGACTGATCACCATCGGGCTTTATTTTTGTCGGACAGCCAACTAGAAAACGAAGCAGAGAATGATGAAGTGACCCGAGAGTAAATAACAGCTAACGTACTCATAATCGGCAGGCAAACTAAAGATGTGTACTATCAGCGCTCAAGTTACCGGCGGTCTGGATGTGACTCACAGAAGAAATCCATGCTGGCAGGGGTAACGACGATGAGGAAGAGGTCCTGTGTGTGATTGTGTAAAGCGTTACCCAACTCGAGAATTGCCGCAGGAGCGAAACCGTCGTCGGGGTGGGAGCAACTTGGTCAGCTGTGGCGCGAGCATCGGAAGCGCAGTACGTAATCGCGTTACTTCATATGGAAGGCAAGTATATAGCTTTAGTTCTCTGCTGTGGACCGTGCGCGAACTTAAGCTTGCAACGTGCGAGTTCAGCTTAGAAAATACTCATAAACGGGGCCTCTATCTGTACGAGATGGGAACCTTGATGATTGGGCTATCTGCATGTCACCCTCGACCAACTGCTGCGCTCGCATTTCTGATTAGTGTTGGTCGAAGTTACAGACTAGCCCCGATCAGTCGACAGAATGCCGCAAGCAAGATGAGTTGCAAGATCCTGTAGTCATTATCATTCCTTCCCTCTTACACTTACTGATCCCTTGGCCTCCCCCGCCAACGTCTACCGTCAAATTGCCTGGACAGTCATTTCCGCTGCGGGGGCCTCCTCTAAACATCTGCTATCGCGAGGCTTCGGACCTTGGGCTAACGTATAATGATAAGGCAAGAAAAGGAGAGTTAATGACGTTTTCCCATCTCGACTGGGCTATGCCATCTGTCTTGGTGAGTGGCTGCACACCGACGCACACCACATCACATTTATCTTCCCGTTTTAGTCCCTGCCCGACATGGTTAGCAGCACCTGTCAAAACGTCGCATACGATAAACCACTTTTGAGGGACGATTCTGATCCAAGTGCCCTAGTGTGTTCCCCTGCCCTTCTTCAGGAAAGCTTCCTGATCACCGTCGTTAAACCCTCGTTCTTGATGGGTCTATTTTTTACGCCACCTCAGGAGGGTCTGATGCCGGCAACTATCAACCTCATCGTGCGGCAAAACACGAAATGCATCGCAGCTCCTTGTATCCACAGATAATCAGATAGGACGAAGTGATGATAAATCCACGGATCCCTGGGAAACCACAACGCTACACTATTATGAGCATCAATACCATGGTATATTTAATTTATTTTTACTAATACAGAGTGTCGTTATTCCATGATGAAGCCCTTGCTTCGATTATGGGTGGAATTGTGCGGGTATACGCCCCTATGCTTGGTGAGTGGCTATAATATACCTTGTTTGACTTAGTAAACTGGTTTATCGTGACCGGTCCTATTGATCGCAAATACGGCTTCCACTGGCATTCCGGTGTATCACTGTAATATAGTGATATATACCGTGACGTTGGTCCTTTTTTCCAGGTTATGGACTGGACTGCGGAACACCTCTGATGAACGATAACGTAGATCCTACTTCGAAGTTGAGTATTTTCAAATTTCGAGTAAAAGAAAATTTCTCAGAGTTCCTGATTGGTCTGAAGTCAGCATCTTACTGCCGCCATTCTAATAAAAAGTCACATCGACAATAATGGAAGTGGATTCACTAGTTCCCCAAAAAGACTCCAAATATCCGTCAAAACCATAAGCCTTTCATTTCCGTCGCGACGCACCTCCTGGACGCTCATACGTAGTACCTAGCGGGGAAGACAGGTGGCAAGAAGGCCCGTCTGGAATTATCTTTTTTTGACATCACCATTCAGATATTCACTTAGGCCAGTGCACGTTCTTTCCTTTATGGGCCTGATAAGGATCAAGCTCCTCATCATTATCCTAGGAAAATGTTGACATTGCGCCATGTCTCATGGTGAGAAATTGTGCCTATAAAAATGGCCACCCCTGAACCATCCTCCTTCCTGTGCGATAAATTATCATTTTTGGAATCATACCTGATGAGTTCGAGTTGGTGACTCTCTGTCCAATGATGACATCTAGGAGCACTGACTGAAAGAGGCGAACTATGTATGACCGCCATGACAGCGGCCAGATCATTAGCATAATGAATAAACTTGCTTCCTCAGGCGCATGTCGGTGTCGTAGTACTGTCATCTTGTTGGATTATTCAGATTATTCTGTTTGGCCGAAGAAACTACATAATGACTTACACCGAGACTTCCCGACTTCTCATCACACCCAAATTGGATTTTCATGGAGATGTTAATTTGCTTCTGCTCTACGTCAGTGACTTGGGTAAATAACATCTCGACATCCCCAAGCAGACTTCGAAATCGCCCGCGCGAGGTTCCGTCCATGCTCGGACGCGACCGACTTCAAGCAACGCTTTAATGAAGCTCTCACCTCAACCAGAACCTCCTGAGATTGCTGTGTTACAGGCTGTTTCCTGGAACGAAGTAACCAGATTTTAGCTATAGTACTTATTCACCAGCGCTTCCGAGCTTTGCATCGCTTCTTAGCGGGCTCGATGCCAAAATCGGGATACAGCGCGAAGAACCACGTGGCAATAGGCCCAGCCTCCGCTCTGTCCCGACTGGGCTGACCCAAAGTATACCAACACCTCCACCGCCGTTACTCCCCACCAGCGATGTCTCGAGTCCAATACCAAACGACCTCGCCATTTGCGTTTACCCGTACTGTGAGTTTCTTTTCATCACATTTTCTGCGCTCACCCTGTCCTTGAGCGCGCTGACTTGTTGATTTTCTTCTTGCTCATTTTTGTTCCTACTCTAGCTTGCGAAACGATGGGGTCCATCTCTTAGCATATGGGGAGTCGGTGCTGGGACTGCCGCTGTTTTTGTATGTCTATCTGTTATGTTGATATCGTGTTTGAGCTCAATACCTATCACCTGTGATAGCTGCTATCCGTAACTCCGATCGTTAAGAAAGGACTCCTTGTCAACGTGCCACTGGTAAGTCATCGATTTTTCTCAGTAGCTTCATTGCATCAACGGAGCTTATCAAAACATCACAGCTGGGCAGCTATTACGAAGATAAAATACCTGCATCAGACAAGCCTTTCTAGTTTTGTCCTACATAGACGCCCTATAGGCATTGTTGACTAGTACCTTCTACGTGCCTCGTGTTTACAAGTCGCGATGTCTTTTGTTCATAGACTTAAACAATGGATTGATGTGAACTAGCAACGGGTCAAGGATGTTCTCGAAATTTAACCATAATTAGACAATAGACAACATGTGCCCTTTGATTGCAGGCAGAAACTGCTCAATCCATTCTCGTCCTCTCCACGGCGTAACTATCAAGGGTCATATCTAAAGTTTTGAGGGACACATAGTGCTATCCCCCTTTGGACTACTGGTGAGGTCAACACCTAACTTTCCCTCCAACGTTTTCAGAGCATTCAGGGTACCCCCTAGCGGAACATCTACGAAAATAATTTTTTGTCAGCTGTAACATGTCATAGAACAACTTTGTTCTGAATTCCAGGAATTTCACGTACGTATGGTCTCCATTCCAAGTTTACTTGCGGCTTTAAGATTCCTATTGTCATCACCGTGCATCATGGGTCATTCATTTGTACATAACGATAATTTTACTTCATTGACAACACTCACATTCCTATGTCGTCCAGGAAAACGGCTTGTTCCGGTTGGATTTCATTGCGCTTGCATGCCAGGAGGAAAAAATCAGGTTCTGGTTTCCTGTTTAGAGCGAAACGTTGAGCACGATCAAAAACCTTGTTTTATCAGGGACGAGACAAAAAGAAAACTTAAAAACGTACCGCATGCCTAACGTACTCGAATCACAAAAATCATCAAAGAGAGCGCGCAGACGGGGTGGGGTCGGACCCTCCTGCCAACCCAGGAATTCGAGCTCGGATAACGGAACAGAGGCTGCAGCTTGATTTATAACTGCAACTGACTCGGCGTTTGCATCTCGAGATGATAACGGTGAATCAGAGGGGCCATTATATTGCGTGAAGTTATTGGTGAGGGCTATGATTCGCCATTTACCGATATCTGTAACCAGGTAATGAGACGTGTCCAAGATAAAGCCAGAACAAGTACCTCGTAATCTACGGATAGCCTTCAGCATATGGTCATCAAACAACATCCCGCCACGCATCATTCTGCCAAATAACTAATCCAAACCAGTCCAGTAACTCTGATATGCATATGATGTGCTAAGGAAGGTTAGGCTTACCTCTCGTCCGTTTACGTCTAATGATTCAGGAAGCTTTGGGCACTCTATCGACGTCAGACTGAGTTGATTGCATGCAGTCACTACGATAACAAAGAATCAGGACCGACCTATGCCTCTACGTTTGCAGTATTCCATATACCACACGTTATTATTCTTAACGTCGGAGAGATCGCTACCGAAGGCTTGGTAAAAAGCGAAGAGAGGGATCTCTCCACGTTCGAATCTCTGCCACGCGCCTTGCTTTCCACGTGCCCCTCTATGAATATACCATGAAGCAGGTACAAGGAACAAGCAAAGAGTGCCACGAACATAGAACAATTCAGGTAGTTTGGAGGTACACCGAGTTCCTTTTCGTATTCTGCAACTGGGATAAAAGGACTACGGATGACAACACCGCCAATCTAGGACCAGAACTGTCAGCGACAGATCCACGGATGGGGTACGATGAAAATGAGTCTGAATTAAAAACACACGTCGAATATAACGGCCTTAAGATGCGGGGAAGTCATGCCAGTGGTATGTCCGTGGAACGTGGTCGCACACAGGTGGAGTGAAGTATAGGCTTTGGGTCCAGCTCGCCCTCGTTGATTGTACGCTTATCAGCGTGGACTAGCAAACTGGGGTTCCAGGCTGTGTGGGCAAAAGTAAACACAAGCTCAAGTTCGGGCAATCATGGTCACTGTTCATCCCGACGGCAAGGGTGTTCTGATAACCGGCCACGCGCCATACCGCCGGCAACTACATTTTGATGGTTAGAATGTACAACGGACGTGGTTCGGGTCCTTGCTACTTCGCTTTGGTCTGAACACGTATGTGAAGCTGAGGACTTCTGATCTTGAAGAAACTCGAGGCACATATGCCTTTGATTTGTTAGAGTTACCGCCGGGCTTGGACAGAGCGCAACCACGGTAAGGAGATCAGCGTTGGTATAATTGTGGTCAACCATCCTACCTACTTACCATGCTTACAGGGCAAGTATCCAATCACATACATCGCTCTTGTTTGCATTTCATAGCTTATGATTGTGTCTTCTACATGTTAACCGTAGTTCAATTTGCAAAGGACGAACTCTACTACGTTTTGACAGCGGTAGTATATTTGGCCCAAGATTTACACAAATATAATTTGGTCCGCCCGTTCCACTTTAGGCAATACTCTAAGTTGCGCTCGCCGAAGTTTGCACCAACACTCCAAAAAATCTTACCGACGTTACCGCACATTCTGCTCACTGGCAGCCATCTTGTCCACCATCACCACGCAAGTAATATCGCCTCTGTCAACATCGTCAACATATCATGGCAAACCCACGTCAAAGGCGTAAAACAAAATCCTCCTCTCACAAGACCATATCGCATTCCAAAAGGGCACAAAAATTGCTGAAGAAGATGCCTGGTAAGATCTCACTTGATACTTGTCTTCAACATCGACCACATCTCTCGGATAATGAATCACTGTTGTGCGGAGACTTGAAGACTGTTCTGTGCCCTCTAAATATGGGCCTACTCTAGTGGGACATACCGCAAGCGAACATTTCTAGTCCACTCAGAGTCATATTTCCTGGACTATATGCTCTCTGGCCTGTCGAGAGATAAATATTGACTCTCCCTTTTTCAGCAATCTGTGGACCCAAGGTTCTACAGGACGTATGGGACAAGGACAAGACTATCCGACAAAAGTGAGCGAATCCTATTCATCATGGCATGTGTGCCAGCATCGTATAGAGCTTTATTGCCATATATCAAGTTCATCTCTCAGGACTGAAAGTCCAGGGTGAAATCATTAAGCATATACCCCACATCCTCTGCTTCATTTTTTACCATGGTCATTTAGTTCAATGAGCATATTCACGTTGTGTGGCAATCTTTCATCTCATGCTTCATTATTCGCGACTCCCATCACTGACATATTCATTGTTTCTTGTGTTCCAGCTACGCAGCCGTGGGTCTGGCTCATACACTCAATCCCTTGCAAGCGGGAGGAGAGGAATGCCTGATTGAATATACTTCTGCGTCGTCCCGCTCTGATGCTGTACCAAATGTATCAACTTCATCTGAGACAACGTCAAAAACGGCTGATGCGCCACCGTCAACGCCCGCGGCATCCTCGATCACACCGTCTGGTATACCGCAAGGCTTTGGTAGAATCATCCGGGATTCAACCGGTAACATTATACAGGTTGAGGTCCCGTCTGAATCCAATGAAGAAGAGCTATTAAAAAAGAAACGCGATCAAGAAATAAAGGAGCTCGAGGCACCCGACGTGGATACGAAAGAGCTGGCCATTTGGGCGGCGGGTAGCTCAAAATCGCAAGGCAAGGACGAAGCGAGAGGAGAGGATGGACATAATGTCGTCAAAGGTAAGTGTATGAGCTCATTGATGATAGTGTATGGGGCGAGTCGGAGATCGCAAGCCTTCTAGGCTGCGATCTATTGCAGAGAATTATGGCATTTTATCACGAGACAGAGGAGGGATTCCCGACCATGACTCTCATTTCATCTTGTAAATTTCCAAGTTGTGTTTTCGTGGATAGGGCACTTCTATTTCTCACGATAGACACGGGAGATGGGGAATCGGCATCTTACGGTGGTAAATTAATCACCATTGTGTTTAACAGCTCTCGAACAGTTATCAGCAACGGCATCTACTTTAACGCGGTACTCGTCGAGTGGGGAAGTGGCATACTTGGCGCGATTGGCGACGCGATATGGCGGGGACTACGAGAGTATGGCGCGCGATCGACGGCTGAACACCGAGCAGAGGACGGCAGGCGAGCTGAAGAGGGCGATGAATAAGGCAGGGGGGGTGGACGTGTTTATTGGTCGAGGGCCGGGATCGTAGATGATTCGGCAAATGCCCAGGTTCCTTCTGAGGACGGGTCAGAAAGATACTTGAATCAAACAAGGAAGCACGAGCGGATATTATTACGCGAGGAGTTAGAAGTACGGAATGAGGTTCGAGGACTGACGAGTAGAGTCTGTGACTCGGAAGCAAAGCAAAGAGCGGGGGCTGGGCGTCATTGTAGCATTGTTGGTCGAGCAATTCACCCAAAAGGAGGGTACCGTGATGGAAGACGTATGTGCGATGAGAGACCATCTCGGTGATAACGGACCGGATTGGGAGGAGGGTTGTGACAGAAGGTGACTGGAGTCACGTCCGGGGGTTGGGCGAGAGGCCAAGGCTGTGTCGAGGATCTGACAGGAGAGGAAAGTGCGGCAAGTGGCGTGGAGAGTCGAGTGCTTCTGGTGTGCGATATGTTTTGGACATGAAATCAGTTCTTTACCGAAGGGTCGAAAAGAACTATGGGACCAAAAGCTGACCACACGTGGAACGTTGCTTTATGTCTTAATTGGCCATTATGGGATGTCGTAATCGACGACCCGGCATGCCCGCCCATATAGAGCACGAAAATTACTTTTGCTATCATAGAATGCTGATCACCAAAGACACCACTCGAACGCCGAAGCATAAGTACCGCTCGCTGTGACTACATGGGAGCACCATGTCCTCGGTGACGCGCTGCTGTGGGAGCTGTCAGGTGCACATGCAACCCACAGGCGTGTTCTCGACGGCTGGCGATTGCAGCGGGGGTCGACGTCGCCAAAGCAGACGGGTCAGTGAATGGAGGAATGGAGGCCAAACACTGGCACGATACGACGAGTGTGACATAAGAAGAAGTTATGACATGGCGGCCGTCGAAATGGTCCGCCACTAGTGCTTATGATATCTACGGAAGAAATGAAAATAAAGTCAACTGGGTATGTCAGTGGAGTGTCAATCCAGCCAATTTACGCGGAAGCAGACTGGACTGGCGTGTAACGGTCGACAGCGCAATAAGCGGGGCTTGAAAGACATCTTACCGGCGTCTTAGTGCGCATCTTGCAATGTTCACAATTTTAACGAACAAACTTCATTCTGGTACACTTACGAAAGTCACGGAGGCCGTGCCAAGTTGCCGCGAAGCATTCGTAAAGCTCGCCCGGCTATTGGGGATTGCTGCAGGCTGTGGCCCTCCAATGCGGCAACATTGAGATGAGCGTCCGGGTACGGATGCAAATCTGCCCATTGGTGCTAGATGTCCTCCGGCTCGTATGTTGCCCTGCCTAGCGCTATGAGGCTGGCAATGCGCCCAGCACCTCTCCTGCCAATGGAGATGCCGTTTAATTGTGCCATGAATGGTCACATCCAATGATTGCAATCAGTGCCTTGACACAAGCTCCACGCCTGGCTTCGCCCAAGATGGGCCTTTGTATAACCCAGACTGGCAAAGTTTCAGTGGTCCACGGCAGCTGCTTCAATCGCGATTGCCTTTCGTGTTGATGGGCCTACCACGGTGACTTTTTACCAAATCACTCTTTCTTGCTGTAATTATGTGTAAAGATCAAGATCTCTCTCCCATAACCGATGGCCCACCCCGTTCTTGTGGTTCCCAAGATATCGACTTCGACTTACGGCATCCGGTTTTTTCGTGTTTTTCCTCCTCTTCCAGGCAGTTCTGACCTGTGCAATTTTGGTTAAGCGCATCGAATCTCCGGCATCGATGCCAATAACAAATTCTTCCAAACCTGCCAATCTCATTCCTCGTGCTTGGAAACAGTACTTTAAAGCCAACCTTTAAAACTATCTGCATCCCCGTCATAGCCAGACACCCTTCGTCATTTACCCGCACAAGTGCAGGGTCTCTCCACTCATCTCTTTCTTTATCCCCATCCCCATCCCCACATGTCTCCGAAAGGCTCCTCGTCCTCGACACGTAGCGCTTCGTCCAACGCCGCACCTTACGCACGACGCGCCGCTGGTCAACCAAAGTCTTCTAGGCAACAGTTCTCTGCGTGCGGAGCTTGCCGTATGAGGAGGTGCCGCTTTTCCTCTATGGGCTAGTCTCTCCACAGCTAATTCGTCTTTGCTCTCTGCAGAGTAAGATGCGACCTCAAAGATCTCCCAGTAAGCCCTTCAGGCCAACAGTCATCCTGCTCAAATTGCAGAGAGCGAGGCATCAAATGCGTGTAAGTATAGCTCATCATCATCAGCCTTTACGTTTCTCATTCGCTTCATAGAGACGAGTTTGCCGAAGTCAAGGCTGTTAAGCTGCTGAGACGTGGCCGCCGCCTACAAAAAGCCGAGTAGGTTATCTCTTCCTCGTTCTCATCGATGGGCCTAATCCAAACCGTCTATTGTTAGAGCCGTCTATGGAAAGGTGACATCTGATGATTCAGCTGCATCATCTTCTGCGAACCCAGCCACAGTGAACACCGCCACGCCTCTGTCACCCATCTCGCCCATCTCTACGCAACAAACAAATATTCCCCAACTAAAGCTCGAATTTCTCAGCTCCCCCTTCTTTCGCAGATTCAGCGTACAACGTGACTATAATATTTTTTTTTGTTGTCTCTTTACTAACTTTCCTGTCTGCTATGATACAGGCCCCATCATCGAGCCGACTGAATTTACTGCTCGCTACTTTGCACATGTCAAAGGCTCAACTTCCCTCGGTATCGAGGGTCAAATCCTCGCAATGCTCCTAGTCACTTGGGCAGCATCGTTTGGCGTCAACGAATATGGTGTCGAGGAAGACGAGCCTCTATCTCCTACGTCTTCTGTCGGCTCAGATACCTCATCAGAAGATGCCCAGGAAACCGATCCTCGCCGCCGTATGCGTAAAATACGCGCAGAGGCCATGGCGAAAGAGATCCTTGGTCTAATCGATGCACATGGACTTATGCGCCATGGCACTTGGGATGGCGTTAGAGTCCTCTTGTTGATTCTTCCTCTCACCCAGGGTCAGTACAATATCTCCGTCTTCACCGGGACGATGCTGATTGCAACGTAACCTTGTTTATAGGCATCCAAGCTCCGATGGATAGACTAGTAAGTACGCTTAGCTGGCTTCTTAGCTTCTTTGCTAACGAGGTCTTTATCTAAAGACTATGTATGAGGCCACTCTATCTCAAATATATTCCCTCTGCAGTCTCGCCAACCCCTCCACCGTAAACAGCGGTCAGGGACCATATTGTGATGCCTTGGTTCGTGCCAGGATTTTCTGGTATGCCCATACCCATGAAGGTGTCACTACTGGCCTGCGAGGCGGACGTCTATTGTTGTACGTATTATATTTCGTTGTAAAAGATGCTCTGGCTCATGGTGATGACTTGATTTAACAGGGATGATGATGATTTGATTGCCTTTAGAAGCACTCTGCCACCTCAGTATTGCTCATCTGCCTCAGCCTCATCATCTATCTCAGCGCCTCCATCATCGATGCCGTCTCCGACTTCCCCAGTGTCCGCTGAGTTCTCTTTATCCTCTTTCCAGGACCCTCGGGGTCATTCGCGCGCCTCGCTCGCCTATCTTCTCACCACACATTATTTCTCGCTCGCACTCTCCGTGTCAGCCATTTGTCGTCGCATCCACGCTATACTCACCGGCACTCGTGCTCGCCGTCGTGCAGAGGCCGGTGTAGGTGTGGATGAAGAGAGTCTCGTAGAAGTTTGGGATGAGCTCGAAAGGTGTTGGGACCAGTTCGAGGCACTTCGCCGCGGCGCAGGGGGAATAGGCGGCATGGGTGGCGGCCTGATTAGAGGCGAAGATGTCGAACGATTCGTCAGCGGCTGGCAGGTCTTCATCTTTGAGTGCCATAACGTGATCCGCGAGGCGCTCAAGCAACACATCATAACACAATCACCGCACGGTAGCCCTACGCTGGACGCCACTTCTGGCCCCATCCACCCTTCTACTACTGCCCAGAGGTACTCCTCGGCATTGCGTCTCCACGCCTATGCTACTCGTCGCTGCCGCAAGGTTCTCCCTGGTGTGTTGGGGATCCTGAAGAGGCACCTCGCTGTCTCATCGAGCGGATTTTTCGCATGGGACGCTGGCCTTGTTCGAGATGGATGCTTCTTTGCTGGACTCCTTCTTGCTCAAGGTGAACTTGAAATGGAAGATATCGAGGTTGATATCAAAGAAGAAGAAGGCATGTCATGGGACGTTGACGTGGAAGAAGGCGTTGAAGTGTGTCTCCGCGCACTCCGAGAGATGGGTTGGGCTTTCTCGAAGAGTGTCGAGCGGGAAAAGACTATTCGCGCCGTCTGGGAGAGCCGTGTTGCCCGTGAAGCAGAGGTTACGCGTGAACGGAGCCGTCGCTTTGCAGAATTTGAGAAGGAGCAACTACACCAAGCAGCTGTATACCACAACGTTCACCACGTTCAGGACAGCTCCCAGTATCTCGCCGACAAGCTGCACCATGCTGCAAATATAAACTCGTACGGTCGTGTTGGGCAACATCCTCAATCGCTAACCCTCGTCTCCGCTGCGGGCCAATCACGCCCTCACCTACCACCTCTCTCGGTGGGCTTTTCATACATGGACAGTGCGCCAAGCACTGCTGTTACCGAGGATGGAAACTGGTCTACGTATACACCTCCTACAACTTCTGGCTCTATGACGAGCACTGTTGCCACGCATCGTAGCTCGCCGTCGGGTAGCTCCGGGTCTCCCCCACCTCATCTGGGTACTTCTGGACCTTTCGCTCACCATCTCCCGCCCATCCAAACGTCGTTCAAGAACGACAGTGATGCATTTTACAGTGGCGTTGCTGACCTGGATCCCTTCACTTTCTCTGTGGATGGTACCGCTGCCACTGCCGGTTTAACCAGCCCTACTCTTACGTCGCATTCGTGGTCGTCGACGTACCCCCATCAACAAAATCATATGAGCCCATCAGGTGGTTATCTCGACCCGAGTGTGGTGTTTGCTGGACCTGGAGCTGTATTGACTGCAGATGCGTCTAGCGAGGATGGTTGCCCACACTTTGGGTCGGACTGCCATGGGTTCTTTCATTAGAAAATTTCCCCATTCTCATAGAACGACAAATAATTGACGGTCGAGTTGTCGTCAATACTCGAACATTTTTAATTTTTTTCATCGAAACATCACTATGTTTTCTTTGACTTCTTTTTTTACAGACTTGTATTCAGCATTGCTCTATTTTACCATTATATTATCTACTCTTTGCATTGCAGTATGAATGTTATCATTACTTTCTCGCTTTCATCGATTCTCGTTATCCTAGTAAACCGTGGCTTTTTATTGTATCTTATCCCACTTGTCATGTTATCATGCCTTCGTCATGCAGTCTTCGTCCGATTCAATTTACTCTCCCAATACATTTTTAGCATTATGATGATGACTCGGACTTGTGCGTAATATTTCATAATAAACCCGAGTTTCAACTTTCCTTTTTTAGCCATGTCGTAAGAGATGGTTGAATCACATTTTTCTCACAAAAGCGAACAGCAGCTAGAAGCACTAAGCCTGGATTCGTGGAGTAAGTCTATTGAAGCTTACTGGAGCCTCAAGGCGGCCATATGTGTAGATGTGATGCGAGTACCCGCTTTGGTGCTGGTACGGCGTACAGACTGGTTGCCATAATGCGAACTTTGTGCCCGACAAGGGTTGAGCAAGATCCAGGACGACGACGGGGTGTCGTTATGGTTGGTGCATGTACAGGAAATGAAGTGGAGAACAGAAAGGACACCAAACCTGTGTAGTGCTGCAAAAGTATAGATTGTGGATCGAATCTTAAATGCACACCGGAATGGTCGTCAATGAAATCGAAGCTTGGGTGCAAACCGTTTGTGTTTGGTCGGGATGGCTTTCTTTTTGGTCGTCATTTCTGCATATGGTATGTCCTCGGCATAATTACAGATTTAATGGCGCTAGAAGAGGACCCAAAAATGAAGAGTCCGACAAAAACTCCGTGACTGGTTGTTTTCTCCCAATCCAGCGTTCGCAACTACAGAATGCCTGCGGTACACGGAAGTTGTAGCAGAATACTACGCTGGCCATGTCTCTGATCTGTGATGGTATCAGCGCATGTCAGTGATCTGACATTCAATATGTCAATGCCGCACCTCTTATCATCAAACTCCTGACTAACCGTGGGTGTCGAAGATCCCGCTGTTTGAGTTCAGCCCGCCATTGTCAGCTGCCCAACGTGCTGAATGCTATTGCGGCTCTGACGCGACGCCGTATCTGCACAAACAATACTAATGCCGCACATACATAATGATATGGTAATATTTCTCATTCGAAGCTTGATGTCCAATCCTGCTTAGCCGTAGCGCCAAATGATAGCGCTATAGCCAAAACAGTCGTACAAGAAACCTCCTTCTCGAACATGACGAGAATCAACCTTGAATGTTGTTGTTCTCCACGCAGAAAGCCTCGTGTCCACGGATCCCCACAGAATATCAGACCCATTCGCTAATGTATTCGTGAACAAAAGAGAATACCTCATCTGAGCTGCTACGACGGTCTTGTACTAATTGGTCGTGCTTCTACCGCGGTCGGACTGTATTCGGCCTCCGCAAGGATTATCACTTCGTCGACGAAGACCAATGTCCACCATTTTATCCGTGTACCCATGCTATGTTGCCGCACTCATGCCACAGCGATAAACGACGGTTGGTCGCGTTTGTATTCACTGGAATGGCATAGCCCGTACTAGCACAAAAGGTTTATTATTATCGCGCTAGCAGGCACCGCAGTACAAATCATGATCATCAGGTCATGGCGAATATTGAATACCTAGGCCTAAAATCTTAAGCCTGCAAGCTATGGCTACCTTCCTGTGGTAGGTGGGAATTTTATTTATTTATTTTTTGTGCTTCTCATCCGCATCTTAACAGCTCCAGAAAAGGATTTCATTATCAAGACCTGTGCCCAGGTTTTCTTGATAACAATACGGAAGCCAACTGACGTTCATAAGTTCGGGTATGTAACATGCGGTGTCCACGTCTTATTTCCTGTACAAGAAAGCTAACGTGCTGCTCTAGGGCTGTATTTTTGGCGAGAAACCAGGCTATTGATGTCTTGGGGGTACACCCCAACTAGTAGAAGGAGCGACAAACTTGTCAACATGGTCTGCTGCGCCGCTCCAAGCGTGGGTTATTCACCGAAGGCACATCAACCTGCCTGCCTGCAATTTTTTGGGGGATTCTCAAGCTGATGAAGCTCAAATCTATTGAAACCGCGGTGAAAATTTTACCTCTCGGATGCTGAACAACCATGACAAGGGGTCGTGATGGTCGCTGCATTTATCAAAAGCACGCACGCTCACACCCCGGTGGCACCATACGCCTTTTCGTACCTTGGTCTCCCGGTGTTATATGAGGTGCGGGTGGCGGTGACCTGTAGCCTCTTATGCGACGTATTTTACCAGCATTAGTCGATAACCCTAGCTTACCATTCGACAGGTCCCCCCACATGCTTGTGGTCATATTGGCGTTTACGCAACAACAGCGAACGTGCATCCTGGAACACTTAAATGTGTACAACGATTACTGGTGGGTTTTATCTCGTGATGACAGCGGTGATGATTGACTGGTGGTATGCAACAATCAATCCCTTGAAACCATTTTTTTTCTCTAGAAGAGCCCTTTGCTCCGCAGGCGTTAGAAGAAGACCGGGGCTTGGCCACTGCTATAATTTTACTGTATTCATCAGTGGGACCTTCGCAGTTATCCGCTGAGGTCCTTTGTTTCCTCCGTACCACTGGGGTAAGTCACCGCTCCCCGTACATCTTATTGCTCCGACTGATATTCATGCCAAGGATTCATATCGATTCGGGGGCCAACATGTCGAGGCACATATGATATCGAGAGCAACGATCACCGATACTGATCGGTCCACCACCTTGAAGCGTCGCAACCTAGGCTCCGTGCGTTGGCAGAGATGAAATTTTGGTAACCGATCAGTTTTGCACAAGGTCGCTGAAATATTCTTTGGCCTTGAAATTCCTCTCGGACGGCGTCTTCAAGTTGACGATATTATCCAAATGGACGTCATCAGCGGACGGAAAAACTTCTTGCTCCATTGATGCTCCTTGGTTCTTGTATTTTTATTCCAGCTGACCGCATAAAAGGACTTGTAGTCACCCATATCCTTCTACCGGAACTTCAGCGACCAAGGTAGCCGCTTCGGACCATCGTTATGACTCGGAATTCCGGGTTTCATTCGAAGCAAGAGCCGCTATCGCCAATGGGTCGACTAATGCAAGAGCGTGAAGCTGTGAGGTGGGTATGATTCACGAGATACATGTTTTCAAGTTGATTCCGGGTAGGCAACAGGATATAGCGTCTAGCACAGTGCTATGAAAATTTAAGAGTCTACGGTTCCATCATAGGCGGCACATAATTGCATCGCTATTGGGAAGTCGGGTATAGTAGTAAGCGGACTACTTAATATGTTAGTGGTACCCCTGGTTGTTGAGATCACGACACCATCCCAAAGCTATGAGGCGCAGTTACTGCGACTCATCAAGCTCTTGGAGAGTGACAAAGTACTTTGAGCCCCACAGGCATACTTGCAGAATAGCAGAGGGAGCTGAAATTGTACTTTGACGCCGCCACGTATTCAGCCAGCGCTTTCAGCCACAGCCACCCACCGCTTTTATACTTGTAGTCATATTTCTTTGGCTGATTCCCACTTTCCCTCTGTGAACGCTTTAACCAAATCAAATGTCCTATTACTCTGGTCCATCCCCCAATTACTCTGTGGATCGCGCTCACTCGCATTCTAGTTCACATTCTCAGCACCGACATCACTCGCATTCTTCACGACACAATTCTTCATTGTCATATGGCCCCCCAGCGGGCGCAGACCCCCAGCTATGGCAATGGTTCACTACCGTCGACACCGATCGTTCTGGTTCTTTGAGTGTAAACGAGCTGCAGAGTGCATTGGTGAATGGTGTGTGTGCTTGTCCACATGGGTAGATAACACAAAGCCGTTAATCAATATCCCCGATTTCTGCATTCAGGAAATTGGTCCAGTGAGTATTGCTTGCCTTTTGTTGTTGTGAGCAAGTAGAACACGGATTTTCCCATCGTTTGAGAGAGCGTGTCATGGCCATTGAGTTGCTCTTTGATCATAGTTCCTATTCAAGAGGCACTCTTTCTTTCTGGAAAATCCATGAGCTATGCAATAAGGAACATCAAATTTTGAGCGCGCCTCTCACCCCTATTGTCTTCTAGAATTCGACCTAGACACGGTGAAGATGCTCATGAACATCTTTGTACGTCCTCCTGTACCTAAACCCCTGCTCTCTTAACAAATACTGTTGATTATGAAATAGGATACGGATCGCAGCGGAACCATTGGCTTTTCAGGTAAATACGTACGGTGCAGGGATATCTTACTTGCGGCCCTAACGAGGCATTCTTTCTTAACAGAATTCGCTGGGCTGTGGAAATACATCGCTGATTGGCAGCGTGTTTTCAAGCACTTTGATAGGGACCAATCAGGGTCTATCGAAGGGCGGGAGTTGGCCGAGGCACTACAAAGTTTCGGATATAACCTCTCTCCCCCCCTCCTCACAATGTTGGAGCACAAGTATGGTTAGTGATTTCGATTTGATAGCTGACAGGTCGTGATATGATTGGTTGTGCCACTGTATAGCATCAGGCATAGCATCTTCCTACGGTCCACCCCCTGGGATCACCTTTGACCGATTCGTAAGAGCCTGTGTCACGGTGAAGACATTGACAGAGGCGTTCCAACGGTAGTGCCTGACACATTTTTGGACTATATACTCTTCTGATGCTTCGTCCCTTGTAGCGTTGACACCGACCAAGACGGCTGGGTACAGTTGAGTTACGAAGAATTCATGAAGGTACGCATATACTTGGCGAGATATCATGATTTATTGCTCATCGTCATCATGGATGGTTCAGATCACTCTGTCAGCACCTTGAGACTCGGACGGGAGCAAGGACTCGGAACAACATCGCACGGCCATCACAGTCTGACCTTGTATCATTGCATTCTGTGATTGTAGTACGGTATACCAATATGCATCAAAGAATTCTGTGTTTGATGTATTAGATTTCCCATATGAAAATAACAATAATGTACCAACATGTACTACGTATACAAAGAAATCCGAGATGTAGTGATGTGCAACATGGTTCTAGAAACCTACAATACAGATCAACGTGCGCCATAAAAAAAAATGGGTTTTAACACACTATCTTTGGTCGAACTATGCTGGGCTTTTATCACCTGAAGTATCTTCTATTGTCGGTCCTCGCCCCTCAGTTTTCATATCCATCACGCGCCAAAAATCACATCCTTTTCCATCATTTTGTGCGCCAGCATAGCACGACCACCAATAACGATCTGTCTTCCCATCCTGTCTATTCTTCATATCTGCGCGTAAAACAGTGGGCACGCCACACTTACACCGCGGAATACTCTTGGGATGAAAATCTGGGCGATAGAACCGGAAAGTGATATTTATACGACAATTTGAGGGTTCAGGAGCCAAATGCTCATCACGAGGGAATAAGGGACGAAAGACGTCGAGTGTTGGTTGGGGCGGGATGGAATGCTTGAAGCGCTCTTGAGTAGAGGCATGCATGATAATCATCTGAAAGACAACGGCGATGAGTTTGTTAACCACGTAAAGCAGACTGAAGGATACGAGCTCACAGAGTTATGTGTAAGTGGAATATTAAATGTTCTAGCGCACCGAGAGCCAATTTCATCACTAGGAATGACTTCTCGTAGACGGAAAACTCTCCCAGTCCCTTTGATGGTGGATGAGAAGTGACCTTGCATGCTATAGTAATTATACATGCTTACCGAGGCTCAAGGATGCAATTGTGGGATATGGGCCCAGGTAGGTCAATTGGTCTGAATGAAAACCCACACTCTCCTTTGCACCTTCATAACAGTTGGAGGCAGCAACATTAGCGCGCCATGTCTGGCCTTCAGTACCTTTGCCAGCCCACTCCAATGGATATCTATCCCGTTTACGCATTTCTTCGTTCACGACGCGTTCGATATACTGACATGCTTCTTCCATGACATCAGGAAAGACCTCTGGAGGGTCGGTTTTTCTGCCATTATACCTGATAAAACGCAAGTTCATACACTGGGATTGGATTTCGACTGGAATATACACACCAGAACTGCGCGGCTTCCTGCCATGATGGGTCGGTGTCTACGCCATCCGTCTTACGCGCATAGAACGAAGTTCGATGAGGGCTTTCGACGATGCGGTCAAAGAGCCACCACTTGTTTCTCTTCCAGTCCTGGGATAAGTCGATCATTGTGTAGAACAGTTTGCAGGCCAGCTCTGGCGGTAGAATAGACAGGTGCATTGTGCAAGGTGTGTGCTGCGATATCAGAGAAGGATTGGAGAGCGTCAGGGGAGGCAAACGAGGAACTTTCTGCGCAGACGGTGGTGGCTGGCGCAGGACACACATCAGATCTTTTACCGGTTTCGATGGGCTTGGATTGGAAGAAGCTTTAGTTGTGTCCTTGATCTTGGAACTAGATGCGATGTTAAGTGGGAGTGCGTCGTCGACGTCTTCCTTTACACGCTTTTTGCGATCTGGTGTCCCTTCAGCGTTGCTATCAGCCATAGAAAAGGGTTTTAGCCAGCCATCGAGGTCAAAAGCTCGTCGTTTTCTTCGACTTGGGGGTGTTCTCTGTCTTTCCTTGTCTTTGCGATCTGTATTGTTTATGATATCAGCAGCAGCTTGAACGTCTCCGTTGCATTGGACGAGGGAGTCAAGAATAAGACTTTGATGCGGAACAGGTATTGTCAAAAGGCTAGATACGAGGGCAATGAGTGTTTCTGTATCTTCTGCAGCATCCATGGGCAAAACATGAAAAAGCTCCTATAATGACTCGGTTTCCTTACGAGGTCGCCGGCGGTTAAGTTAGGTTTATTCATTTTACGGTGCCGTATTGCGGGTGTTGTAGGCAGTGAGATCGCTTAGAACAGTGACCTTGTTCGGGAGACTCTCGTCGCGCACCAGCAATGAGGCCATCCTACTATCGTTTAACCTTCAACTTACAGGTTGTACGTGTTCACCCAAATACTGAAACCATGGGCCAGCTTGAGAACGGTTGTGTTTCCACGAGTGTAGACAAGGATGACAACTGTAACCCTACTCCTCAGATAAGGCGGAAAGACTGGCATTACTTTGTGACAGTCCCAAAAATCGTGAGCAACATATATTTGTCAAAATACCATTACTGAAAGTGCTGAATATTGCATTTGACATGTGTAGTTGGCCGTATTTTTAGCCCTTTTTATTACCGTCCTCGTCCTCGTCCCGCCATACTCTTTCCATCTGGTTCACCCGAGTACTACAAAGCAACCTTTCTCTGAAGCTCTCTCTCCAATTTCGACGCACTGTGCTAGTGCAAACCCCATCACTTCATCCGAATTTCGCCAACGTCAGAAACATCTTGCCCGCATCCTCCACGACAACAATATAGTGGCCTACATAGCCGAACCAGGTGCAAATGCCCTCTTCTTCGGAAACATATCTGGCTCATCGTGGGGTTTGTCCGAGCGGCCTCTTTTGCTAATGGTATCCCCTGTTCTCAAGCATGGCGAGGTTGAGGCCAAGATAACGATCCTCACGCCTGCATTTGAGGAGACTCGGGCCCGTCTGCTTACCATTCCAGGCTCTGGTGTCACTTATGCTGCGTGGCCCGAAGATGCCAACCCTTATTCAATAGCCATCCAATCGCTTCCGGAGATTGGGAATATCTATGTAGATGAGAATATCAGGCACTTCATCGTAGATGGCCTCCAGCAGGCTGTGCTGGGTATCCAGGTCACTTCGGCTCCTGCAGAGATCGTCCAACTTCGAGAAAGGAAATCACAGACCGAACTCGAGCTCATGAAGTGTGCAAATGAGGTATCGTCCTCTCTCTTACGACCTGGTGATCCAAAGCTAAAACCTTCGACCTGGATCTATCTAGGTTACTCTTCTCGCTATTCGGGCCGTGCAAGCACAAATGTATATCGGCATACGAGAATCGCAGGTGCGCCGTATGATGGAGAAGGCTCTGTCAGCAGCTGGTTTGACGGAGACATTTGCGCTCGTGCTTTTTGGTGGTATGTATACTTATCCAATCGCACAAAGACCATAACACCCGATTGAGGAATGTGCTGTTTTGTCCAGAAAATGCTGCTTTGCCACACGGGAGCGGCTCCGATCGTGTTCTGGACACCTCGGACTTTGTTTTGATCGATTGCGGGGGAGCACTTTTCGGATACAACAGCGATGTCACGCGGGTGAGTGTTAAGGTATAGCAAAAAGCCATTCTCTAAAACGCGGGTTTCAAGACATTCATGCTTGAAGACTCATCCATTCCCATGGACCACGTCCTTTACTGGGGAGATGTGCACGCCGCACAAAGGGCCGCTTACGATGCAGCCAAAGCTGGTGTGGTGACTGCTGAAGTAGACGCAAGCGCAAGGTCGTCCCTCCGAATTCGTGGTGTGGAGCAGTTTTTCACTCACAGGCTAGGTCACGGTGAGCGTCCATGTTTTGGTCTTGAATTATCTGCGATATTCATACCTTCGTTTTAGGTATTGGTTTGGAGGGACATGAAACTCCCTATCTTCGTGGGGGAAGTAACGATATCATCCAGACGGGACACACATTCTCCAACGAGCCAGGTGTATACATAGAGGGCAAGGTCAGAAATGGCACGTTCATGCAGCCAATAGTTTCAAACTGATGATACCTTTTGGCATGTAGGTTGGAGTACGTTTAGAGGATTGTTTCTATATAGACAAACAGGGGGACGCTGTTTATTTCACGGAAGGCGTCGGGGGTCCTTCACGAAGTCCGCTATACCCATGATCGACCTTGTTAGTTCTTAACAGATATCTGACATTCTTGATAACGATACCTAATGTATGTATATATGTAAAATGAGGCCAGCCATCCTCATGGGATGGTATGATAGAACAATGCTACCTTGCCAATTGTACTCAAGGTTATTTTCACAGGCGCGGACTGCATATCATGAACCGTGCAAGAAAAGAATAAACATACATTTAGGTTCGTATTAAGTGGGCAACTAAAAGACTAGCATACTACATGTCGCCAAATCTCGCTATTGAATAGTTTAGAATGTGCGACCGACCCAATGTCAGAGGCACTGAGCAGAATGCAAAAAAAAAAACAGAATCCATAACGCATAAGCAAAGACGTCAAATGACGGCAAACCGAATGAAGGCTGGGTAGAGGGAAATATGGAGCGACGGGGAATGACTAGAGTGCAATAATATAGATGTGAGAACAAAATTTAACACGAATGACGCATCATGCCACTGCACTGCGAAAGCCGGTATACATATGATTGAAGACGATTGATATGATGATAAGATTGATGCGATCCAATGAACGTAATAGAGGGAACAGAAGACACAGGGAACAATTTGAAATGGTCATGATACTGTATAAAATCGGAAATGAGCAAGATTACGAGTGAGTTGTCTACTAGATTTAGAGCATTTCGTCGGTAGTGGGAAGGGGAAGGGGAACGGTAGCAGGTGATATAGGCGTTGAGGCTACGGAAGGAGAGGAGCGGCTTGATGATATGAAACTGGTCAGAGCCACTTCATAGGAAGGTTGACGCTGGAAAGGATTGCGAGTGTGCATTCGAGAAATTGGCGAAGCTGTAAGTACCAAAAGCAAGTTGGTGGTCAAACAATGACTTAAGAAACGGAGGTTACGCACCAAGCGCGATAGAGGTGTAATATCTTGGGTGCTGATCCGGGTCATAATTCTCGAGCTCTTCAAGTTTTTCATGTTCTTGCATGGGCTCAGGAGATCGCAATGGCGTGGATCTGACCCTATCAAGCTCCTCGGCAATCTGATCCCCCTTGTGATGGAGAATCTCAATCTTGTTCCTCGGCTTGTACGGGTAGCCAAAGGTGGGGAGAGAATTCATGCCGTTCCGACGTGCACGTAGGATAGGTGAAGAGGGAGGGAATATTGCGGGTCGAAGGATGGAGAGGAACTCTTCGAGAGCTTCTGATGGAAGACTGGACCTGTGGGGAAAAACAGGAGAAGAGTAAATAAGGAATCGATAGCGAAAGAGATCAGGGTTTTGCCATTGGGTGGTGATCTGGTAAACGGACGACAACCGCCCGAAAGATGTGGCAAGGGATAAAAAAAAAAAACACACCTAGGAGAAGCTCGTGGAGATGCAAGGTCTCTGTCCGAACAAGCCGAAGAGTCAATGCGGGCAGGAAAGCCTTGGTCGTCATTATTGTCGATGTCTGCATTTAGCCTGAACTGGTCCTTCTGTTCTACGGGTGCAGATACCAGCCTGAGCTGGGTGGGGCGGCCAAAGTGCTGGTAGGGATTGGCAATGCGGACTGGGCGAGGTGCGACAAGGACAGGACTATCGTTGATATTAAAATTCATGGTCGTTGTATTCGTGGTAAGGAAAGACGGTAGATGGGAGCTGGAGAACGTGGGCGACGACGACGGTGTATCGGACGACGGCAAAGACAATGGCGAAAGGAGAAAAGGCCAACATGAGAGGTCAGCCACAGCGAGCCGTTATCTCCTGTTGTTGTGTATTTGTCCTCAGGCTGGTAGGATATGCTCACACAGGCCACACGGCTTGACCAAGAACCACGACCTGCTTGGGATTGCTGGGCATCGATGGCAGCTTGTTGTTATTACTATCACGTCCTACTTTCGTATGCAAGTCATCTGCCTGCACCACCCGACAACGACTATTATGGTCAGTACTAGCTTAGATTGATATCGTAGCCGGTCCGTGAGATGTTTCGTGCGCTGATTTGGCAGAAATGGGCTCAATACACGGTTCGAGAGCCTTCCTGAACATGTAAATTCATTCTTAAAGACGTAAATCGTGTTTATTGCCCTAACATTGATGCGATTGTCAACAGAGGTTGCTTGCCGTTCCAGCCTGCCGTCCGCCGCGGCTTAAATACCAGCATTCCTAAATTTTATCTCTTTCCTTGCCACTGTCATCGTCTTCAACCATGACTCCTGCCAACAGCGACACGACTAATTATGATGAGACATGCCCTCTCCTACCCGAACAAAATGTTGAATCCCAAAAGGCAGCTAGACCAGCCGTCACTCCCGTTCCAAAAGCTCAGCTCGCTGCTCTCTGCACAGTCAGGCTGGTTGATCCTATTGCTTTTACCCAGCTCTTTCCATATGTAAACGAGTTTATGAATGACTTACACCTCACCAATGATCCTTCTAGAATCGGATTTTACAGCGGGCTGGTGGTCAGTGTTTTTTTTTTTTGCTGTTTTTTTGCTTCTTTATTTTCCTGTTACATCCCCGTCGCTCACTACCACGCTTACCATGGCAGGAGAGTACTTTCGCTCTATCACAATTATGTTCCATATATCAGTGGGCTCGCGTTTCAGGTGAGTTAGTGTTGTTTTACTGATAAAGAGTTCCGGATCATAATAGTTCACGATTATACTAGATATAATTGGTCGTCGTCCTGTTGTGCTCTTGGGGACTTTGGGTGTAGCGGCGACTACGATCATGTTTGGTCTTTCGAAGACCCTCGCGAGTGTGTTGATCGCTAGATTTTTAGGTATGTTCTCGAATTCTGCTGTCGTAAATGCTCCTCATTATCTCCACCAGGCGGTTTATTCTCCGGAAATATTGCCGTTGTACATTCGGTTCTGTGCGAAATCACCGATTCTTCAAACCAGGCCGTTGCGTTCCCTATTTACGGTCTCATGTGGCCTCTTGGTTCTATCATCGGGTATGTACCATCACCCCTGTCACAAATCTGTCTAATCATGTTACCAGTCCTTTACTCGGTGGGACCTTCTCTCATGGCGCGACAAAGTATCCTCAATATTTCGACTACCAAATATTCAGGGAGAATCCTTATTTCCTTCCCTGTTTGATAGCCAGTATTATCGCCGCCATAGGTATCGTTTTGGGTTACTCTTTTCTGGAGGAGGTACGTCTAATTCTGCTCGTCTCTCCTGCCAAACTGTCATATTCATCAATCACCCATTTTATAGACCCTTCCTAGCAAACGTCAGAAGAATGAGAAAAAAGGTCCTAATAACATAAGTGGCTCTGATAATGATGTGGTGTTGAACGAAGAGCAGCCCATGAGCGTAGGGGCTCTCATGTCCAAACCAATAATATCTGCTTTGGCGAGTTCCGGATGCGCGCTGAGTTTTATTGCCACTTCCTTTGACGTCGTTTTTGTTCTATTCTGCTATTCTCCTATTCTATCCGGGGGTCTAGCTTTCTCGGTGAGCATGGCCTTTTTTCTCCACCATATTCAATACTGAACATGTCGTGCAGGCATCCCAAATCGGCTACTCTCTCGCTACGGCTGGTGCCATTGCATCATTTATCCAGCTGTTTATCATGTCGTATCTCTTGCGCACATTTGATTGCGCCAAAATGTACAATTTCTGTATGGGGATATGGCCGTATACCTTTGCAATCCTACCACTGCTCAACATCATAGCTCGCAGTGGTTTGGATAAGACAACAGGCCTGCTATCCACTCCGACGGTTGCTCTGCTTTGGTCTGGCATTGCATGCGTACTCGCAATGTCAAAAATAGGTGCTTTGGCATACTCGTGAGTAGCTCAGTTCTTTATATAAATGGGATAGACAGTTTATTACTCCCGTCATCACATCTAGTTTGAGTATGATCCTTGTGAAAGAGAATGCACCGAATGCAGCATCCTTAGGACAAACCAACGGTATCGTTCAATTTGCGATGTGTTTTGCTCGCTCTTTCGCTCCATTTTTAGTCAGGTATAATCCAATCCATTCCTGAACTTGAAGCTGTTTCTTTGTCATACTCACGTACGGTTTTCAGTTCGCTTTTTGCCCTTTCAATAGATAACAACCTGCTCGGTGGCTACCTTTGGGTGGTGATCATGATCGTCGTTGCTTTCTTAGGCAGTTCCATATCGTACAGGATTTCTAAACACAGCAAATCTACCCTCGCATCTTAAAAAATTTGCTGCTTGAGAGGCGCACATCCATTACCCGGTCCACCCATGAATCATCATACCCGATGTTATGACCATGTCACGACAGGCAAAAGTTTTTTGCCAGGTTTTTTTTCTGATCTCTTCTTTTGTTTTGTTTTCCCTTGGGCTTTTTTTCTGCATTAACTTATCATCCGTCTTCGGATTTTCTATCGGTCTGTCATACACGTAACAAAAGGAAAAATGAGGAATTAAAATGTATATGAATGTTCTTTAAATATATTGATACTCTGAATGAAAATTTCATTTTAAACGAAAACTATATATACAGGTCCAAAGCATCTCAAAGCTTGGTTGTTTCGTGCTTTGGTTCACCCAATGCATATAAAGCCTCGAGTTCAGCCTTGTACTTGGCGAAGGCATCTTTACGTCGTAACTTAAATGTGGGCGTCATGGTGCTATCTTCGACGGAGAATGGACTCAAGCTGAGGTGAATCCGTTTCACGGTTTCAAAACTAGTGTAGAGAAAGAATCGTGAATTGAAGGCATTGCATCGAAATTGAAATAAAACACGCACCCTTTGAGTTGGTTTTTCTTCGCTTCCGTTGTCAACACCTTTAGGACGGCAGCCACGACTTGGGGGTCTTTGATTGCTTTCTCAAGCGCCAGGGTATTCTCTGGTGAAATCTTGGTACCAAGCACATCAGATGCCAGCGCTGCTAGCCCAGCAGGCTCGGGTATCACGACGGAAAGGAGGTATGACTGCAACGAGTCGCCGTGGACGTAGATCTGGGAAACGATAGGACACGTGCTGTACATGTTCTCAATCTTTTCCAGCGCGACGTACTCGCCCTGAGCAAGTTTCATGATGTTCTGAAAACGGCCGATGGCTCAAAAAGGCAAGTCGTAATGAAGAAAGAGGCACGACTCACCTTGACACGGTCGATGATCTTGAACCTGCCATAAGTGTCGACCTCAGCGACGTCACCGGTGTGTATCCAGCCATCTTTCACCGTATCTCGTGAGTTTTTCTCGTCTAGGTAGACGGATACCTTGGGTCAGAAGTGTATAGCGACCATACGCGCGCCGATGCGTACCTTTGTAATACGTCACGAAACAGTTTGCTCCTCGAACGCAGAGTTCGCCACGAGGGTTGGGCTTGTCCTCGGACGTATAGTTCATTTCGGGTACATCGACGAGTTTCAGCTCGTTTACAGGCTGAGGGGGCCCGATAGTGCCGCCGCAAGAAGGGTCACCTTCCCAGGTGTGTGAGCAAGTCCCGCAGTTTTCAGTCATTCCATAACTGAATAAACCAAAGATGAGGCGTATATGGTTATAGGTGCTAATATGCTTACCCTAAAATAGTAAGAGAAATGTAAGCATGAATCTCGATGAATTGGAGGCCTAATCATTTACCTTCAGTAACTTCGCAATAAAGCGCTATCTTCAGGAAATCTACCACCTCGGCGCTGATTGGCGCTGAACCAGAGGTTACTAGCATAAGATTACCTCCCAGAACAGCACGAATCTGAAAAAGAAAAAATTCATGAGCAGGGACCCAGCAATCAAGCGAACGCAGGCAATACCTACCTTCCGGAAAACTATAGTATCCCATAGCGCGTGAGTGTTCGCACCTGTGCGATGCAACTGATCTAACTTTGTCTGCACAGCTGTCCTGAAGATTGCGCCCTTGATGCCAGGAACATTACCAGCAGCCATGGCAGCTTGATAGACTCTGTTAAGAACACGCGGCACGGATGGGAAGACGTGCGGTTTAAGAAGTTGGGCATCCTCAAGGAGACGCAATGGGTCTCCGGTGAAGAAGCCAATGCAGCCACCTATAGCTATGGTTGCCAACTCGACAACTCGCTATGCGAGTTGGATGTTTCTCAGATAATGCAGGTTAGGTATATATGAAGACTTGCCTCGTAGATATGTGCCAGAGGGAGGTAAGAGATGGTTGTAGAGTTCTCAGGATACACATAGCCAAAGAGATTGGAGTATGCGGCAGAGGCAAGGTTGGCATGAGTTAGAACAACACCTAGACTTACATGAGCGACCAAAACCAAGAACAGAAGTAGTGACCTGTATACCTTTGGGGTTGCTTGTCGTGCCCTGGTAAAAGGTAAGCCGCAGCGTAGATAATTCGTCGAAGAATAACTTACAGAGGTATAACAGATTGACGCTAGTTGATCGGGTTTAGCGGGTATAGTGTCAATGAGATTGGCCTCGCCGTATTCCTCGACTTTCCTCAAGCATAAGTAACAACTGGTGTCTACAATGGAACAAAGACTTACTCTCGCTCAACTCCTTGATCTGAACGCCCACAGTTTCACCCCATGAAACTAGAGCATCTTTTACCTGGGGAGACAACGGGTCAAATGATACAATCATCTTCAGAACTGGTATTTTTGAAGCAGTTTTCAGGAGAGCGGGTATGTGATTTGAGGTAGCAAAGACCACGGTAAGCTGCGCGTGGTTGACGCTAATTATTTGTCAGTGAATGAAGGCCATCAATGGACGTGTTGTCCTACATATATTCTGAAAACTTGTTAATAGATAGAATGGCGGATTATCACGCCGACTTACCCACTGAATCTTTTCCCAGAGTGTCGTAAAGGCTGACTCCAATTTTATTGTAAGCATGGAGGGCGAGATCAACACATTGCCACTCTTCCCTGGAGTTAGTTTACACGCGACATTCAACAAGATGAGAACCGTACCTGGCCTGTTTTGAGACCAAATACCGACAGTCTGCAAGCCGTCACTACCGCCTCCAAGCACACCATTCTTAAACAATGTCTCGAGAGCACTCCCAATACGACGCCTGCGCACATCGACTTGAGGATACGTCTGCCAGACATAATCTCCGAACTTGAGGGGGCTTGTGGATATCACAGGTCGGTGGCCGAGAAATCTGGCACCTTTTCCGAGGAGATAGCCATTGTCGAATATCTCGGGAAGGGTTTTAAAGGCATTGGGAATATCATGGTCCAGAAGACCGTAAATGGCTTGATTTACAAGCAAATTATCAGCATGCTGCTGTCAGTGTAAAATCTTTGTTCGCACCGTTGCGGTAATGAGCTGGTCAGCGCAATATCAGTATTATGTCTGCGAGTGCGTCGTATGGAAGTGACATACCTGTCTGCCCAGCTTTCTTCGTTCCAGGGACGGGTATTGACTGTTTCTTGTAGTCAATGTTATCGGGCAAAGGAATGCTATTTACTTTAACGGACATGGTGTAGATGGGAGTCTCTAGGAAAAGTTCGAATCAAATTGACCCGCGTTGTTGTTTTCCGGTCATCCAGCTTTGACATGTTTACCGGAATAGAAGCACGTGAATCATTTGGTCGTGCCGGTTAAGACCATTTGGGTGAAGAACAACGACAAGAAATAAACATGCACAGGTCTCGCCTTTCAGATAAAAACTTGCATTGCACCACCATTGACAGCATTCATTGCCTTTCACATCATTACGAAGTACACTACGCCACATCGCTTGCCTGTGTGTCAACGATCCTCAAGGCATAGAAATTCCATTTATAAATATATATAAAATATATATATACATACAGATATCATATGCCATGCAAATCACGACATTCAGTGGAACTACAGACATCGAACCTTCTGCTTCTCCTTTTACTCAGTTTGGTCGAGGTAAATCTCGCCCAAAACATTGGGTTCGCCATTAGCATCAAGAAGACCTACGAAGAAAGATATTAACACATGACAACATCCAAGGTGCAGACAACTTACTGTAGTAGCTGGTACTGTCATTTCGCTGAGAAATTAGACAAAACGACGCGTTAGTTCACGTTTGGAAACAATTTCACTATACGACTCACGTAGAATGCAAACCAAGCGTAGCCCTTTATCCAGTCGAGCGAGTCCAAATAAGCAATGGAGGCATTCAAGAACGACTCTACATCTACACATGTCGGTATTAATTATCAGTGGTAGTGGTTCAACAAAATCTCATCGACATGCAATCAGAAGTACTAACCAGGAGTATCTGGCGAGGTGGACGCGAACTCGGTCACCCAAAGGGGGTAGGCACTGAATTCACCGTGGAAGGACCAGATGTAGTTATAGAAATTTCCGACACCTTCACCGTACCAGTGAAGTGGCATAAAGTCGATGTCACAGCTAGTGCAGTTTCCTAGGAACTGAGCAAGCCACGGTGTTCCGGTAGGGCCGTTGGTGACAGCAGGTCCACCAAGAGTGACACCTTGCGCTTTCAAAGGCTGGATGTATTCCATCCACAAAGAAGCAGCAGTTGCAGGCTCGATGTTGGATTGGGATGCCATATCTGGTTCGTTGAACCCCTAAGAAGTGACACGTTCAGATAGGTTTTAGTCGATGTAATTTGCACTTACTAGGATGGTCTTAGCCCCTTGTGCAGTGACGGCAGATGCGAAAGTCTCGACACCACTTGCGCCCCATTGCATGGGGATGTACGTAATGCCAGAGTCGGCGAGGTAACTGGGCGCAGTAACACCCCAGTCGTAAACCCAAGACACTTGAGTGTTTTCTGCAAGAGATATATCACTTGGGTCAGAGGTATCGGCAAAAGCTAGGCCACGCTTGGCATCAGACGCGCTGGACCCCTTGACGAAAGCAAGAACGAGCAATGAAATACTAGTGAAAGTAAGCATGGTATCAGTGAGTGCTGCCACTTGATAACCTGAAAGATGAAGGATTCGTCGCAAACTATTTGAAAGATTTGCCTGAGAGTAATTGGATTTATTCTTGGCAGAAATACATGTGGTATGAACAGCTGCGTATAAATCCAGTGCTTGCCCATCCCGACGACATCTACAAGAAATCTCAGAGGAAAACGAGAATCAAGGCATCTCGACGAAGACTTACTGCACCCATAGTTCACTCATCGTTGATAAGGACTCTTCATCTGTTAGAGCAGATTAACACGATGACTTTCACAAATTTCGGTGTTTTTCGTTGTGCGGGATGTGACTGTCCTGGTAGACATTCCATGTGCCACACAGGGGCAAGATTCGAGAGTATATGAAGGGCCTTAAACTCGTGACCTATTCTAGAGAGCATCCGAGACATGCTCTCAGGGCACTTGGTGGAAGACAATCCACGAAAGGCATCGGAACGAAAACCGAGCTCTGCTACCATAAAGCACGGCCGGATGCAAAACAGACTACAATTGTAAGCAATTTGGCTTGCAGAGGGCCAAAAGACAAGAACGATAAGTCATTGGACTGTAATCGAGACTCGGATAATGTTCGTAACTTACTTACTTGAGCTATCCATTACCATGGTAAAGTTTATCTAAACATAGCGCTTCGAATCCTCGATTCAGACACATATGGGAATGATAGTCTACCACCGCCGTGATATATTGATTTCCAAGCTAATGCTTGAGAGTGACCGGAATGAGTAAGGAGAGAGATATAGTGGATGTGTGTGGAAGCAGTCTGGAGAGTTCAAGTTGTCCGCGAAAATGACTCTGACCGTTCCTAATTTTGAAACTCAGCGGCATATCTTATCCCAGGAGCACACTCGGAAACCCAGTATTTTCTGTTTTAATCCTTCACACCCACGCTGTCTTTTTGCTTAAGCAGGTCAGATATACATGCCCACAGCGCGTATTTTAATTCTTTCTTCTCCGGGAATAGTAGTACAATACACACCAAATACACCGAACGTGAAACTATGGTTTTTCTACCTAAGCTTCTGATATTTGTCTTCGACGAGTCACTAGGCCTGAGTGAAGTAGGATGTGCCCAAAGCGTTGGGTTGGCCACTGGAGTTGAGAAGACCTGGAAGTGACCGGTCACATTAGATCGCAACGATGTACAAGGGAGATACGTACTGTAGTAGCTGGTGCCGTCGTCACGCTGAAATAAAAATATCAGGGCTGAGCATAAACACGATGATGATATAAAAGAAACTCACGAATAAGGCGAACCAGGCATAGCCTGTGATATAGCTCTGAGCATCCAACCAAGTCAGGACCGCAGTCAAGAAAGTCTCCACGTCTATTTTCCAGCCGCACGAGCGAAGTGTATGAAATCAGCTACGGGTGAAAAATGCGGTACCACAAAAACACAAACCGGTGGAATTAGTGGAAGTAGAAGCAAATTCGGTGACCCACAACGGGTAAGAAGGGAAAGTCGAGTGGAACTGTTCGACATAGCTCTCGAAATTGCTAACACCCTCACCATACCAGTGTAACGGGACGAAGTCAATGTCACAGCTGGAACAGTTTCCGAGGAACTGTTGGAGCCATGGGATGCCTGTGGGACCGTTCGTCACAGCAGGGGCACCAAGAGTAACACCTTGGGCCTTGAGAGGCTGGATGTACTGCGTCCATAAGGAAGCAGCGGTAGAGGGATCGACGTTGGATTGCGAGCTAAGGTCTGGCTCGTTGAAACCCTGTCAATGATATCAACGCTGTCATTATATACAAACTCATTAAAAGCAGCGCACCAATATAGTTTTAGCGCCTTGAGATGTGACAGTAGCTGCGAAACTCTCCACACCGCTTGTACCCCATTGCATAGGGATGTAAGGGAGGCCAGAGCTGGCAATGTAGCTGGCTGGAGTAGTTCCCCAGTCATACACCCAAGAAACCTCGGTATTTTCTGCTACCGAGATATCAGTGGGATTGGTGTTGTCGGCGAACGCCAAACCACGCTTTGAGTTGGATGCGTTGGTCCCATTCACCAAAACAAGAGCAAGTAAAGATAGAGCTGCAAGACTGAACATGATGAACAAGAATAGCGCAGTTGAGAAATTGTCCGATGTAAGTCCCAGGCAACCAAGTAGGGTGCTATTTGAAGGATATGTAAGAGTCGTTAATTCCACTTAAATCAATTTGTTGGACTGCATGCGGTCTTCGACTCAACAAAATGCCAATCCAGAAACATATGAGAAAAAACCAAGGGTGTGTGTCGAAATGGCCTGGTAAATCGGTTGCACAGATTCTATCAATGATCTCGGTTTGTGGTGTAAACCAGGCGAAACACAAATGGAAGCTCGGCTCTCCACATGAAACGAGCAGGCGTGCCAGTGGCAGCGGAGTGGGGAGGGTTTTACCAAGGAAATTGCGACTGTTGTAAGTTGAATGATGCCTGAATACCGCGTAACATCAAAGACCGGAGAAGTAAGTCGATCTACAGGGAATACTGGGATAATACCCTACGCTTCCCCTTGAGGCGTCTCATGTTTGTCGTGTATAAGGTGGTGGTATGCTCGCATTGGCACAAGGGGAAGAGTCCAGAGAAGGTCATGCGGTAGAAAAGATGACCTGACAGATTGTGAGTTCACAGGTGATGGTTGTCAATGGGGGAGATTCCCCATGGGTACTGGTACTGTAAATTTCGCTGGCATTTTCTGGCATTCCCAGTACCGCTCGACCATTGTGATTGATTATCCTAAGATCAAAAACATCATCGTGATCGTTCTGCTCCCGAGATCCGCAAGCTTTAGTTCCTAATGAGACGTTAGTATGATATGATATGTTGTCCACTTTTGACGATACTACATACGTTGAGGTAAAAATGATGAGCTACTGAATCGCTTTAATGCCTCCTGACTAATGACTGAAAAATAAATCCAGCGAAATTTTAGTTATTAGTTAAAGTGCATGCTTGTCAGCATGTTCTAGAAGGAAGCGGTCCAGGTTATCATATATCATAACCAACAGGCATTGATACTCACATTAACCCTTTCTGAGCTGTACATGTCAGTGAATATTGTCGTGCTTGAAGCTTGAAGTTTGAAGAAAAACGCGTCGTGAGTCGCGAGTAACTTGAACGTCAACCGCCACTTTCATCCTCCTCTACTAATCCCTTAGTAGCGGCAAGTGCCACCTAAACTTATAACATCATGCCAAAATGATTCCTTACAATTACTTCTCCTTATACACATGGTTCTGTGAAACACAGGTAGAAATCAACCGACACTCCCAATCTCCAAGTGCAAACCCAGGGATCACCACGGCAATGAGGTGGCCCGGTGTCTAGCAACCGCCTTGAGCAAATTTCGCCCAGGCTGCAAGCAGCCTACAGTGTCAATGTGCGTCGTCTCAGTGTCGTCTCACATAAATATATTCTAAGTTCAACAGAGACCAAAGTAGAGTGTAAATGTTAATTGGTCATGATCATGCTTGCCAAGACTATCCAGTCTTTCGTGACTTCAAAATCACCGTTGACAGCAATACCTCGAGTTTCTCAAACCAACCCCATGATGAAGGCTTGCAGCCATCCAGCTGGTCAGCTGTTGTGCATTCCACGGTGATTATGATTATCGTGGCCAATGCTCAAGGAGGAGAGATCCATTTCCAGTCATCACTTTCATGGAATCAATCAGCGCTTTCGTGGAATTTATGAAAAGCCGTCGTGCGTGATTTAGTCTTGGCACTTGCACAAAAGGGAGAAGAAGGTTGTTCTCCGGCTTTCCCCCTCGTTCTCCACATGCACAAGAATTGGAACGTATCGACATCTGGCAACCCGTGCTGATATCCAGGGACGCTAACTTGCCTTGTTCAACGCATCTGTGCTCTCCCATCCGACTTTGGGATCTGTACTCTCAAAATCAGTCTACTTCGCCGATCTTGGAGGTTCTAGTCCCCATCTTTTTCATTACTGTGGCATGAATCAAAGGCACGAGAGATGGGAGATGGTCGTCAGCGGATAATGCAAAGATCCGTCGACCTCATAAAAGGACTCTGCACTTATAACTAATCGCCTCAACATGCTGTCCTCTGTATTTGCACCTCTTCTCGTCGCTCTTCTTTCCTCTGGGTCAGCACACGCGTGGTTCCGTGTTGCTTGCACTACTCCATTGGTGCAAGGTATATTTTCCTGAGGAGCTACGATCATGCCTTGAGCTTACGGATGCTTCACAGAACGTGTGGATCCTATTGTTTCACCCGGAATCATCCCTTCTAATCATGTACACGTGAGTACCGTGAATATATAGGCCCGTCAACCGTGTTGATCATAACGTATCATGATATAGACGGTGCACGGAGCGAACAGTTAGTATGCCCTCAGTATAAGTAGTAATAGGACATGAACGCTTCGTTATTCAGACTTTGCTCCTAACAATACATACGACACTCTCCGTGCCTCTTCGTGCACGTCCTGTGAAGTGACCCAGGTATGTAAAGTTTACTTACCAAGTCACAGTAATTCATTTCTGATTACGTGTTATAGGATCTCTCCAATTACTGTAACCATCGTTCTTCTGTTGTTGTTGCGGTGAACGTGTTCTAAATTTCGACAGGGTTCCCCAAGTTGTACTTCAAGGACCCCACCAACGGGACGTTCGAAGAAGTTTCCAACGGAGGTAAATCTCACGAAATATAACAGGAGCTAGAAAATCCCATTCATGGACTTTCTCTTAGGTCTTTTGGTCTACTACCAGAACCGTGGTAACGGAGACGTCAGCAATGGCGGACCTGGCCTCAAGGCATTCCCTCCTGGCTTCAGGATGATCAGTGGTGACCCCACGCTGAGGACCAAAAAGTAAATCAAGTCTCGTCATACAAAATAAAGACCAAGACTCATTGCGCGACAGATACCCTGAAGGCCAAGGATCTCAAGCAGAACTTGCCGAGCGGGCCATCCAGTGGTCATGCTTGCGCTACGACACTGCCAACTCCACCGGCTACGACGGTCAGTTATCATCATTTTGTTTTTGGTCTCAGGCGGCAGCGCTGATGCCCGAACATAGGCCACGGTTTCCCTTACACAGATTGTGAGGCTGGCTTCAACGCTCGCATCCACATGCCTGCATGCTGGGATGGTGTCGTAAGTGCCTTCTACCTCTCAGTGTCACCGCCATGTCTCACAAGCAAGTAAAGAACCTCGACTCTGCTGACCACCAATCTCACATGGCCTTCCTGTCCGGGCTGGACAACGGTGTCTGTCCCAGCGACCATCCCGTTTACATGATGAAACTCTTCTACGAGGTGACCTGGGACGTGCACTCCTTCGCCAGCCGTTGGGATAACTCGACAGGCTGGCCCTTCGTCTACGCTACTGGGTACGCCATTATGCCGTCGTAGTTGAGTACCACTATCTCATAAAGCTCATGACCTTACTTGATAGCGACCCCACTGGATACTCGTGGCACGGTGACTTCTTCAACGGTTGGGATCAGACTGCTCTCCAAAACGCCATCGATAATTGCAACAACCCCAACGACCAAACTGGAAGCGGTGTCACCGAGGCTTGTTCCTACCTAACCGTCCAGAGTGCTTCCATCGCTGGCGCTTGCAAAGTTAGCCCCGTCGTCAACGAGCCAATTAATGGAGCCCCTCTTGCCAAGCTCCCAGGGTAAGTCATACACCATGACACGCGATGTAGAATGCATATTAAAGGTCTTTTCTCTTAGATGCAACCCAATCCAGCCGGGCCCTGGTGATGCTACTCTCTACTCCGATAGCAACTGCCCTGCGTCCTAAGTTATCCTTTTCTCAAATATGGTTTCATGGTTTGCAGTTCGGAAAGGAATGGATAAAAACTGTTGATACAACTAGCGTTCACTCATTGCGTGAAATGTAAATGTTGTGTCAGGTTCCTCAATTGCTATATTAGTCTGAGCGGTGCCTTATCATTGGTCTAATTAAAACAAGCTAAAGCCAGATTTCTCCCTGACTTCTCTACCTTTACCTCTAATACCCCACACTCCCCAATTCGTTTTTACCATGACCCTTGGATCAAAATCGGCCACCTCCCATTTTTCACTTCCAAAGGCGTTCGGTCCGGGAGTGACCACCCAGTCAAACTCGCCCGCAACTTCTGGAGCGGTCTCGATCGAGCGAATGTCCCTCTCAACATCGGCAGGAGAGAAGCCTGTCACGAAAATCGGGCATCGCGTCGCCAAAAGAGCAGGAATAACGGGTCCCCACTCTGTTGGAGAAGCTATCTGCAACAGAGGTTGGCCATCTAGCTCAGAAACAGAACTTGGCGAGGGGAATCCAAATCCGGGGGAGAAAAGTACGAAAAGATCGGTGTAGGGATCGAAAGTATCCTGGAATTGTTGATGCACTTCCATATAGGTGGCTTGCATGCCGGTGATAGTGAGCTGTGGAGTGTAAGGAACGGTATATGAAGGGACGCCGAACAACTCGATCGAGGACCTAGTGCGCTTCAGGCGGGCGATAGGTGCGGGAGTCGGAGGCTCATAGACATTGGGCAGGTAAACCGGTTTTTCTTCTGTAGCCTCTTTGAGAGCATCAGACGATTCGTTCTCGCTTGCCTGTGTCTCAGATTCTGAGGTTGCGCTCGATGGTGTCGAATCATTCGACGCAGCAGGAGGCTTCGACGGTGAGGCGTTCGGTGGCTTGGGTAAGGATACCTGCGGTCCTATGAAGTGAAGATGGAAATGGCACGAAGGGAAGAGCATGCAGAGCTGTTCCCATACGTGTGGCGGCAGTGATGATTCTGCCCGCGCTCCAAGGATAAAGATGCGCATCTGAGGTTTTGATGCTCCTGCTTCTTCCGTATCGGGAGAACCAGGAGGGACATGTAAAGTAGTACGAAGAGCTATCTGACTATTAGCGCGTGGGTGGAAGTGAACGTGTCAGCGACGGCGTACCTGCCAGAGATCGACTTCCCTCGGGAGTCACGCGTTGGTTGCTCAAAGTCAGGCCGCTATTCTGATGTAGAATAGAACCTATTGTCAGAGGGTAAGTCAACAGTTTGCTCGCGTGTCGCCGTGAACGCTCGGTATCCATCGAAGGGAAACCACGCGTGTACCAGAAGACATCCCAGTTCGCGAAGGAGATAGCCTCTTCATATGCCTGTGGCCCTGCAGGACGTGAATCAGTGCAATGAGTTATAATGGAAAACGTGTCCGAATCATACCAGGCATTTGAAATTCGTGCATCTTTCTTCCACTTCTAAGATCATGTTCGTCTTCGTTGACCTCCCTAAGCCTTGAGCAGTACTTCCTGTGCTCCTCATCCAACTCCCAGTGTTCTTCTGAACAATGCGATGGCCATCCACAGTCTGGACATTCGAAGCTGACTGCGCGAGGCTGGGCCTCTGGGTGTGGGTGCAAAAGGTCATGTGTTGAAGCACAGACTGGACAAGGCGCCAAGGACTGGACGACCTGCCCGCGCGCTTTCACGGCTGGAAATGGTGAGTTGGAGAACGGATGAAACAGATCATCTTCGCTGAGAACCGGTGGGGTGTGTGTATTTCCTGACTCTTGCTTTTTGCGAAAGAAGCTGAATATGTTTCTGTAACTATTTCTATGATGGACGGGCTGTCTGATAAATTGGCGCGGACGTGCCCCGACCAAAAGACGAATGGACGGATGGCGCACGAAGCAAGAGGCCATAAGCGGGTGTTTGGTCTTGTTTGCCATCGCCCTCCGATGATTACCTCCAGGCGGATGTGGCGGGCCGTGTCATTATCTTTTCTAGATACCAGCTTTGATAAGGCTCCGTCACGAAACATGGCTGCAAGAACAGCAACGCTATCGAGAAAAACAAATGAAACCCAGATCGATGTCTCAATAAACCTCGACTGCGCCCCAGGCTCTGCAAATGCACAGCAGATCGACATATCCACCGGCATTGGTTTCTTGGATCATGTAGGTCAGCGATACGAACCGCTTACCCACATATCTCGTTGAGCCATACCTCCAGATGTACCATGCCCTTGCAAAACACGGCGGAATGTCGCTGACGATGAAGTGCAAAGGTGATCTTTGGATCGACGACCATCACACTGCAGATGAGTTCAATCATCGCGTTGTCCATGTCACTCCATAAACCAATCAGAGATTTCGTCGTTTACAGGACAGCGCTATCGCACTCGGCACCGCCTTCAAGGAAGCTTTGGGCGAAGTGCGTGGCATCCGCCGATACGGAACTGGCTTTGCCCCTCTTGACGAAGTGAGCGCTTGGGTTTCCTCAACTATATCACTTCTTATAACCCCGTCTAGGCCCTCAGCAGAGCAGTCATTGACATATGCTCCCGTCCATACTGCGTAACAGACTTGGGTCTCAAACGCGAAAAAATAGGTGATCTTTCCACAGAGATGATCCCCCACATCTTCTACTCTTTTGCCATTGCATCCGGCGTAACCCTCCATGTCGATGTCCTGAGGGGAGAGAATGACCACCATCGGTAGGACTTTATCTCCACTACATTGTTTCTTCTTATTGAGCATTACCACAGCTCCGAGTCTGCATTCAAAGCACTGGCTTTGGCAATCCGACAGGCCATCGAGCGGACAGGCGGAAATGACGTCCCAAGTACAAAGGGCGTCCTCTAAAATAAATCAACGGCTAGCGTCAATCAAGTCTTAGTTTGTATGTGACAATTAAAACCAGGAGGTACATATATCGTGTTTTCAATAGATACTATACAAGAAACTCGTGCAACCGTACAAACAACCACGACTGCACAAGATCAAATGTCTATCCAGCGTCCATCCTGCCATCCCTATGACCAGAAAATGCACTGCTTCTCCGGCGGAGGGTTGAGCTATGAAAGACACGTGGTTAATAAGTTACAAGCCGAGGTGAATCGAGCCGTACCTTGGCTCCCTTCGGGCACTTAAATGCCTCGGCGAATTCTGGAATATTGAACAACGTCCCGTCCACGCGGTATCGGTTTGGCGAGTGGGGATCAGTGAGAACACGTTGCACCTATAACTCCGATGTGATCAATCAAGAAAACTAGCCAAATTAAGAGGCACTTACGGCTGCAGCTTCCCTGATGTTCTGCGCCCACGTTCGTGCAAAGGAGATGAAGAATAGTTGTTCTCTGAAATGTGGATGTGATATAGATCGTTGGTTACGGGATCACGGGTAACTTACCTCGTGTAGTCCATGCCAGGAAGAAGGTATTCCTTCCCAGCATCATATGAGTCTTGATATTGGGCTTTCCATGCACGATATGCTTGGATAAGACCAGTGTCCCCGATATTCTCGCCAGAAGTCCTGTTCATACGTCAGTCAGTGCATGAAAATAGACGGCACAATGTCTGCATACAAATTTCCCTATCGAACAAAACCGATTAGTTCAGCCTGCTGCGGCCGGTATAGAACACACTTACATTTACGTGTACCAAACCACCTTTCCCGTCATATATCGCATAAGCTGTGGGAGTGGCTATCAGTTAGTCACTGATGATGTAAATGAAACAGGAGGATGACTTGCAAGAATACTGCTTTATGATACAATCCTGTCGACTCTGGAACTCTTCACTCGTGGCAGGAGTCCACCATTCCTCGAGTTTACCATGCTGGTTATACAAGCGACCGGACGAATCGAATGCGTGCTTATTCCGTTCCTTTGTAAGACAGCCGACTACAATATGCACAAAATACGCGACTCACAGTTAATTCATGTGCTGCTACCATCCCGAAAGAACCATAGGAAAGATATCCAGGCCTGTGATTTTATCAGTTGGGCACCTCGTTAGCGAGGTGCAACCGTACCATTCTTGTGAGAAATAAGGAGGTCGCAGTATTCCAGCAGGGAACACGATCTTTAGTTAACGTGTAAATATAATTCCTGCTGGAAACACATAGAACCACCACTCACTTCGTTACCCGGAGGATTGTAATACGCATTGACAGTAGACGCAAACATCTCCCACTCGTCAAGGTTTCTCCGTTTACCCAATTTCTGCCACATTTTGTACCCATCGCTCGAACTATCAAACACGCATTAATAAATCCATAAATCTGGACAGAAATAGAAAATGGGATATACTGACGCAGCACTCATCATGTTGTCAAAGAATGTGTCTACGTGTACCTTGACGAGAGAGTAATACGCCACGATAGCTTTCGCATCGAGAGTATTTGGGGAAAGAGGATAGCCAACTTTGACGCGAAGGGCCTCAGCTTTTTCAGCAGCAGCTCTGGCAGATTGTTTGTCCATCCACTGAAGGTGCTTGAGAGAGCTTTCAAATGTTTCAATGATGTCTGCAAACGTCGCACAGATCAGTATCGCAGGCAGATTAAAGTATGAGAGTGATACATACTAGTGATGACATCAGAAGCCTTTTTCTTTGAGTCTCCTCCAAAGGTTTCGTTGACGAAATATCTGCCTGAAGCAAATCCAAGGGCACTTTCGACTTTCTGGGTACAGAATTCCGAGCGCTCGCCCACAGCACCCTTTTTAATACCACCTAATGTCTCCTGGAGTGTTCGCGTTGCTTGCCAAACCTCGGTCGACATGCCGAGATGTGGGCCATATTCCAGCGCTGCACGTACGATAAGATAGGCTTCTACAACCTCAGAGGAGGTCTTCGACAAAATACGCGAAAGAGACGCGGGGTACGGGAGGTAAGTAATGATAACACGCTCAGGGAAGGCACGAGGGGTAAACGTTGCAAAGTAGTCGGGGAAATATATCTGCGGCAACGCGGACTTGAGGTGATTGATGTTGACAGGGTTATATGTTCCAAATGGATCTTGTTGGAGCAAGTCACTGATAAAGACAATTGATAAACTCAGAGAAACGTTCTAATGGAGATAGGACTTTAACATACAGATCAAGAGATGCTGCAGCTATCTCAGCCTCAAATTCGACCACCTTCTTTGCGAGCTCGTGAGCTCTGTGCAATGGATCCTCAGGAAGTGGCCTATCGTGGTCACCGTCATCCCCATCATCGTCACCCTCCCACGGTGGCCAGGGCCAGGGAGGCCAAACATGATCTGTGTCTTCAAGTTTTTCTACTTGCATCACCGCTTGAGAGGATGAAGTTACGATGCCATCTTCATGAACGGGATACAAAATTTCGGTAGCGTCTCCTTCACCGTTGAGTGAAATTAATAGCCGCTCGACGACGTCTTGGTAGACTTCTATTACCGATCGGTCTTTGTAATACTCCTAAAAAGATATGTCGATATAATGTAAAAGAAAATGACACAAAATTGGCACCTTAGCAGGCAGACCCAAGCTTGGTTGATTGAACCACAGAGTCATGTAGTTGGGGTCAACACCGATATCGCCGTCGATATAAAACTCGAACAAGGCATTCACACCTTGCATAAATTGTATCAATGTCAACTCCACAGCTTATTGAACGAAAATGATATACCTCTCGAATGCAAGAAAGCGAGTGAGTTTGTAAGACCTTGGTTTGGACCTGCAATCGGGGCAGTGGCAGCAGCTGCGCTCTTCTTGCCCTTGAAGAACCTTTTGACGGTATTTACAACACGCTGCAACGGTTCTTGCCCAATATAGTTCAGCTTTGGTTCATCCATGCACGATTTGTATAAGGTGCGGAGCTTGTCCAGGAGTTGATCATCATAAGAGCTAGACAAAGGATCCACTTCCATGTTGCTTTCCAGTATGCTTTGGATGATTTGCCTATTTTCCTGGGCAACAATCTCGAAGTTACCGACATTAGATTTGTCGGCAGGTATGGGGTGAGACTTGAGCCAGCCACCATCTAAGAAGGCACGCAAAGATTAATGTCATTAAGCTGATAAGAAGGATGAAGTACATACTGGCATAGTCGTAGAAGTTGTCGCAAGGATTCTGTTCAGTGTCAAGAGAAGAAAGTATAGACGCGGCCAAGACGACGCATTCAGGAGTGAAGCAAGCCTCTTCCTGTAACTAAATCAGCAACGTATATGTCGAGAAGGTTGGGAGTTCATACATGAGGAGGAGGAGAAGGTGAATCAGGTGGAGACGGAGGACCTGTTGGCTCGGGACCTATGATGACTGTACGCGTCTTGGTAGTAGTCTCTGTCTCTGTCTCTGTCTCTGTGTGCGTCTTCGTTTCCGTCTTCATCTGTGTGGTAGTGTAAGTAGATATGGAGGTCAAGGTGTCTGTCTCGGTAGCAGTCTTAGTCTTGGTAGATATTTCAGTGGATGTGATGGTATCGAAAGTGGTAGATATCGCGGTAGATACTGCTGTGGTGGTGGTCGGCGAGATGATGATATCGGTGGTCCTTGACACGAATGTGACTGTGACTGTCTGAGGAGGTCCAGGAAGAGGTTCGCGACCACCGCCACCTCCACCTCCACCATCTCGCAAGTTAAGCTTGTGTTGGGCTCCAGCAAAGAGACCAATGAAGACAGAGCTTATCAAGAGAAGAATGAGGACTTCTACAAGGAGCACCTTTGTGAAACCGGTGAGAGGCTCTTGAACGGCTTCTGTTATGCGGGTTGCAAAAGGGCGCGGTCGTTGCGTTTCTTGGTGTTCTCGATGCTCCTCATTCTCAGCCTCTGAATCGCGCAAAAGGGGTGCAGACTCTGTATGAGATATTATGGTGAGTATATGCGCTGAAGCGCTGTCAAAAAGCGTGTCTACCTTGGTCAGTCGAGGGCCTTGGCTCGTAGTCCGTCATTTTGACGGCGAATATAGAGAAACGGCAGCAATGGTGTGGGTTTAAGTATCTGTGAAAGGTGAATGCAGGTGGTTGCGTGCTGGGTGTCCTGCATGCAGCACGGCTCACTTGTGTTCGTATATCCGTGGGTAAACCCCACACATGCCAACCCAATTCGGTTCAGTATTTATGACCCGGTTCGTCACCGGCCCAATTTAGACCAGCGATCTCCTACTGGGGCGGATCCGAGGACAGGACAGGACAGCAAATATTCTGATACACGTTGTTCGAGGGAACATACTAGTCCTACACTGATTTACTCGCTACAGAATATTCAAACCGGACCATTCGTAGATCACACGAGGGACAGAACCCAATACTTCTATACCATAACAGGACACTAGTCCACTACCCTGTGCAGATTAAATGAAATGGTACCATAGCCTCATCACAAAAAATACATTGAGTTCTCCAGGCTGCGCGAGATATCGCTAAAGTGATCTTGGAAACTTTGAAGGCTGGGGCCATCGTCGGAATGAACAGAAACATTGTCTTCAAAATTCCAGGCTGGATCGTAATGGAACTTGGCCCTTCGACATACAAGCTAGAAAAGCAGCGTCAGCATAAGATGCATGGCCGTAGAACATCTAAAGCACAGACGTCTGCGTCTACATATGCTATTGGTTAGAAGCGGTAATTGTGATAACACGAATTCGCTTACAATACACAGGGGCGGGAATAGATACTGAGCGTGTCGCACGGGCATATGCGTGGCACAAACCATACGAAAGCTCTTGAAGACTACAAAGTAAAGGTAAATAATAGTGAAAGGTTGCATATCAGAGTAACAGAACTACACACGCGTCAGCATTTAAACCATTGTCGTCTCGTAGAACGATATAGTGGCTGGGCCGGCTTGCTATTGGTTGATAATTGTGTTCAGTCAACCATCAAGCACCTAGTGGATACAACATATCACTCACTTCCTTTGATACCAGCGTGCGATTGAAGATAAAAATCGTAATGGACTGGATGAACAATATCACTATCAACGACGAAACCAGCCTGACAGTTGCCTGAAAAAGTGTGGGCATCCTGTGGTTGAGGGAAAAAGCGAATGTGGTGTCGCTTGCCAACGACGATGAAAGTCAAAGCAGGCCAAGTACTCCTCGCTGCGCCATAAACCTTCGATATAGCCTCTGATGCCGAAATAAATATCTAAACAGACAACGAAGTTTCCGAAGCCCTACCTCCTATAGCATTGATCTCGTAATTAATCACCCTGTGAAGTTCGCCCTCGGAAACTCCATCGCGATAGAAAAACATTCGTCTGGGAAGCACTGTGGTCTTTGTTTGAAATACAGTGAGTGCACGCTGTGCACGGTCAACATTAGTATAGTCCCTTTCCAACCTAAACATCACACTTACACCAACCATTTCTCGTAAATCCTGGATAATCTCGAGGCGAGATCTCTGTATACGCACTGAGGCTACATATTGGAGTGCACGAGCGTCACATGAGGAAACAAGGGATGTTGTGGAGGGCCGTAAACCTTCTCCAGGAGCTGGATGGCTCACATCGGCTCCTAGTACGATGGTAGGCTTTGCTGCAAGTTGGGTCATGGCCTCATTGGTAGGACCACTATTGATCCCACCCAATTTCCCGTTGATCCTGTAACATACGACCATGAGTCGAACACATCCATCGCCGATGAATAAATATAATCAACTTGAGCGCAAGGTTATTTTGATACTGATTCATTTTTCGAGTGTCATATCGATTGAATTTGTGAGACACCCATTTCTTAAATATATTACTATTAGTCGAACAACATAATCAGCAATAAATAATGAAACTGACCACACACTGAGTGGGGACACCCTGTGTGATGTCACCAAATCGCTTGACTCGTTGATATGTCAAAGCAGCATTCTCTTGCAAAATCACAAGTACGAAGACAGCCTTGGCAGCAGCACCAGCTCTTCCAATGCTCTATTCACGTCAGTTATTATTATTTACTAGTCGAACGAAATTCTTACCTCTTCGACCCTCGCTTCGTGTCCTATGGCGATATCATGAGGATCTGAAACCACTATTCAAAGACATTAAATCAATTAAATTATAACGGTCGTGTAGGAATTTTAGTACTCATTCCTAGCAAAAATCAGAATAAACTTTGATTCAATTATTGATCATACATACCTCGCTCTCTCATGACTTTGGTCAGGTCCGAGACAAATTGTTGTAGCGCACTTGATGTCGCTCTTTCAGCTGCGAAACTCACCTGAAATCATACTTAACTTATAACTTAGTATGGCCAAATATATGCATACCACTGTCCAACTGCTTATTTTTGCTGGATATTTGAATTGCTTCCCCATCATGTCCCATACGCCGGGTTCCTAGAAAAGCTTTATGTAGGCTCAGACGGCACACAAGTGATATTGAAGACGTACCTTTGCCTGTTGTAAAGTTTTGAACTGTATACTTGGCGGAGGTAGGATACGCCCTGTCACTTTCATGGGCTCCTTCGATATCCGGATACCGGCATTGCGCACATAATCTGAATTTTCGTAATCTAGGAGCTGGAAGACAAATATCATGAAAGAGTCCGAACCACTGCATCAGTGAGATGAAAGGCTACTGACATCCCAACCATCTCGAATGGCCCGTAATCTAGCTTCGGGTTTACCAGGAGAGAACGAAATCATCTGGCTGACTCGCTCTGGGCTGAGCTTTTTTTTGTATAGCTGGGCCTCTGCTGTTACGCAAACCTCCAGCGGGAATATTTCACCTTTTCCAACTCTAATACCTAAACCGTCTAGAGGAATAGTTTTTTGGTGCGCTTGTCGGAAATGTTCCTGAAATGGGATGTCAAAGTGCTTAGGATGATGCGAGGGTTTTGAAGGGGCTACTGACCGCTATGGTAATAGTCGTAATACCTCTTTCAAATGTAATTCTTCCAGCGTTCCTGACGACATCTTCAATCTTGCGAGATCTTCCTTTGTGAGTTGGAAGGTCAATGTATACCCGTAGTCCTTTGAGAAACGTCCTGAGCTCGAAAAATTGCTCGTCTCTGAGTCTGTGCAAGGCTCTTGGTTCTCTCAGCTTCAGGTACTCAGCACATAGAGGTAAAAGAGAACGCTTTGGGGGAATACTGAATAGGTTTTCAGCATAGTTGCAATGCCCTGTTTCGAAGGGGGAACCCACATGGCGGCGGCGGATATGTCCACATTAATTATCATTCCTCCGAGAGTAGGACGTACGCTCCTGTACCACAGCTATGGCATCAGCGCAGACATGATGTAACAGTATGGTACTGACTGAAAATAACCTCGCCATAGTTGTAGACCGTCTATTGAAGTACAGACATTATTGGCGAAAAAAGCCCGCGCATTATGCGGCCACGAGCTGGGAAAAATCAGTCTTAGCTGCAATGGCGTAGTGCTCGAAATTGTAATAACCTGATAGGAGACACCCGAACAAAGACATTCAGCATGTTAATTGTTGTGGCAATTTCTCCATCTGGCTCTATGCGTTTAACGGCTCCAGCTACGAGAGGCTCTAAGACACTGGTTTGGTATATTCAGCAATCGAAAAGAGAAACCGGAAAGGACGTTAAGTTACCGAGGGTCGACGATGGCTACAAATACAACTCTGACGGATACCATCCTAGGATTTGGTCTGGGGTTGTCGGGATCCATACGGTTAAGAGGCAGGTGAAACTGAAGAAATATTAGCTGGAGGAGTTGTCAGAGGTGAAATACATCACCTCTTCGCTGTCACCTCCATTAACAAAATTGAGACGATGGGTGGACCATATATTTTTCTTGCCATCGAATGCGACTCGGGGGTGAAACAGGTCTGGACGTGATTCCGTCTGTAGGCGAGTAATGATTTCCATACCCTTGCGTGAGCCGATTGTGAATGCTGATTCGCCACTCCCACCCGACTTGGGATCGAAAAGCGGAGATATGGCTTGAAGAACAGATGTTAAAAGGCGGCTCGGTCAAGTTGTGAAATAGAGTTCCTACCGACTGGGACCATCCCAAACATCAACCCAACATCAAATTCATAACTGAGAGTTATTGAGGTGATTGTTTCAGAAGCTTACCGTCATAATGATGTATTTTGACTTTCCCCACATCCCATGTGAGCTTGAAAGCGTTGGTATATGCCACGACCCTCTTTCCGACTTTTCCTGGAGAACGCCTTTCGGCAAAGGCTAGTGGAGACGTGGTACTGACCATTGGTGATAGTACTGAAGCTTATATTGAAGTTGTGTATGAGATTGATTAATTTGACGCCTATGTCGACGTACTATGGGTTCCAGTCGATTGAAGGTCTGACGGAATATGCAATTCGAGGATTAAGGGCGATCTCCAAGTGGCAGAGTTTTCCGAATCCTGGTAGCACTGACAGGAGGCAAAAGGGCATAGAGAAGATATGGATCAGAGAAGAGCGGCTCATTCATGCACATGCCTTTACACATTTCCCCTTCAAGCGCAGAACGTGAACTGGGCTTCTTTGAGACGCTGGTCCCAAAATTATCATAAGTAGCGCCCGCAGTATACATGCCGTTAATTCACGAATGAATACAGATCGTGACGCAAACGGCGGTACACCCTTGCCAAAAGCAACGCAGAAAAGCTCATTGTACAGGTATTGTAGTACTACTGGCTACCACAAAGCGTTTCAGCGAGCTGTCCTCCTGTACCTTGCCAGTGGCCAGACCCATCACTGGGCACGTTCCCTCCTCATGGCAGGAGATTAGCAGGAGATACCGTTTTCCCAGCAGCTTTTGTCAGCTAACCGAATCCATTTAACACATGGTCAGAAGCAACTAGAAAACAAGATTGCATCGTTTATCAACGCACATTGACTACTGTCGCAATTTGAAAGTACAAGTACTACAATGGAAAAAATAGTTTGATTGGATGTCATCAAGACGTACAACAAAGAAAGCAAAACGTAAAAATCGTGAAAATCAAAATCAAAAAGTCGTCGCAAGGAAACGTTTCAAACATCAGGACGAGGAGCAAAGACCGAGAACATTCATACCACATAGCTGTACGATCTATTTTTTTTCTTATCTGCCATAGGATTTTGCATATTTTCACATGGATTTACGGTTTAATGCATCTTGAATATCAGTAATTGCTCTTGCTGAGTCCACGAGCTGAGATCCGCCAGGGAGAATCGCCAGTCGTTGCTTAGTAGAGTTAAGCATTCCTTGAACATTGGGCACAACACGTGCAACATAGGGAGCGATAAGAGGGTCCTATTGGGGCGTTTGTTAATAAAAGTACATGGTGGCATCGACAGAACACTTACGCTGGTGTTTAAGACTGCAGCGGTCCTTTGCAGCCACCACAGCGCAGACTTGAAGCCTTCATCAACTGGCGGGGTTTCACCAACAGCCGCCGCCAACTACAAGGAAATTCGTGAGTTACATAGACACACACGTTCACATTGTGCAAAACTTACGCGGTGCAAAAGAGTCAACACGACAGCTTGCGACAAAGGTCCTGGACTATTCATCGGCATAACGATCTCCGGGTTGGATCGTGAAAGAAGCTCCCGCAGCTGCCTTGGATCCTGGGTACCCAAGACGGCGAGATATGTATCATCCCACTCTTCAGTTGAAGCCGGAGGTGTGCGCTTCGGGAGGGGTGGGGGCGGGGGCGGAGGCGCGACAGGATGAGACGCCTGAGGTGCAGCGATACCAGAGGGGAACCATGACCCGTGCATCGAAGGTGGTTGCTGTTGTTGCTGTTGCTGTTGCTGCTGCTGTTGATACGAAGGCTGACCACCGTAAGAAGGAGGTGGCGCCTGAGAGGTGGGGGGGAGATTCTGTGACCTCATCTGGTTCATTTGTCCAAGGCTGGGCCCAGTAGGGATTGGGGAGCCACTTGGAGGTAAGCGGTGGTGGGCGGGCCCCATGGCAGCAGAAGCATTCATAGTCAGGAACTTCACTTGATCCGACAGCATTCTAACCGAGTGTTCAAGATCTCTAATCAAAGACTAAGGGAAGTCAAATTGTCAGCATTACGGACGTGGCTATAAATGGCGCGAGACATACCTCTTGACTGCGGGCAGTCTCGGTCTGATAAGCAATAGAATCTTTTTTAACGCTCATAATTTCAGTCCGCATCTCCCGGATGATTTCTTGATGCATCGACGACGTTTGTTGGGAGTACGCGGGTACAAATGATTTAGTAATGACATCTTTGACGTATCTTTCAATGAGAGGATTCAAGTTGGATGATAAGATACTAGCAAAGTGGTTGGAAATGTCAGGGCGAACAAGCAGTTTCTCAATTTCATTTGGCAAGCTCTATCAGACGGATGGAAAATACCTTCAATGATATGATAAAATCGTATAAGATGAGAGACTCACCTGTTGTATAAATTCTGCAAGACCTCGTCCCACATGCTCGTTGAGCGCCGACCTAACCTCCGTCCTCGTGATATTTTCCAAAGCGGGGAGAACAGAATTCTGCACTTCAGCCTTAACAGCCATCTCGACAACACGAGTTGTATTCCTCGTGAGTTCCGTCGAGATAAGCTTCAAAATCTTCTCTTGGCGAGTAAAGTCCTCCGCCTGCTCATGTGCACGGGCCTCCTCCAATCGTTGATCTAATCGCGAGTCAGAATCAATGACTATATAGCGAAATATCCAAAAGTACTCACGCTGCTTGTCCATCTCTTTCCCAATGAGCCTGCCGATACGTGTATGCAAGCTCTCCTCACTCTTCCTAATCTCCTTCGCAAGAGATTGGGTAAGGACCGAATCACCAGACGCCGAATCACCGCTTTTGGCGCTCCTTTCCCTCTCCTTCTCTTTTCCGTTCTCATCACGATCTCTGAACGCAACATTCTTGCCTTTGGGGGCCTTGCCCTTTGTCTCAGGAACACGAACTTCATCACGTGCTGTATCGCCTTCGACCTCTTCAGAGGGAGGTGTCCTTAATCTCGCCGGAACAATGGTCTGAGTGACCTGCTGAGAACTCGACAGATTAATGCCGCTGGAAACCGGAATTTGATGTTGACGGGGAGCTTTATCAGCGACCGCAGCTTGAGAGTAAGGAGGGAACTTTGAAGGCGCGGTCATAAGCGCGGTGTCAAACCACTCTTTTCTAATAAGGACTTGGTCCACACCACTAGAGTGGACAGAGAAAGCAACTAAAGCAAGTTCACCCGGAGGTACCTTAGCTGCGATGCAGGCCGCGTGTGCTTCATCACCTGTGGGATCGGCGTCTGCCGATAAAATAACGAAGTGGATGGTGGGCTTAGGGCCAGAGAACTCAACGGTCTGTTCAAAGTAACCTCCACGAATTAGCTCCCCAGAAGGAGAGCTAGAGACATCGAAGCCAACTTTGAGAGCGATGAGACTGTCCCTGCGGTTATTGGCAACCCAGAGCGTCTGAATCCTCGAGTCGTAATTGACGTGTCCAAACATCTCAGGATCTTCCCTGTTGCCATTGACGAACTTGAAAGTCGACAAGACATTTTTGGTGATAACTGAGAGGAGCTGGAAGATAGTTCCATTCTTCCTCCCAATCACAATGCCATCGTCGATGAAGGTCAGCGACGACGGAACATCATCTCCACGAACTTTGTGGGACCAGAAGGGCAGTTTGTCGTGGACGTTCCAGAGAGTCAAGGTTGAATCTTCGGATATAGTGGCGATCGCATAATGAGGGACGTCGAAATCGAATGCGACGAGACGCTGTATATTAGGGGTAAGCACCTTCCTTCGACAGTTTCGCGTGTTACTTACCGAAGGTACAGAGAAAACCTGTGCAATGCGGTGAAGGTCTGCATGACTCAAAGGTTCACCCCTGTAAATCTGAGCGGCATCTGTCAAATCAAGCACGAACATCTGGGACTCTGAGGCCACAGCAAGCGTGTCGGGCTGCTTAGGATGCCACTTGACGGACTGCAGTGAATCTACATCTCCGCTAGGCACGACGCACAAGAGGAGTCTGCCACTACAAAAGGCATTCAGCATCATAGTATGTAAAAGTAACGTATAACCACTCACGGTACGTCGTCCGTGATGACCTCGGGCAATTCCCAAACAACAAAACCACCATCTGAAGTGACACCTCCAAGCCTGTTACCATAGACGGCCATATCGATGACCGAGGTAGAAGGAGGGAAGGGGGACGGCAATTGAAGGAGTGTACGGTCACCGCTGGATCGTGAGATAACACGAACACGGCCTGGTGGGCAGTAATCAGCAGTAAGGTCAGCATGAGAATTGTAGGTCATACCTTTCGTCATGGCGTAAGCAATCCAGTGCGTAGCGCCAATGGTAGTACCAGGCAAAAAGACCGCGTCCTGCTTGACCAGCGCGATAGCAGTCGACTTAACGGCGTCTCTGGGCGCCTGAATGTCGTCCAGTGCCTGAGAAACATCAAACACAATACTTTGGGCCTGAGAGCTACAAGGCCAGTGAGTAAACCAGCTACTTCACAAGAATTGTAGTGTACCTAGGACTTGATTGACTCTTGGCCTTGGAGATACCTTTCCCTTTACCCTCTCCTTTCCACCCAAGACCACGAGGACCCGGGGAGCTTTCTTTATCTCTTCTAACAGATTGGGGCAAAGGCTGGGGCCCTACAGGGGATTCGACCGAGCGAACCTGAGGGGGGCGCTGTTGCCCCGACATCTTCGGTGGCGACGACCTCGGCGACGCCGCACGCATAGGCTTAGGTGGAAGAGGAGGCGGACGTTGCTGTTGCTGCGTAGGCTGTACTTCTACCTGAGAAAACTCGTCCGTAGTGCTATAAGGGTCATAGGAGGGAGATGGCGGCTGGAGAGGGGGTGGTGGCTGCGTCCTCGTAAGTTGCTCAATCAAATTCTCTACAGACTTGCGCTTCGGATCGGCTGCATTGGTGCTTGTTAGCGAACCCAGAGATGCCGAAGTCCATGAATCCTCGTTGCCACTCGATGCACTGGGTGGCGCTGCGGGAACAGGCTTCTTCTTCACAGTCGACGACGATGACGCCAGCGCATCAAACGGCGAGACGAAGTCGAACATGGACTTGCGACTTGGGGATGGAGACGACTGCTGCTGAGGCTGAGGCTGGGATTGCTGTTGAACCGGTGGCTGTGCTTGTATCTGCGGATCTTGCAATCCTTGCGACTCTTCGAGCTGGAGGTATCCACCACCTTCATGATAGTTTGCGTACGTTTCTTGCTGCATCTGCGATGCCGTTGGTTGGGGTGCATATTGAGTAGAAGCAGGAGCCAACTGAGGTAAGGTGACTGGCGGAGAGTCAGGAAAGGTAGAACGCGAAGTGCTGTTGGAAGGAGAGGAGTCAGTAAAAAACATATCGATATATTCCCAAGTCGCCATAGAAGAAAGGAGTGCTGAGAGAGACGAGTGCGGGTGATGAAAGTAAAAAAGAAGACGAAGAAAAATGGCAGAACAGACCAGCCTCGTGGTGGACGCAAGGCATGCCTGCCATGATGGAAAGGAATGGCTGCAACAGTCCCAAACATTCGTATGGGCAAAAATAAGTACACATGAGGAGGTGAACTCGCTGTGATGTCCTCGTGCATACGTGTACGAACATCATGTATACGAGCGCTAGTCCATGTTGCAGACACCATGTACACAAATCCGTGAGAGTAATATCGGTGGAAAACTTACCCAGACATTAATTGCTCTAGCAGAAATTTTCCTTGAGATTCACTGTTGTTTGAAGGAGACTGCCCCGATCTCTGGGATGAGGCGGGAGGAGTGGGGACCTGCTGAGTCATCTGAGCAGGAGGTCCAGTAGGAGGTCCTCTGATGCTTCCAGGCGAGGAGGAAGTAGTATATAGAAGAGAGAGGAGAGCGCTCTGTCTGTCCGTTGTTGACGATATTGCCGGCGCAGAACCTGTCGAGGCTGCGTCATCGTTCGCAGTAGAGATATTAGGCGTGGCTGGAGCAGAATTTCCGTAAGGATTTGCAGCAGGGCCATATTGCTGTTGAGATAAGGGCTGATTTAGATTTTGAAAAAGAGAATCAAGATGGTTTGGGGATGATGAAGACGACGGGGGCTGGTTATTGGCAAAAAGTGGACGTTGAGACTGCGAACCAGGAGGAGGGGATCCTCTAGGAGAAAACAGGTGGTCGTGCAGATTTGTTGAGCGGTCCATTGCACGCGAATATCCTGCAGCAAAGTCTCAGCGATAACGAGGGCGCCCTGTATGCGGAGGAGGAGAGAGTCTGGAGATGCAAACAAGATTTTCGAATCCACAGACAAGAACGCGGATGCCTCGTTGCAAACACGCGTCGCCCACATATGGTGCACTTTTCCCACGCCTCTGCCCAATCCACAGCCAGAGCCATATCAGCCCATCGCAGCCTTACAATAACTCGGTTCACTGGCCTGCCACGCAGTCTGGTGAACAGGAGTAAAGACACATGGCATAAAACTACTACGAACACGAACACGAACACGAATCGAAACTGCACAAAGAGGCGATGAATGATATAATCTTACAAGAAATGCGAAAGACAATGCAGTCCAAGAGGACAGAAAGCACACGCAGCGTAAATAGAATGCTTAAAGCATCAGTCCGTGAACATCAGAGAGAAGAACAAAACAAAACATAACACACACGGGACAAATTACGTATCAAACCGTGGCAAGCAGAATGGGCTTATCAACAGTCCTATGCTCACTATCGCTAGTTCGGCCGTTGCTCCAGGCCTACCCATCCACGCGCATCAACACGCGAATATGCTGTCGTAGGAGCCGCAGATACTCCCACTCCGATAAACGACTTGACGCGACCATGAGTACGTGCAGTCGCAACACGAGGTGTGGATATCGCAGGGAACGGGAACGTATTCGTATTGACATTCGAGGTGACAGTCATCGTAGAGGGCGTTCTGAGGCACATCATAGCATTGGTCGGGGAGGGCGGGAAAACGAAAAGCGTCTGGGACGGCGTGGCTACCACAGGTTGCCGCGGCGATGTTTTAGGGGGAAACGCGATCCAACTGGGGTGTCGGCGGTGTTTGAAAGACGGTAACGCAGTCTTGCAGCCATCAGTGCTGGCGCGTAGACGCGCCGTCTGCGGCTGTTGGGGTTCTTGTTGCACAGCAACGGGTGTAACGGGAGATGGTGGTACAGGTGGCAAGAGACCAAGAGGCGGGGGTCGACGTTTCGCTTTCGTTCCTGGAGGTTTGAACGTTGGCTGGAATCCACTAGCTGGAGGCGGCGGGATATTGAATGAGATCTGCGTTGCAGGCGCCGAAGGCATAGAACTCGACCTGTAGATGGATGCACGATGAGCTGTAAGAGGTTTGAAAGGTGTCAGATGTTGATTATTAGACTCGCTTTCACCAGGCGATTCACTGGACATTGATAGACACGGACTTCTTCGCGGCTCAGTTGCATTATCAAAACCACCGCCTATGCCCAGCAGTTCCTGCTCTTCGTCGGCCTCCACAAGATCTTCGCTGAGTACACTACCTGCTGTGCGAACACTTGCAGATGAGCCGGCACGTTTGCGGCCGTAACGATTTCTCCATGCGGCACCCATGCCTACTCCAGAAGAGGCAATAGAAGAGCCTGATGGCTTACGTGCGATGATGCGTTCCTCCATCGCGCGATCGAGGTCTTCGGCTTCTTGCTGCATGATATCGTTTTCGCGATCGTCTGCCTCGTCGTCTGCATACGCAGAACGACGACGATCCCATTCCTTGTCTTCGTCCATGAAAGATGATTTATCTGAGAAAGCAGGGGAAGCGTGACCACCTCTGAGAGTCTTCTCATATTCTATCAACTGATAAATCAAGCTATGCCGATAATTAGATGATGAAACTAATTCATGGACAACGGGTATAGCTTACGACATATTGGGACCTATGCACTTGCTTTTCTCCTTGACGAAAGCGTAAGCAGATTGCATGCCTTTCAGCTGCCACACCTCAGGAGGGACGGAGGTAGAGCGCGTGGCCGCTGCTCGCATGACCAGAGCGATAACAAACGTTGCTGACCGTGAAATACCACATTGGCAACTGTAGTTCTCGGTCAGGGCAAGAAAATAGCTGTCTGTTGAAATTACGTACTGTATCAAAACGCCTTCATTGCGCTCGAGAGCAGCGTCTACAAAAGCCATGGCCATCGGGAATCCTTCGTTCACGAGATCTGACTGACCATGAGACCACATGAGCTTCAAGTAGTGCATACCAGGCCTGCCGCTGGGGATGTGAGGCGGATAATAATGGGAATTTGACTGTCCCGAGGTGGTATTGAGCTCTGGTGTGGACAGGAAAGGACGAAGAGGCTGTGTAGCCGCCGAGTCGAAAGGGGATGTCACTTCCTTTGCGACGTTGAGAATGGCCTTGATGCGGCGTTCGAGGAGTCCTGGCCAGTCACGAGCATTGTCTTCGGAGCCTAACCAGATACCAGGGAGTATCTGTACGGGGCCGTCTACATATGGCATGGTAGGGGAGCCATCCTCTTCCTTGCGGAGAGCAGGCATAGCAGTATTAGGGAGAGACAAAACTGAAGGTCTCCTCGGGCGAAGTGACTTGTACATGTCGGTGTGAGCTGCGTCGGAAGCACTGGGAGGTTCGGAGGGGACTGAGGAGAGGGAATTTGAGGAGGACTGAGCGGAGGGAAGAGTGATTGAGAGGCCCTTGAGATTCCTGAGAGAGCGGGGCTTCCTGGAGTTAGAGAGGGGACTATATGCGAATTCAGAGGCAGGGGAGGAAAGTGCAGAAGCAGAAGTGGTGTCTTCTGAGGAGATGAGTGCAATAAGCGGGTTGTGTACGGGGGTTTCGATGCGAAGAGAGGTCGGAGGACCCCTTCTGCGAGGCGGCTGGCTGAGCTGCGGAAGGCGAGGAAGTGTGGACTGCATCGTTTTTGAAGATATTGATATGTGATAACACGCCCAGCGTGGTGAGAGATTTTTTTGGTGTTGAGCGATATGGGGTTCGATTAGAACAGGTAGCGGAGAAGGGGATGAAGGAAAGACGATAAACAGAACATGCAAAGTCGGAATTGGAAGAGGCTGGCTGGATAAGCGCAGAAGGGTTTGGAGACAGGAAGACTATCAAGAAAAGAACAAGAAGCTGATTCGTGATGGAGCTTAAGAAAAAAAGTACAACGGTCAAGGGGGTGAAGGGAAAGAGAAAGAGGTGGAACCAGGATAAGGCCTTGGCGTGTAAAGAAAAAGGAGACCCGATGGGTCCCGACGAGAGAGAACACTGCTGTCTGTCCACAGTCCTGACCACCGTTCGATGTCGTCCAACCAACACAGTTGTCTTGACAGCCACCATCTTGTGTGGCCTTGCTTTGACAGCATCTCACGTGCACCGGCTTTATCTGACTGTGGCTTTGACACCCTGACTATAACCTCTTATTACTATCCACCTCATACATAACACAGCATACCGCCAACGTACCGCTAGCCCGTCGCGTTCGCAGTCCGCGAGGCTGCTCGTCGTCTGACCTCGGAAAAATGCTGCTCTTGACCTCCATTTTACGACACTGTCTTATCACCCGGAGAAACTCAGAAACATGACTGACTCAAGCGCAAGTCATGCTCAAATTGTTCCGGACTATAAAGTGGGTTCATCCTTCTGTATCTTCAACAATGCCTTCTGCGACCCTCAAAATATTCCTCATCGCCATTCACACCTCCTTGGCCGGCCTGCTCTATGGCCTGGATACAGGTGAGCCACTGCCACCACCCTTTCATTCAATCGCAGTCTGACCGGTCTAACTCGTTCAGGCTCTATTGGCCCTGTCACTCAGATGGTCCAATTCAGTAATTCCGTCGGCCATCTTACCTCGACCATCCAAGGTGTCTATGTCGCCTCCATTCTGCTCTCTGCAGCTTTGTCATCCCTTTGCAGCGGTTATGTCGCAGACCGCATATCACGCAAATATGGTATCCTCACCGGGTCCCTCTTAGTTATCATCGGCACAGTGATATCTTCCTCTGCACGTAACTTTACCGCCCTCATCTGTGCTCGCCTCATCACCGGAATAGGCCAGGGACAGAGCATATCCGTCGTCACAGTCTACCTATGCGAAATCGCACCACAAAACATCAGAGGCGCCCTTGCGTGCATGATCCAACTGCTCATCACAATCGGCATTGCGGTTGGCTACTTCGTTGCCTACGCTTCTGCTAACATACACAATAGTCTTGCTTGGAGAGTCCCATTCATCGCCCAAGCTTGTATGGCGACCATCCTCGCGTCAGGAATGGCTTTCATGCCATTCTCACCTCGATGGCTTGTTCAACATGGTCGCATCGACGACGCCAGAAAAGTCCTTCAAAAAATGCGCGACAGTGACTCTGTCGAAAGTGAACTGCAAAGCATCCAGAACAGCCTCGAACAAAGCGAGAACGAGAAGAGGGCATCGTATTCCGAGATGTTCCAAAAGCGATACATTAAGCGCACCTTGCTTGGAATTTTCTTAATGTCTTTCCAGCAGCTCACTGGGGTACGTCAAACCTCGCCCAAGCTTCACGCACTAGCCATTAATTATGCCCTCATGCTTCTTAGATTGACGTCATATTATACTACGCACCGATCCTCTTCACACAAGCAGGATTCACCTCTCAACGTGCCGCTTTTCTTGCTTCTGGTGTATCGGGTATTATTAATCTGGTATTCACCATACCTGCGCAGATATGGGTAGACAAGTGGGGGCGAAAATTTCCATTGATAGCTGGCGGTTTGGGCATGGTGGCATGTTTTATGGGTGTGGGGGCATTATACGCGAGCCATGGAGGTAAAGTTGATGGTGACGTCTATCTGGAAGGTAAAGGACCACAATGGGCAGTCATCATTCTAATCTATCTTTTCGTGGCAAATTTCTCGTGGTCTTGGGCTGTGGTATGTAAGATACTCCGCATAAGAATGATAAACTGATGATCTCAACAGGTTGGGAAGATATATGCTTGCGAGATCATACCCACCCGCCTCCGTGCGAAAGCATGTGCTGTCCAACAGGTGGGTCTTATTATCCGATGTGTCATGCTGTCATTAACGTCCCGTAAAAGCTGTCAAATTGGCTCGTGAACTTCGCTGTCGCGTTGACCGCCCCTCTGTTTCTACGGGCCTCACCTAGCGGACCATATTTCTTTTTCGGTTCCACGACACTCTTCACCGTCACCATCTGCTGGCTTTTTATGCCCGAGACGAGTGGTAAAAGTCTGGAAGAAATTGAAGGATTGTTCGAGCTGAGGCCAAGGCTTCACGTCGAAGAAATGGAGGTGGAATGAAAACTCACAGAATTCGAACTACTGGGAATGTGACCCCAAAAGCACGGTTATTCATGTAATGGTACTGTATATCAGCCAGAATAACACTGCATCTGCTAGGCCGATTATTACAAAACAATGACTGGATGTTAGCATGCCTGACATGATCCAACCCCAAGATTGCTCCACGGACCCATGGGCCAGAATAAGGTGTAGCAACGAGCAGACCCCCTTGAATCAACACGCCGAAGATAGCCATGAGCTTATCTGCAATGAAAGCGGCCGTATCAAATGGGGGTTGGTTATTGTCAACTCAATTCAATTGCAATGCACTCTTTGAATTTGTAAAGCCACATCCGCTCGAAGAAGCTTTGATTCCCCTATCCATGGTATAGTTGGTGCGAACCCGAGGGCACTCCAATGATGCATACCATACCGCAACCGATAAGACACTAGGGGCTAGGCATATGACCTTGCAAGCGAGGTAACAGAGTCACATCACATGTGGCCTCTTGTCCCCTTGTCCACCAAACTTTCTAAAGACTGATTGAGTTCATCGTATGGCTAGACAACCCTGGACTTGCCAGTGGACAAAACCGGTAGCATGGCATCACTTTTGAGCCCCTGATTTAAATAGTGACAAATAGCGCAGAGCAGATTTGCTTGACATAGTCGTACATGCGATCAGCAGGATGTCCAGGGAAACAAAGAAGCACAACCGGCAAGACCAGAATATATGCGGGCCGAGGGCGGGAGCGCCGAAGTAGATGGTTTAAGGTGTCGTGTCGGATTGATCCACTGCATACCAAGCCACGCAAGATACACCAAACGTCATGCCAAAGGCGCATCCCACAGTCTATAATAGTACACTGGATAGGTGCCAACGGGATGCAAAGGGATCAGTGACTCTTTGGGGATCTCCCGTAATGCCAGAGAGCTATAGGAAACCATGCGGCGTCATGCTTGTCCCGCCCATGAGCAATGTTTTAGACTCTTGTGCCATTCGGTGTCTGCGCTGTGTGTCACCGCATGTCAACAAATTTATGGGGCATACTGCATCTGGATACTAAGCCCAAAAGATGAGAGGCATGAGAGTGAAAGACAATCAAGTCCAGCGGAATATGCCGCCCCAAGAAACTCAGGCAAACAAAAAACGTACGAGCTTCACAGGCACGAAGGGCGGAGGCTGTCAGTGGCACTATGCCATTCCCATATCGCGCGGTACTTGGACAGCCAAGATCCATGTTGCTCCTAATGTCGTTCCTTATCAAGCCTAAAGCCGATGAGCCATTTCTTGGAGAATCAACCAAGGGATCAACCGGTAAACGCCACCCTGATTGTGACGCAAGCATTCCCTTTGTTTCACAAAAGCGCGCACTTTTATCTTGATTAGATCGATGCTTGTCTGTAAACAAAGGTAAACAAAGATTAGATATAAATTCGACGTTGAAGAGTTGTTTCTAATACTCATCGAAACACCAATTACACCTCTACCACCCCTTCCACACAACCACAGAAATGATCTCCGTGCGTACTACTGGGTACCAGATCTTTCATGCTGTAATCTGATATCATCCCCAACAGAACGTTCAAGCCCCCGTCTCTGAGCACTGCGGAAGCAGCGCTTGCACTTGTGGCGCAACGTATGATTCAGTATCGTTCACAGTTGAGTACGATGCTCACCGAGATCCTGTACAGCTGCCAATGCAAGGCTGGCGAGTGCAAATGCTAAATGCATCGCCTTTTCATCCACCACCTCCAATGTGTAACATAACGCTGCTTGCTGGAATGTGTTGTATGAGTTTACGGTGTCGCCGATATTGTTGTATTTTGTGAATGCTTGAAATTTGATTGTTTGTATGCCTTTACTGCGTGATGAGGACATCATGACCAACTCCAGCAACTAGTATATCATTGAGCCATATCATCTAAAAAACAACAAATAAGAGTGATAAGAAATCATGCTATGCTTTGTTCTTGAATTTCCTCCGCTTCAAGACCATCAGTTCATGCCATGGATGAATTGAATATGTACTCACCTATTTCCTTGTACCTACTTCGCCTAGCGGGATCGATTTCTTGTAACATAAGAAGAAACCCGAGACATTTCTGCGCTGTCTCCTTCGAGTTCTCGTCCCGATTGTTCCGCAGTAAAAGACGCTGATAGTGAACCAGTGATTCCAAGCACCCTATTTTGCGTCAGCCTCGAATTAAGAAGCGTATACGTGGCTGTTTTACATTTGCTATCAGGTTGTTCTTTCAAAAGCTCTTCGATACTGCCTATCTCACGCTCCAGAGTCTGCCGTTCCTGGCCTGGAAGATATGAGGATGAATTAGCTCAAGGCACCCCGAAAGTCAACTCAAGACATATAATTTACCAGATCCCACCAGCCATCTATGATATATCCAAGCACTCTGATCATCGGGATCTGTGTATAATGCATTTCTGACGAATTCAAATTCTGATGTAAAGATAGGTATCAGTCCCTGCTTTTAGAAACAAGTCAAATTCGTACCATCTTCTCGTGAACTAATTGCACTCGTTCCGACGTCGTTCCACAAGGAGGAAAGGATCTTGGAGCGCTGATGCCATGCACTAAAGTTGGAAAAGTTGGCCTCGATTTTGCGAGTTGTATAAGCCAATTCGGAAGCCTCGGGCCTCCGAGTTGGCATCATTGCTAGGACGTATCTTCGATAGTTCCACGCATGGACTTGTGAGCGATAAATAAGTAGGGCAGTACCTGGTATTGTTTTTCAGAAAACTCACAGTTCCTTCCATCTGCATCCAGCATTCTCTCCACTACATATAGCTCCCTGTCCCATTTGGCCTTTTTCCAACTATGAGATAACCCATCTTCGGTTTCGGGACCATCGGGAACGTTCTCTAGACACCATCGACGGTAATTCCAGATCCCATATACCTTTGGGTTTGCCTTAAGGGCCGCAGTCGTCATCGAAAGTTCGCTTGATAACAAGTCATTGATGCCTTCCGGTGAACTGCGAGGCTCATGAGCAGGCGCATAAGTAAAGAAGTGATGTGTCGTTCTAGGATACCGACCTATTAGGAAATAGACCGTGGAGTAAGATGTTTCTTCGGTAGTTCCAGATAGTGTAGAACTCTGGGTTTAATTGAAGCAAGGTTTGAGTAAGGTCGAGAGCCTCTGTGCTGAAATCCCGGCTTTTCTTCTGGATTTATTTTGGGACCAATGAGCATCAAGAAAGAGCAGAAAATACCTAAAGCGCGCACCCTAGAGGTCACCTCTCTGGTTAAAGCTAGATAGTCCTGGATTTTGGACTTCTCGCGCTGCTTTCTGGCCTCGATTGCAGCAGGAGTTTGTCGAACCCGTTTCCCACTATGCTAGATATTGAGCTCAGCTCCTGCATTCACCTTGAAGCTTATGATAAGGAAATATGCACCATCGATAGCACTGAATGGATGAAGTCGAAATGAAAGTACCCAAACAGTCACGGTCCCAAAGGAAAGGAAATGTACGCAGTCGGCTCGTGGGAATATTATCGAAAGCAGCATTTGGATCCTTGACTGGGCGATACTAGCCTGCCTTGCCTCTTTACTCTTCAAAATGCCTTCAGTAGCACAGAAAAGCCCCTCCTTTGAATCGCTGTCCTCTCTTTTTCCTTTGACACTCCCAATACCGACTCCAGCGACACATGAAGACCTGGTTACAACTGGAGACCTCCGCCGTGAGGAAGACTTGCTCAGAAATCCCGAATCTTTTCGAGCCTGGTGGACCGCAATTCAGAACACAAGAGAAAACATAAATGCCCAGCTAAAGACGGAAAAGCCTTCAGATTTGCCTGACGAAGTAAGGGCTTTACTTGGCCCACTCGCGTCGCCCCTGGCTAGAAACTCTCTCCAAAGTTTGACGTATCTCTATGAAGCTGCCATTTCTCAGTTCCCTGGTTCATACAAGCTCTGGAAAGCGTATCTGCAGGTTAGAATGTCGTATGTGCTGGGGAAACTCAAAATAAAGAAGAGGGCTGGTGGAAGAAAAAAATTCCCCGAGATGAAAGACGCGTTGGAGCAAGAGAAAGAGGATCAGGAAGAATGGGAAGGTGGTCTTGATGGAGTGGTCGGTTGGGAAGAATGGAAATCTTTAGTCGCTACATACGAGAGGGCTCTCATGTGGCTTCCGAAAGTACGTTGTGTTTATAAGGTCTCACTGTGTTGCTGACATTCACTGGTCGATAGCTACCAAGATTATGGCTTTTGTACCTCTCTATATTCCAACATCCTATGTGCCCCGCTGCAATATCAAGTACACACGCACGAAGGACCTTCGACAGAGCTTTGCGCACACTTCCTCCATCATTACATTCACGTATATGGGTCCGCTATCTCATGTGGGCCGAGTCTCAAGGCGGTTTTACGACAGTATCGGTATACCGTCGCTACCTCACCGTTGATCAAAATATGACAGAGTACTATACTTCAATTCTTCTTGCGCCCGCGGATTCTGCTCCTCGACCCCTGGAAGCAGCGAAACTGTTGCTGGGTTTATCTAGGAAAGCCTCTCTGGGGAAATACATCAGTCCAGAAGGAAAGAGTCCGTATCAGATACTAGTCGACTTCCTGGAGGTAGTTGAAAGCTTTTCAGAGGAAGTGGGCTTGGATGTTGAGGAAACCATTCAGTCCAACGAACTTTTTGCCCAGGCAGAGGCGGAAGCCTTGGAAGCTGCGAAGGAAACCCCGGAAGCTGCTTCGCTTGATGGTCAGCTCGTACGCGTTGCAGGCCCTCCTGTCACGTTGAATGCTGACGGGAAACCTATCCCCCAATACGACGAGGATGTGGACCCTACAAGTTCTAGTAAGCTGAACATTGAGCACATCGTGCACAAGGACGGCCTGGATGTATATAAGGACCAGGCTGGTCGTCTTTGGACAGGACTAGCAACTTACTGGATCAAGCGGGGAGAGTTTGACAGAGCAAAGAGTACTTTTGAAGAGGGCATAGCATCGGTCATGACCATCAGGGATTTCACACAAATATTCGACGCTTACGCAGAGTTTAGCGAGTCCCTTATCAGCGCTATGATGGAAAGTCTGGAGGATCCTGATGAAGAGGACGAGGAAGACGCAAAGGAGACTGAACAGGAGCTAGATGCGAAAATGAAAGAGTTTGAAGGCTTGATGGATAGGAGACCATTTTTGGTGAATGATGTTTTGATCCGAAGGAATCCCAACGACGTTCAGGAATGGGAGAAGAGGGTTGCGCTCTGGGGTGAAGATGATGAAAAGGTATATCTAACTGTGTTTCTTTGACATTGTTTCTGACTATTCGAAGGTGGCCGAGACATACAGGAAAGCTCTGGAGACCATCAATCCAAGGAAGGCAACCGCAAATTTCCACAGGCTTTATGTGAATTTCGCAAAGTATTACGAGGAAGGAGGCGCCAGTGGTTCGGCAGAACCAGACTTGGACAGTGCTCGCAAGGTTCTGGAAAAGGCTACCAAAGTTAACTTTAAAGCCGTGGAAGATCTCGCCGAAATCTGGTGTGAGTGGGCTGAGATGGAGATCCGCCAGGAGTAAGCTTAGGACGAATACTCTATGCAGTTCAGCTCTAACGGCTATTACAGGAATTATGATGATGGTATTCGAGTAATGCAACGCGCTGCTGCAATACCGAAAAATACAAAGATCAACTATCACGATCATGTATGCAGTTGTTTCAGTTCATTTATATGTAATGCTGACATTTCCATTAGTCACTATCTGTACAAACACGTTTATTCAAATCTCTGAAGCTGTGGTCGTTTTATGTTGATTTGGAAGAATCACTAGGAACAGTAGAGTCAACCAAAGCCGTCTACGACAAAATAATGGAGCTTCGAATCGCAAATGCTCAAATAATTGTTAATTATGCTGCCTTCCTTGAAGAAAATCAATATTGGGAAGACAGCTTCAAAGTAAGTTACAGTTCAATTGATTCAATAAGTGACATTAAGCACAAAATCATATAGGTGTACGAAAGAGGTACTGAAGTTTTCACTTTCCCTATATCTTTCGAGATATGGAATATCTATCTGTCCAAGTTCGTAAAACGATATGTGAGGATTGAAAATTATATTCAAGCTGTACTTGGCCCTGACAACTCCTATTGCAGGGTGGTTCTAAGCTGGAGCGTGCACGCGATCTCTTTGAGCAAGCACTAGAAAAATGTCCCGCAAAATCATGCAAACCTCTGTTTTTGATGTATGGCCAACTTGAAGAGGATTTTGGTCTTGCAAAGAGAGCCATGACTATCTATGAACGGGCTACTCAAATTGTAGCGGATGAAGACAAATTCGAGGTAGATATCGCTGAGATTCCAACATAGTAGCTGTGACTAACCTCATTTCTTAGATGTTCAGCATTTATATCGCGAAGGCCACCGCCAACTATGGGCTGCCTGCTACCAGGCCTATCTACGAACGCGCGCTGGATGTTTTGCCGGACCGCCAAACTGCCGAGATGTGTCTCCGCTTTGCTGCACTCGAGCGGAAACTAGGTGAAATTGACCGAGCACGCGCCATCTACGCCCATGCTTCACAATTCTGCGATCCTCGCGTGAATCCAAAGTTCTGGTCGGAATGGAATAGTTTCGAAATTGAGACCGGCTCTGAAGATACTTTCCGCGAGATGCTTCGTATCAAACGGAGTGTACAGGCTCAATTTAACACCGAAGCTTCGTACCTTGCTGCACAGACTATCTCAGCAAAACAGGGCAATGGACAAATTACCGATGATATTGCTTCAGGGGCTACAGATGCAATGGCAGCTGCTGAGCAGCAGGCAGGTGGAACGAATGGCCCAGCTTTCGTTGCAGCCAAGAAAACTGTATTCCAAAGAGGGGCTGACGCAGTTGAACCTTCGGAGGGTGTTGCGCAGGAAGCAAATGCAGAGGAGATACATATTTCAGATGGCGAAGATTTCTGAAATTTCAAACTGTATTATTCATTTTTGTTGTTGTGTTATCTTGTATTCCACCTTTCTACTTCTGCTGCACAGATGTCATCCCATTCTGCCTCCCAACCACCCTCTTCGAGATATTCCTGATCCATCCATTTTGCTATAGCCTCTCTCGAAACTTCAAATGTCACAGAATGGCTGCGAATGACATTCACCAATTCGATGTGCATGCTGAGAGAGCGGTGATATGCTGGAAGAATTTGAGGTATTGAAGACACTGACTGGAGGTTATTTTGCGCCAGAGACCTTTATTTGCCAATCACCTACCGAATTTCTCCAACGACCAAGAGACCCACATAGGCTCTTGGCACCACTGCCAGCCTTTTAGCTTATGCGCCTCAAACAGGACCGATTCCATGTTTTCGATGATGCTATCCATTCTATGAAATTGCCTCTGCTGCGTTCGGATATTAGGGTATAGATCCAACTGATATGCACTAATACTTTACAAGTTTGGTTACGACAAGATCAAGTTCAACAATGCGTTTCTCCATGATTGCGACCCTTGGGCCCACAATTCGAGTTCGTGGTTCGGCGTCGGCAGGTATCAAGGCCAGAGCATTACTAAGAACCACGAAGGTTTAATCATAAAAGGCAGGAAGCGATAGTAGAGCACACACACTCGAGATCTGTTCTAGTGTCAATCAAGCTTTGTAAGGCTTTGAGACCATCTATCATGACGATATCATCCCAAGTTTCGGCTGTTGAACGAAGCTCCTGTAGCAGTGTCCGAATTTTTCGATGAAATGTAGACTCGGAAGACCTTGATGGTGAAGCAGGGGAATTGGGCTGCTTTATCTGCTGGACAGGCGATGACGTAGGCGTCGAAGGACCACGAAAAGATGCCAGGCGATTACTCATTGTTATATGCAAGTTATATGCAACACTGTTTTGATCAGGTCAAGCGGTTGTTTGTTTCAGAGGCTGTTGCCAAACAGACACCTTTTGGCTTTTGATAACCCCTGATGTCATTTTGGGCGGCGCTAATAATTACCATCTAGCAAGGATCCTGTCTGCTCTATACGCTCTCGAGCTTGCCATCATGTCTACTCAAGATGCAACCAATTTGATGAGAGCAGAGGCTGAGCTCGTCTTGAATGAAGTGTGTTGCTCGTTCACTTGGATCTGCGCAGATAAATACATATCACCCTTTCAAAGGCCAGAAAAGTGAAAGCAGAGCAAACGAAGGACCTCGGTTCACCGATAAAGCTCGTCGGAAAAGCTTTAGATATGCGCGTTCGTGGCAACGATGTTTGGATAGCTGAGAACGCGCACGTTGCCAAAAGAATAAGTTTGGAGGTATGTCCTCATAGCATCAACATCAATTCAGATTTCCTTACGTGCTTCTTCAGACGGGAAAAGTTCTGCAGCTTTACCAGGGACATACAGCTCCCGTTACCTGCCTGGAGTTTTGCGACAAGACGCCTCGATCAGGCGATCAGAAAGTGCTCATCACAGGTTCTTGGGATAAAGTACGTGCTATGTGCCTGGGTCCCCGTTTTGTGCCTCATCTCGAAATCGCGTTAGACCATCAAGCTATGGGACACTGAAGTCTGTATATTTCTTGAGGCTGAGAGTTGTACTCATGCTTTATGCAGACCAAAGAAATTCTATCTTCGACGTCTGCACACGACGATTTCGTAAAGACTCTCTTCGTCTTGCCCGAGGCCAACCTTCTTGTATCCGGCAGTTCAGACAAGATCGTGAGATTCTGGTGAGTTCGATTATTGTTAGCACGCTTCTCCTCGAGCTGAGCGGACGTCCCAGGGACTTGTCTGACATAACAAAAGGAAAACCACTTTCATCCATGGGGTCTATTACTTCGCATACACGACCAGTTGAATCCATCGATGGGATTGTCGGATCAGATGGCTCAGTTACTCTATTCACTGCGGATACTATGGGTATCATTAAGATTTGGAACCTAGAGAAAGAATCTGGGGGTGCGCCGAGGTGGAGGAGTACATTAAAAGAAGAGCTCAGTCATCACCGGACTCGAGTAAATGAGCTGCTGTATGGCAATGAACAATTATGGACAGGTGTGTAGATCTAAGAATTAACTTGGTTCCGCTTGACTAATAGAAGACTGGTGCAGCATCATCCGACGAAACTGTCCAAATTGTTCCATATAGCGTATCACAAACGGAAAATCTCAAAGCGTTTCCTGCTATAGCCCACCCTGTGGCAGTTAGGGCGGTTCTCCCTTTGTCATTGACTGGTCTTGGGGAACCGTACGTAGTCACAGGATTTGGAGACATCATTCGACTGTACGACGTCTCTACATTAGAAGAACCAGAGATCCTTGGGGAAATAGACGCACACTGGCATGACGTAACAGCACTTAGGCTCTGGATGCGTACAAACAAGGGCGAGGATGGAAAGACAAGAATAGAACCATGGATTGTAAGTACAAGTTTGGACGGTACGATTCGCAAATGGAGATTCAGTGGTGAGTTCATTGATGCTAAGAATCATTTTCATGAAATTTACTATCAAAACTATTTATCAATCAGAGCTCCTCAATTCGAAACCCGAAAATCCCGCTGGTCGTACCCAGCCTGTCGTCCTAGCCCCTGTCCCCCAACCCAAAGCAAGTAGGACGGAACGAGATATCTCTGAAGAGGAAGAGCGTGAACTGGCTGAGCTCATGGGATCAGACTCGGATTGATCTCATTATTGTTCACGGTTCTGTGCATAGGATTGTTGCATAGTCGGACAGAATTACATGGCGACAGATTGCAGTGTATCCATAGACAAATGCAATACAGGCTATGAGTCATCATCGTAATCACGATTATAACCCCATCCAGGGTAAAATGGATCCTCATCCAACGTTCTAACCTGCCAGTCTCTAGGAACCCACTTGTGCTCCTCTTGTTCGTCTGCCCACAGTTTCAAAGCAGGTAAAACCACATGTTCGACATGCCATGTACCCTTATATTCCATAATCGACTTCTGCCCCTCGGAGAGTACCTTTAGGAGTAGTTTTGGGACGAAAGGCTCCCGACGAAAATGAGTAAGTGGCGTAAATAGAGCCTTGAAATTAAAGACGATCGCCTGAGAACGTGGCATTCGTCGGAGGGTCTGCCAATCAACACGCAGAGAAATATCCGATACTTTGAGCTGTGGATCTTGCTGCGTACGCATGGCAAAATCTGGGTCCTCAGCTTGAAGATACAAAGGCTCTCCAATCTCCAAGCCCCATGAACCGCGCTGGATCGGCTTATCGCAAGGCATATTGGAGAAATACCTTGTGACTGCAATTGAGTTGCGAGCTCTATCGTTTCAGCGTGTATTCTCGCTCACCTATCCATGGAGAACGACATCTTCTCTTTATAGAAGGGGACGGGGCCATGAATTTGGTGAAGGGGCTGTCCAATCTTCAGTGATAGGTTCCACCCCACAGCAGAGCACGACACCCCAGCAGTCAACACAGACAGTCCTGTCTTCTCATCTTTCTGCACGATGAGAAAATCTTCAGGGACATTCTGAAGGAGGAAGACCAATGGTCTAATTTTTCGCGTATCCGACCGCGAAGCAAGGATGTGGTTATGGAACATCCCCGTCCACTCATTGTAATAGAACTGGTTGGGATACCTGGCGCAGAGAAACTGGATGACCATTTCCATCAGCTCCTTCATGGCTGCTTCGCTACCAGGAAGAGAGTTGATAATCTTCTCTCCATGTTCTTTGTAAAGATCTATCCTCTGCGCGATACGTTCACGGTAAGTGGATTCAAGCTCGATCCACCAGTCAGGCTCCAGCTTCTTCAGAGCTGCGGTTGTCGCATTAGTCATACATTTGGAACCTCCAACATGAGATGAACGTACACATATTCTGATGATACGGCCATCTGAACGGTCTGTATGGGCGAGCCTTTGTTTTGTCGATGTCAAAAAATGGATATGGATTTGGTACGGGAACTCCAGATAGCTTTGCATAATCCGGCAACCCATAGGCAAAGTACTTCTTTAACGTTTGGTTAGCCAAGGTAAGCACGAGTCGAATCTGCCTCAAGTCATGTTTGAACCGCGACGATATGAGCAAACATGCAAACATTGCTAGGAGTCCATGACCCACGAAAGAGAAGAATAAACCCAACATGATAGTTCAAGAACAGAAAACGTAGCCAAATTTATCGTGATAAGGTGAGAGAGATAGAAAGCCATCTTATATATTTGGTCTGCTGTCAATGGAGAAGTAGAAGTTGCATATGGATTGTTTTAACATGTGACCCGAAAGCTTAAGTGTGATTTCGGTGTGACTCTGTATACTACATTGATCCTTACATTTACCTAGACAGCTACAGTTACCCCCAGACAGAGAATCGTGACTGACCTATCTGAGGTCAATACATATTTAATTGTGCAAAAAAAGTGCATGACTGGGCATTAACTAGATATAGAAAGGATGGCAGGAAATTCACCAGACAGCGAACAATAAAGATTACGACGAGAGTCAGCTCATTGCCTGCGGCACCTCGAAGTGATAACATGAACAGGCACTATAGCTTAACCTTGGGAGTCATTAATCCTGTGGCAGTCTTGAGGCTTTTTGCAGCTGTGATAACAATTTCGTCTACACTGTAATGATATGAAGAGGATCAGCACCAAACTGTATGCATACATGAAAGAAAACGAACATTTCCCGTGCATGTTTGATGTCCTTCAAGTTAAAAACGCCATCTAGTTACCGAGTTTCGCACGAAGAGACATAACACGTACATTGATTGAGCCAGCAACTTTTCCCATTAACCCTATCAATGAAATATCAATATCTCAGTCAAAATCGACATAATAGACACTATGTCCCCACTTACACATTCTCCCTTCCAGAGACTTCTCTGGATGCATTTCCAGCTCAACATCGTGGGGAATTTTACCTTGAGCAACTAGTTCCTCGATCTCCTTTCGTCTACGTGTTTCCCATTCCGCAACGTATTCTGTCTTGCGTACACTCATTGGGCGGCCGGAGTAAACTAGAGTCCGGACAGTGTCATCATAGCCGGCAGAAAGTACAAGTTCCTTGTGTTTCGGGGCCGCGCCTGCTTCCACACTTGCCACAAAACGAGTTCCTACCCATACACCCGAAGCTCCATAGCTGATGGATATATCAGCCAAGTTCAAGTGGTAGGTATCTTCACCAATATTTAAACTCACGAAAGGGCGACAGCAAGACCGCGTCCGTCCGCAATTCCTCCTGCGGCGACAACTACTATCGGCTCGCCAGTCAATGGACTCTTAGCATTTTTGCAAAGGTCGACGACGGCTGGTATGAGAATCGAGAAGGGAGTATCTCCAGTGTGGCCACCACCCTCGCCACCTTGAGCGCATATAATATCAACACCTGAAATTTGAAACAATAAATGTATACCAAGTAAGTCAGCTAGTACTGTGTACCCTTCAAGATACGGACCTTGAGCAAGTGCTTTCTTCACGTGCTGCAAGAGGTTTAATACATCATACCACAAAGTGCGACTGTGACCTTACCTTTGGATGACCAACCATGCTATATGAACGGTGGTTAATCGACGTTTATGATTATGTGTAAGTTGCAAGTCACGTACTTCATTACTGGAATACCGGCCGCATGTAACTTGTCCACCATCTCTTTCGGCGGGACGCCGACAGCGCTGACGAATAATGCAGCTTTGTTCTTGATAATGACGTCAGTGAGTTCTGGAAGTTGTCCTTTAGTATAGTCGTACTAGATGACGAAGGCCGAGTCAGTCATAGGACTTTACAATCACAACGCAGACCAACATTCGTCTTCCTAGCATTCCCTCCAAGTTGGGGGAGCAAAAGGTCAACTCCAAAGGGTGCATCCTTGTCTTCCAGATTCTTCTTTAGCTCGTTGATAGAATCTTCAAGGAACTTTGGGCTCTGCCGCACGCCTCCAATAACGCCAATGCCACCTATAGAGAACGAGAAATAAGCATCACGACCATGGTATATTAATGAGATACGCACCTGCATTGGTAACGGCTGCAGCCAATTTCGGCCCAGCGGCTACGTTCATTCCTGTGTTCATATTGTAAATCCTTGTTCGTATATGGGACTGGGTTGCGTGAAGTACGTACCAGCCAGCATGACTGGGTGATTGATCTTAAACAACCGGGTTAATGGTGTCGAAAAGACTGGCTCTGACGACGGCATTATGATAGATTATACGGGGAACGGTGGAAGACAGGAACTGGGTAACAAATAGGTGCGAGGTGTAGTGACCCCCACATTTTGTAGTACTTGTGTCCCAGCGGATGCTATTCAGGATCTGCCGGCTACGAAAGAAACCGGACCCATACAACCGTGCGCTGACATAATCACGCCTTTGCTCCGCTCCCTTTTCAAGTTCGCAATGGCAGATAAATGTCCTGTCGACCACCAAAGCCAGTCTGCAGAGAAATGCCCAGTAGACCATAGCTCACGTGCAACATGGGGAGGTCTGTTCTCGAAGGGTTCCCCGTCTGAAAGCACTCCTTCGTTGTCGGCAGAAAGGGAGCTTTCGTCGATACCGAAAGCAGACGATGGTAACTGGGTTTACCCTTCCGAGGCTCAGTTTTTTGCTGCCATGGCTCGTAAAAATCACAACCCACAAGCATCGGATATGAAAACAATCGTCCCAATTCACAATGCTGTCAATGAACGCGCATGGGCTGAAGTCTTGAAATGGGAAGTTGGAAGAGGCGGAGAACGCTGCGGCGGAGTCAAGCTCATCAATTTCAAAGGCAAACCCAGTCAAATGAGCCCAAAAGCTAGATGTATGACTCTATTAGGGTGTGTTTTTCAAAAATTTGGGATAATTCAAGTCACTATATTCTGAAATCCCTATTGCAGATATACAGCACCATTTGACCGTCACGACTGGATTGTAGAGCGTTGTGGAACTCGCATACGATATGTTATCGACTTCTATACAGGTCGTCCAGGTCCCTCTTCGAGCGATGTGTCGTTTTACTTGGATGTTCGACCTGCGCTAGATAACTGGGAAGGACTGAGGATGCGTGCTGAGAATGTATGGCAGAGTTGGACAGGAGGACTTTCGAGCAAGACTACTCCGCCTTGACATTCTACACCATATCCATAGATTCCATTTTACATGTGTCTTGCATACATATCCCCGCTCATATAATCCACAGGCTTTAGGCGTTTCACAATGTCCACATCTTCGCCTGAGCCACGCACGTTGACAGGAGGAGATTCAGAACCATACAGCACTCTTCCTCGCCGCCACACTGACAATCTCATGTCCATCGAAGTAAACAGCATTCCTCTAGCCAAAGGCAAGGCACGTTACACGTCGCAAATGACTATCAGCACAAATTTCACAGATTGCGTCGGTATTAGCTCTGACGGCGACCAAGCAATCGAATGAAAACAACTAGTAGATCGCGAGTTTGAGACGCATCTTTCCGTAAGTGACCCATCTTCTGACCTAGCCTGCTATTTAGTCTTACATCCATTTCAGGGAACGTTTCCTTACATGCCTATGTGACTGACAAGAGCATAGACTCGTGGGATACCCTTCACACCGTCGTGGATGACCTGGAGTCCTTCTGAGCTATCTTGCGTGTCCTACTGAACATTGGCGATGAATGCAAAAGTTTAACGTACGAAAAATCATGGCCCACTTGTCTGCTGGCCGCAGATACCGTCCACAGTGTAGAGAAAACCAAAGCATAGGATCGTGTTTTATCCAGGGCAGTCTCTCGACGATGACGATGCATCTCCTGTTGTGGGGTTTCTAGACCTTGGCGGTGGTACTACCGAATTTCATTCGAGAGCTGTTAAAGAAATCACGATGCCAAAGGTCAACGCGGCAAATTACGAGTTGTACTTGGAAATTTTCTTGGATGCATCACGTCGCTGCCACGCATATCGTATGAGTGAGCAAAGACAGGAGTGGTATAACGGATAAGACTGGGATTCGAAGGCTAACATATCCCTATTTAATTATGGATACTACAGTAATCACCCCGAAACCACTTTAACATTGGAATCGTCGTGTATCGTAGTCTTCATATCACGTATCTCGATAACTCAGACCGGTCTTTTTACCATAACGTCCTCAGAATCACAAGATTATCGTGTAACTATCATTACAGTATTCACTTGTTCAAACGAGTTGTATGCCCAGTAAACATAACATCTGGTCCCTCAAACATGTATTGTAATAGGAATGGTGTGCATTACCGTTTACCTCGTATCCGTACTTTTTTAGGTGGTGGCATCTCCGACCGATCTTCTTCACTATCGCTGCCGCCGTCGCTTGCTTCTTCATCACTTTCTTCCCCTTCGCTGATTTCTTCGTTATCATCCCACTCACCCTCATCCTCGCCTTCGCCCTCACCTTCATCGACTTCTTCTCCCTCATCTGACATTTCGGGCTCGTCTTCGTCGTCTTCCTTCGAAGCAGAATCTTTCCCTTGTAACTCCTTCTTCCGTTTGACATTACGCTCCTGCTCCTCTCTACGCTCCTTCCTCAGCTTTTCTTTGGCGGCATGTGCCGTCTTCAGTGCAGTGACTTCTGCTTTTGATTTTTTGACTGGTGTGCAAAGTTAAATTTGAAGATGAGTATAGGAAGATAAAATTGAAGCGTACCAAATTCATGATACATAACAGCTCCTTCTTTACCAGGTACACCTTCCGTGATTTTGATCAACCTCAACTCCATTCGAGGGCCAATCTCATCCAACTTCACTGCTCTTTTTTGTCCCTTCCTATTATTCCTACCAACATAATCGTCCACCAGCGATACCGCATCACCTTCATCCCCACCAATACTAGACGCCGACGACGCTGCAGACTCATAGCCACCTTCATCATCAGGCCCTGCTTCCCCCTTCTGTCTGAGCAAGAAATCTGCAACATCTTTCTCGCTCCCGAGGTTCAACATTTTTGCACTGGAGGTACTTGATACGCTTTTCTTCGCGCCCTCAAGGACGCGTCTCACCCGCTTGGAAACACCGTATGGTTTTACAGTGATGACAAAATGCCGAAAGTCGATTGTACCCTTGTCAGCATTATACGCGATTAGTACGATGCGCCGTGCGGATGAGAGTGTCATTGATTGTGGAGAAAGCGGTGGGAAAAGGGACTGGAATGATTTCATGAGGAGCGGGAGATGGTGAGGGGTTGTGGGTGATGGAGGTGGGAACGAGGCTAATACGAGCTATACATGTAATCATACCACATGTCAATACTTCAATACGAGCGTAGATGGAAAAGAAAAACGGACCAGAGGTGGTGATAGATACTCCATTCCCATACTGCGAGCCCTTCGCATTGTTTTTGAGACATCCTTCATCAGGCTGTATCTCTCTACTCGAAAGCTAAGGGTTGGACCAGCAGACAGACGGACCATCCTCAGGGATGGAGCAAGCGGTGTCAAAGTGAAAGCCAGAAGATGGGTCACATGAAGAGCTGGTGCGAGGGTCAGATAATCTTTCAGTTTATTCCTATTTCGTTCCTACACCAGCCTTTAATATTAATCATCATAAGACGAAGGATAGAAAGCATACCTTCAGACGACTGGCAGTGTTAGGTTCCATGACTTTCCGCATGTCCCTCACGAGCTGTGTTAAAGACGAGCCCACTTGTCCATGCTTTATGATGAAGGATTTTGGGACGCCATCCTGAGTTTTTTGTGCCGCTGCAGCTCCTGCACCTTTGAGATGCGTCCTGTTTTTGCGCCTGCGAGCCATGAGTATAGCTGAGACTATAGATTTTTCGGAAGGATAGTCGCGGCAGTTGCGAGCGTGGGAATTAGATAAGCGAATTGGGAGCAAGTATAACGTCTTACAGACTTCGGATACAACTGCTATAATGCCTGCTGACTATGTCGTCTACCTGCCAAATGATGATCCCAGCGCTATGTGTGATTTGTGCACTGTGCCAGAGGGCGCGCGCGTAGAAGACTCGAAAGCGGAGGTTAGTTGGAGTCGTGTCGAAGATTTAAAAAACGATTAGCCCTCTCTTTTCAAGGTCAAACCTTCATCTCCTATCAGCATTTATTGCTCTGTCATGCTTACATCCTTGTGCAGTGTGGCGAGCTGTCCATGGATCCACGAAACACGCTTTTTAACCGTGCTACAGAGTGGCTTCACGAACATTCTGAGAGTGCTCTAATGCAACCTTATGCTGCACACTCCAATAGCAAGGGCATGGAAGAACGGGATGTGTTTCGTGGCTGGAGGGTGCCATGTCTCGGCCTGACTGCTGTTGGTGAGTTAGTCATGACTACATTTTCGGTCGAACCTGAGCTTGCACATTACACTAGGTTCTGATGTTGCATTCTATGCAATAGTTGCTCTTGACCACCAATACCGGGTTGTCCCTCTCACTTCGACTCCATCGTGCCTTCCATCTGCAAATGATGGTGACAACCGAAACGCCCTTTGTGCTGCCTTCACCGCAGCATCAGTTGTTCTAGCGTGCATAATAGGGGACACCAGGAAGTTCCAAGAACCGCCGCCTCCCTGAGATCCCACGTGCACCTGCGCCGGTTTCCAGCTATCACCAAGCTGTGCAAGTATGGCTGCAAGTCTGATGGCGACGTCGAGTTCCGGATTCAAAGGCGTCATCCTGACCGACGAGCCTACCGCCTGCTGCATATCGCCAAGGCGAAAGATGGGAAGGAAAATATCATCAAGTTCACACGTCAGCACTCGATAGAGCTCCATCAATTCTGTGCCAACCTGCACCATGCACCGAAACTTTTGGGTTTTGAGAGGCTTCCTGGTGGCTGGAACACAGTTGCTATGGACTACATTTCGTCAGCTGTGCCGATCGGACCTTGATTCAGAATGCCGTGCTGAGCATAGAGGGCGTTGGGAACAGGAGTTGCGGGGGCTTGTGGAATCCTTTCATGCCCAAGGCTTTGTACACGGAGACCTCCGTGACCCAAATATGATTTGCGACGATCAGAATAGGTTGATGCTCATTGACTTTGATTGGGCTGGCAATGTTGGTGAGGTGTCCTACCCCACCGCTGAGCTCAATCCAGAACTCACCAAAGGTCGAAATGCCACCGAGCCTGATGATCACCAAAGACGACGATAATCGGGTCTTGCAGATCACTTTGGACAAGCTCCACTGACTGTGGTCAGTGGTTTACTTTAATCAAGCATCATTCATGACCTTTATGGTGAAATTTAATTTTAAAGAACAGCATTATCTTTAATTCTAAAAAATAACTTGTGACAATCCCCAATAATTATTCTTCAGTGAATTCTACTTATCCTCATAGGACTGCGTATGAAATTATAAAAATCCACTTTCCCCAAGTGACGCTTGTGTTTTGAGCCTGTGAGAGGTCATCCTCAACTCATGTCCCGCTACTATCAACAGCTGTCCAGCATAGTGCCGGAAAGGATAACTGAATACAATGTGTCATTACACACCCAAATCCAAAAAGTGCATAACCAAAACACCGAATGGGGTACACAAAAGGAATCGGTATGCAAGAAATATTAGGGGAGTTGAAGACAGCATAGAAGACAAAAAAAAAAAAAGTATCGAGATAATAAATATCAAGGCAGCAAAGCCCTGCAGTCAAGTTATACACGAGTAAAGAGGTCAAGGGATACACTTCAGATTTATAGACCAAGGAATATGAGTTACCGGAGAGAGAGAGAAGTCCCTAAAGAGAGATAGAGAGAGAAAGAGAAAGAGAGTATGGAACACAGAAGATCAAAAGGAAGGTATGCTGACAAGAGGGACAGTCAAGCGAGATGCCGATCGCTCTTCATACACCTGCCTATCGTCCCTCTGTCGAGTGGTAAGGAAACAGTTGACGGAGCTGTGAACAAGCTGTATTATTGATATAGTTTTGACCGAGTATTCTTTTCAGGCCATAGGATAAATAACGCGAACTAGGCGAATTAAAATTCAAGAAATTGGTATGCAGTGGGATCGAATCTTTCATGGACAGGTGGCGGTCTTTCTTCCCTGACAAGTCCAGGCATTTCTTCCATAGGTGGGATGGGAAGGTGTAAGAAATGCCGGGTATCGTCCAAAGAAGCGGTGTGAGGGATGATCGGCGCCTGCGAGAAATATGTCGTCAAGCACAGAAATAGACATGTGCGCGGATTAGGGTTACTTACCTTGATTTCACGGCGTTCCAGGGCATCCCAATCGACACCTCTAAACCATGGGTGATCAAGAATATCCTGAGGACCGCCGATCATGTTGCCGAGGCGCTTGCTACGATCAGGGTGCAAAAATGCTTTGATAAAGTCTTTCGACATCCGGTCCATGGTTTTGGGCCAGTGTACTTGTCCCCTCAAAATCTTTTCATAGATGCCATAGGCAGTCTCATCAAAGAAGGGTGGATATCCGACCAACATTTCATAGCACAAAATGCCACAGGCCCACCAATCTGCTGCCTTTCCATGGCCATCAGATTGGATGATTTCGGGAGCAAGGTATTCAGGTGTTCCACAGAGGGTCCAAGTACGGTCGTCTACTATTTTTGCGAAACCGAAATCGGTAAGACGAAGGTATCCACGAGAATCCAAAAGAAGGTTCTCTGGTTTGAGGTCACGGTAGATGATGTTGTAGGAGTGTAGATGTTTCAAGGCGAGAATGATCGTGGCAAGGTAGAAACGAGTGACGTCAGGAGTGAAGCGCTGGGCCCGACGGAGGTGAGTAAAAAGTTCACCGCCAGGGACATACGACAACAGCATATAGATGTTCAAGCTATCTTGGAAAGTAGCAAAAAGGTCGACAACGAAAGGATGGCGGACACGCGAAAGAATGTAGCGTTCAGCGTTTACATGTTCGACTTGTCTCAGGCGGACTAATTCCGTTTTCCGTAAGACTTTCATCGCGAAAATATTCTGGGAACCAGGAGTCGCTGTTTTCATGCGAACGAGAAGAACTCGGGCAAACGTTCCAGTCCCTAGATAGAACATATATTATGAATACTAAATATGAGAGGAGACGCATCTCAAACAAACCTAAAGTTCCCTTGACTTCGAAATCTGTCAGCTTTAATAAGCCAGTCTTCTCTACATGAACCTTTTCGTCTTCTAAGACCCTCATCGGCCTCTGAGCCGGTGACAAGCGGGGGGGTTCTTCCATCGGAGTATCAGGCTCCTGCCAAGTCTGTGAGGTGGGCGAGTGGCCGATTGTACGCCGAGAGAACTCGATATCCAAAGCGCTATTGGTAGTGCTAATGCGGGCGTCGCGGTCGCGCATCATGGCATCTTCCACACCATCTTCGCTGTGCCCCGGTGATATGGGAGGAGTCATAGGACCTTCCGACATCATGACTTCAGAATCACGCCTGTATGGTGCGTGACAAAGGTTGCTGAGGATTGACTGTGAAGCCGAGGGTAAAGAGGTAGATCGCGGATTCTTCATTGCAAGGTGGTCCATGATGGAGTCGAGTTGCGAACACGATGCACTGAAACTGCCTGGGACAATTGTTGACGGTCGGGGGCAATAAAGCAAGGAGTCGATTTGTCAAGCAGAGGCTGGTATATGCCAAGAGCAAGAAATGAGGTTGAGAAGAGAGGTGTGTAAGTCGGATTGTGCGGTGTGAATATGAGTGAAGATTAAGACTTTTGAGTGAGCCCAAAAATTATGGTAAAGGCGAAGGAGAGCGTCAGACTAAAGTATGACAAGTCACTTGTCAGTCACATGAGCGGGATCAGGAAGACGAAATGAAACAAACAAAAGAAACAGTTTTGATGAAGGATGTGGGAGTGGGCCAGCGTTTGGAAAGACGACTCCCACAGGGTGACAGGTTGGTTTGTGAAGAAAGCTGTAACCACTGAAGGTACTAACTGGCAACTTCTTCTGGCGAACGTCAAGAGAGGTGACAACCGAGCTCACGTGGAAACTGCACGTGATAGAATGGGAACGATTATCTTATCAGATAGCTGCTATTTGCATGGCAGAGAGGCAGAGAGTGATATCTCCGTCACGCCGTGACACGCCCTTCTCTTCTCACCGCGCCTTCCCTTGCCACCCCCAATGGCAAACCGTCCAAACGTCGGCGGATGGCTCAAAGGAAAGACAGTCAGGAAAGGTGGCATCATCGCCTCCAACACCCATACTCGCTCCAACACACCCCAAATACAGAGCACATCCACCACCATATTCGGCGGAGGGGTAAAGGATGCTTCAGGACGGACTTCAGAGTACTTCGTGAGTAAACATGGCCTCGCCATTCATTTCCACCGATCCAATAATACGCAACAGTCCATGGACGATCAATGTCCTGTGTGTAAATCGGACCGATACCTCAATCCAAAGCTTCGACTACTCGTCAGCTCATGTTACCATAAAATGTGAGCATAGCACATTTCTGCCATCTCTGCCCTCGTGGACAACCTCTCCCTTTCTGCCATCTTCTAGGTGCGAGTCTTGCATAGATCGTCTCTTCACTCTGGGGCCAGCACCATGCCCAATTTGCTCAAAGGTGTTGCGCAAACTCGCATTTACACCGCAAACCTTCGAGGACCTAACCGTCGAAAAAGAAGTTGCTGTTAGAAGGCGCATGGCTAAAGAGTAACCCCACCATATATTTAGCCTGTCACAGGACTCACGGCCGAATAGATTTAACAAGAGGCGGGAAGATTTCTCAGATCTTCGTGCTTATAATGACTACCTAGAAGAAGTGGAAGATATCAGTGAGCCATCTATTAATAGATATCACCAAACTTCGCATTCATCGCACTCCCAGCTTTCAATTTGATAAACGACATCGACATTCAACAGACTGAAGCTCGTATCGCTTTGCACCGTGCTGAGAACGCTACCCTCATAGAGCTCAATATTCATCGTGAGGAACAATATGCTCAAGCACTTAGAGAACAGGAAGACAGCGATCGACGAGACCGAGAGCACCGTGCTCTTGAAGCAAAGCGTCTAGAGGACGAAGAGCGCGAAGAGCGCGAAAAGGGGCGTAGGGATATCATCGACCGGCTGGAAACAAGCAACAAGGACGCCGCAAAAGTGATAGCCAGGTCTCGTGCAGATGCTCTCAAAAGGACCTCGGCCCGCTCGGCGACGACGACCACCCTGCAAAGCAATTCAAAACTTCTGCGCTCTCGTGCTACTCAGAGTACAGTGATTCCTGACGTTCCCCACGTCCCACTACAAGACGACTACTATGCGTACGACGACAGATACCAGATGAGAAATTATTACGACGATCCACTCAGTGAAGCCGTGCGGAAAGACCGCGAAGGCATCATGAGAGGAGGGGGTTACCGAGTAGAGGAGGCTTGGGACAGAGCGTTACGTTGTGCAGTCGCAGGATTAGATATTCCGCCTTTGACCGGTCTCGACTCCCTGGATAATGAGGGGTTTCCTGGCCATCAAGCTGACGTTGTCGTGGCTTCAGCCTGACACCCTACAATGTCATACGCAAGTAGTCAACGCAGTCTTCACACTTGTGACTGATCAGAGTGCCGTCACGGTAAAATTTCTAAAAGTACATGTACCAAGTTTTTGTATGCACTTCATGAATTCAATCGTAGTTAAGTTCAAACATGGACGTGCCTGGACGTGTCTGATGAGGTTGTCTGGGAACACTTTTATAACAGTAAAAAGCCCATACAATACAGCGGGATAAACTACTATCCTGATGACTCTGCACCGGCACGGGTGGACATGGCGGCCTGACCAGCCGCAGTCGCCGCCAGCCTTGAGCGCTTTCTCTCCGCCTCTGCAATAATAGATAAAATCAGGATGCTACACAGCAGAGATACATCATTAATCTCACCTGCTTCCTTTTCGTGTTCAATTTCAGTTACGATTCTCTCAATTTCCTCTAGTTCAAGACTCTGTTGGAAATGTAAGCGACTTGTTTATCAGAGTTTGAAAGCGTACGTCCTTACCGAGACTTTGCCGTATTCTTCCATTACACTGATCTCAATATTCTTCGCTCCAGTTTGTACAACTTCCAGTAAACTCTTGATGGTTAATTTGATGCTGTCCTCGCGCGTCATATCATCTTTGTGGTTCTTCTCAAGGAACTCGCGAACTGTTTTAGATGACCGGCCTATAGCATTAGCCTAAACGAACCGTGGTTAACCACCACGAGCTTCCTGAAGGGAGAACCCGAACGAACCTTCCATGCACTGTAGATACCGCTTGGCTCGGTTTGGTATAGTCTTGGTCGTGCATCATGAGGATCAAAGCCAACGATCAAAGTAGAAATACCAAATGGACGGACACCACCCGATTGAGTATATCGCTAGCACGACACCAGTCAGATATTGATAGACGTCATACGCAAACTAGACAGACCTGCTGAATACCAGCAATATGTCTTGTGATATATTCGACAGTCACTGGGTCCTCTACAGTCAAGCGGTGGCTCTGGCATTCTATTCGTGCTTTGTCGATAAGGACTCGGCCATCGGCGGTGAGGCCTATATGATCGGTGAAATGAGGGAAGAAGATGCATGCTGATGGTATTATGCACATACCGGCAAAAGCAAGGCAGACATGATCGTCCAGCATGACGACTTTACGAACGGTACGAGGGTCTTGTAGTTGGAGCACCGATTTCTTCTCAACACCAAGGACTACTACATTCTTGCCACGAACTCCAACCTGGGATTCAGCACATATGGGTGTCTGTATATATGAGGTATGGCATCACTCACCGCGCATGTACCCTTCCGTACAGCTTCTAGGGCATACTCAACCTATATCGTCAAATGGGTCAGATCTTGCAGCATGCTTGCGATAATTGACGCGACGGACCTGGAATAAGTGACCATCTGGCGAGAATACAGTCAGTGCTGGAGAGGATGGGGGTCAGTGGGGATCTTGGCTTCATGATTCGACAATATGTTACCGCGATCGTAAGACCTCGACATCCTTGTTTGGTTTGGGGTGAAAGAAAGGAGCAAGTGCTGTACGGTAAACTGTAGTACCAAGTATACCTGGAACGCGCGTCGAGGGCTGGCGAATGCATGATTATGTAACGCATGCCATATGTGGTAGCACGAGCTGCTGTGTTACACTTGCTCCTAAGTTCTAACTGTGAACGGCATACTTAGCTATACTTGAAGTGGCAACACCTGTGTATACGGAGCACCGTTATATTATCATTTCCGGTTCTTGCCAATACCGCTCAATACCGGTTTCAAGACCTCAATGAGCCCAAGGGGTGGTCACGACGATGGTTCTGACGACGTACAGATACTATACGAGACTCATGCTCAACCATCGTAAGATTTGTGGTGAATTTACTCTATGTCATATGCTGGATTGATGCGTGATTGACCCAGGGAGCCTTTTATGTGTCAGCTTTGTCGTCAAGACCTCACAAGCTTCACCGCCGAGCAAAGGGAAACGCACTATTTCGAGAAACATAAGATGGAGTCTGACAGTATGTGATATACCAGTTGTTGAACTTGAACCCACCTCTTATGCAGCATGACATGCCTTAGAGCCAGCTAGCTATCATGCGAAGCCGGTCCGACCACGGAACAAGCTGACGTTCTCTACTAGTATCCTCAAACCTGTAAAACAAAAATATAAGGAGTTGCTCAAGGATACAGAGGAGGATATGTTCTGGTATCCTTCGCAGTCACAAGATCCACCTCCTAACTTTAGCCCTGGTAAGGCTTTCGATGTCAATGCAATTGTCCACGAGTTGAATGTTATCAGGTCTGATTACGGTACTCAAACATGCGCTGAAGAGGTTACATCAGAAAGGAACGACACGACGAGCAGTGCTGTGTTACGAACGGACTGTACATGTTGGTCGAGAATCATTCGATGCAGGTTGGGGTTGTGGGTGAGTATCATCCATATTAATATTGTCTGTGTTGGTGACGCATTTCCTCGATTTATACCAGTTATCGCAATTTCCTCATGGCATGCACCGCGCTCATGGACCAACAGAAGCAGACACTCTACTCTTCCCTTCTAGAGGAACCAATATCGCCAGGTGTACGAAATCTGCAGCTTTGGATTGAAGGAGCATGGCAAGCAGGTAAATTCGAAAGCAAGCAATATATTATGGACCTTCCTACTAACCATGAGGCTTACCAGGTTATGACAGAGCTGGAGCCAAGGATTTAAAGCATAATCTTTGTGGTACGAAAAAGTTCATCGGAACAGCGGGTCAGTCGCTGGACACCATCGGCGCATATTCTTTGCCTTACTTACACCATCCAGAGCTTTACGTCGCGTTCACGTGTCGTGGTATACCGTACGACATCTAATAATCTTTTAGATGTGTCTCATCTGTCATATAGGTCGCAGCTAGTTGATTTTGATTTAAGGAAGTCACCTCGCGGTACGTATTTATTTTACTCTTTTATTGAAGCAGACTGATCAGATACGTAGGTGTCGACGCGCTAACAAACTGGGTTGTGGAATACTTCTCGCCGCAGAGCCAAAGGAAATCTAACACTGTGGATGATATTTTACGAGGAGCATCACCAGTAATTGCGACTGATCGCATGCCCTTGATTCTGCAACACGATGGCCACTCACGAACAATAGTTGGTTATGAACTAACAAAGAATGGCACCGTCAACCTGCTTATATTTGATCCCTCTCTGTAAACAACGTCCTTGATCGCCTAATATACATCACTGACTACTTTTGGAACTACAGTCTACCTAAAAAGACGCTACGCAAAACCGGCATTTCTGCGCTTACGCCTCATCGCTCTGCATTTTCTGCTCAACAATCGAACTCAGTAGCATCGTCATGCATTAACTTGCTCCCACTGTCTAAACGCAATATAAGCAAGCAGAAGCGCAAGGCCTCACCGCCTTTTGAAGGCAACAAGGCCAAACGTTTGCGCTCGACGCCTGATGGTGATGACGATGTTATCATAATTGACGAAGACATTTCGCAAGAAAATGCGGGTACTAGCGCTACAGGGTCGTCACACAGCGAGCTCGAACTGGATCCACAAGATGTCGTCAAATTCTTCAGGGTGAATAACTCTAGACTCGGGTGAGCTGACTCGAGCTTTTCGAGGTTTAAAATATCTGATGTGTTTTAAAGAAAAAAGGACCAGTACCAAATTCTTTATTTCCCTATGGAGGATCCCTGGGATGAGAAGGAGCGGTCGTCAAGGAAGGAAGTGACGAGTACGAAAGTATGTTAACCTTTCAGCATCCGCAGACAGAGACCCGTGATCTATATACATCTACTAATAAGTGACTAATTCATCTCGTTGCCTGCCTGTATTTTCTTGGTGTCAATTTGTTCTTCATACATATACTATAGCTACAATTATGATTATGATGCAATGGGCAAAATTGTGATTCTCACGTTCTGCAGAAAGCTTGAGTTGCCACGTAAAGGGTGACGTTTGTTTGGCAACGGCCTTAGAATCAAACATTGCCAATGTGACGCGAACCAGTACTACTGCTTATGCTTTCTATACACGGTCCACGTATATCGTGACGTTTCCAATTCCTTTAATTTTGAGCCTTTCGTGTACCGATATACGATTAGAAAGTTCACGCAGGGCACCGTATTCCCATGGTCTACACCACTCCAACTCTGTTACCCCATGTCTCTCAAAAACATGTCGTGCTCTCGGAGATATTGGCAGTAACGTCGGTGATGCGCAAAAACTCACGATGGGCTTCGTCTGTATACACATTGACTGCTAGAGACTCCGCCCTCGCTAAGGATCTCGGACTTCGCAGATTCAGTCCTACGCCGGAGTTTCAGCGTTCGGGGAGATATAACCAAGAGGCAGACCTTATGGCGGGCTTCCAAGAGGTCAAGCGGATGATTCGAGACGTGGATGGTACGTGTTTTTACTTTGGTAGCCGTTGTAGCGGCCTGCTGCATTACTATGAATCTATCTACAGACCTTCTCTCGCTACCCTTGCCATCACTTCTGGCTCCATTCTTCGCGCTAATTCGCTCACCTTTGTCGACTGGGCCTATAACGTCTGCTGCTCTCTCCGCCCTCCATAGCTTCTTTGTCTGTGGACTGATTTCGGCAAATTCGCTCATGCTTGACGTTGCCCTCGTCGAACTCAGCAGCACAGTATCCCACTGTAAATTCGAAGCTAGCGACTCGTCTGGCGATGAAGTGGTGTTATTGAAGATTATGGCTGTCATTCATGACTGCATGTGTGGGACCAGCATAGGAACGCTATTGGGAGACGTCGAAGTATGTGAGATGCTGGAGACCGTGTTAACTACTTGTTGTCAGATGAGGCTTAGTGGTGCGTGCGTGCGGTTTTGCAACAGCCTTGTACTAATGAGGAAAATGTAGAAACGCTCCGAAGATCCGCTGAATCGACGATGCATTCGCTTGTGCGGACTATTTTCTCGCGCCTTCATGATCTCGACCCTACAGCGGAAGAGGCAAAATTGTTGGCAACCGATGAAGACACCCAAGAAAGCGAAATTCGAATGTCTGTGTCGGCCAATATCACCAATGACGCCATAGAAGCTACTGTAGTACCTGCTAATGCCATAGAAGATAATCCATCACCCTCGGGAGACGTAAACGAGAGTCCTCCAATAACGCAGGATAGCCCTACTGTACCCAATAGACCCTGTATGTTTATGTTCTTGTCCTTTTTTATGTTACTGAGAAAACTTATACGTCACGCAGATGGCCTTCCTGCAATTTTAGAACTGTTGCGTGTACTCGTCAATATATTGGATCCTAGCGACCAAGTTCATACGGATTCTACTCGACTTACGGCACTGGGCATACTCAACGCGGCTATAGAAGTTTCTGGCACAAAGATAGGAGAGTACCCGTCCCTCGAAGCACTGATATTGGATCCTGGGTGCAAGTATCTCTTTCAACTGGCGCGATCCGACAATCCATCTGTACTACAGTGTGCTCTTCGCACCATCTCTGTTATCTTCGAGGCGTTGAGGGCGCATCTCAAGCTACAGCAGGAATTGTTTTTAGCCTTTACTATTGATCGCCTAGCTCCGCCTCCACCTCCCAAATCCCAAAATACCATAGGTCCTAGTAAGAAAGGCAACCCTGCTTCGCCACGCCCAGGCACTCCTGCTGCTTCTACCCCAGTGCTTGGTCCCGTTGATGTTGAGCTAGACTTGGACAAAGGGAGTCCTGTGCCATCACGACCCCCAGTAGCACCTGCTCGGGGAGAAACTCGACATCTTATGCTGGAGACTCTCAGTCAGATTGCGCGCCATCCAGACTTCATGGTCAATCTTTATATTAACTACGACTGCGACATAAACTGTGAAAATTTGTATGAACGTCTTGTCGAGTTCTTGAGCAAGGTACGGTTCGATACTGTCCAAACTCGACATTCTTTATTAAATACGCTCACGCACAGGGTGTTTATCCTTGGCACTCATCACCTGGTTCCGAGTCGCAGCAACTATATTCCCAGTATCTGTGCTTGGATTTACTGCTCGCCTTTGTCAATGACATGACAGCACGTGCCGAGGGTGTCTGTAATTCACTTATGAATTATAACCTTTTACTGACCTTTTGATTACTTACAGTCAGGTCAGCTATGGCATTCAGTAAGTATGACTCTAATCTTATCATGATATCATTTTAAACCTCCTTTTTTTTTCAGAATTTCGTTTCGCCTGAAGAATTACTTCAGAGCAAATCTACCAAAAAGCTGGTTTTGACAGGAGCTGCTCGTTTTAACTCGAAACCGAAAGTCGGCCTTGCATTCCTGGAGGAAAATAAACTTATATATGCAGATGTATCTCCGGAAGTATCGAAGGCACATAGTTTAGCAGTGTTTTTGAAAAACTGCACCCGCTTAGACAAACGTTTGCTTGGAGATTACTTATCAAAACCAGATAACCTTGAATTACTGAAAGAATTCATCGGACTGTTTAATTTCCACGATGTGAGTGGTTTTATTGTGCACGATCGAGCCATTGAAATTCATGTGCGAATTTCTAGAAACCCGTTGCTGATGCTATGCGAGAGTTGCTGGAAGCTTTCAGACTTCCGGGGGAAGCACAACAAATTGCTCGAATCACAGAGACATTTGCGGCGAAGTATTTTGCATCAAAGCCTGGTACGGTCCCGACTTTAGTTGTTTAGTCATCTGCTCAATACGCTGTTATAGCCGAGATAAAAAGTGAAGATTCGGTGTATGTGTTGGCTTATTCAATCATTTTGTTGAATACAGACCTCCATAACCCACAAATTCGAGTAAGGTATCTATCCTTATCGCTTGCAGCAGTATCTGAACCGATAACAGAAACGAATGTCGATCGAAGACTATCAAAGAAATCTGAGAGGTGTCAACGATGGTTCAGATTTCTCGCCAGAATTCTTGGTGAGTGCTTGAACATTATTAACTACGCATTAGCTTATCTACGACAGCAAAACATATATGACTCTATTCGCAAACGCGAAATTATCATGCCAGAAGAGCATACAGGGCAGCTGGGCTTTGAATACGCTTGGAAAGAACTACTCACCCGTTCACGACAGTCTGGTAAATAACTTTCTTGTTATTGAAGTAAAGATTCGCTGAAGGAAATCTAGGACCATTCATGATGTGCAATACACCAATTTTCGATCTTGATATGTTCAAATTTGCATGGAAACCTCTCATTTCTGCCATTGCGTATGCTTTCATCAGTTTTGATGATGATTACGTGATACAGCGAGCAATATCTGGGTTTCGACAATGCGCAACTTTGGCTGGTCACTTCCGTCTTCCGGATGTGTTCGATTTTGTCGTGATATCGCTCTCTCAAGCCACTAGTCTCCTCTCGGATAACCTGCCGGCTCATGTGCCGAACTATCCTATAGTTGAGGTAGAAGGACAATCCGTCACTGTCTCTTCTTTGTCGGTGAAGTTTGGAACGAATTTCAAAGGACAATTGGCTGCTGTTGTTCTCTTCAATATAGTGAACGGTAATGGCAACGCATTGCGGGAAGGTTGGACACAGGTAAGTGGCTGGAATAGATTTGTTATATGTTACTAACTACATGGGACCTTGTATAAGATATTTGAAATGTTCCAGAATCTCTTCATGCACTCCCTGTTACCTACGAGGATGTTGCAAATGGAAGATTTCCTTGGTGGTGTCTCCATGATTCCGCTGCGAGGAAGTCAGCCATCTCGGTCTGCACCTAGAAGTGATGGAGGACTTCTGTCAACCTTATCATCTTATCTCATGACGCCTTATGGTGCAAGCTCAGATAGCCTTGTCCCGTCAGCAACGGATGCGGATATAGAAAATACCCTGTGTACCATTGACTGTATTACGTCTTGTCGCTTGGACGAACTATATGGCCAGATTACGTCTGTACATACTCAGTACTGCTATCCACAATACTGACGCGACGCTTTATCTTTGGCAGGCAACTTGATCTAGAAGCTTTAGTAGCAGCTGTCCGTGCCCTAGAAGCGCTTGCGCATGAGCGAACAATTGCTAAATTGAAACAAGGATCTGATGACATCTCAGCCTCGTTCAACACCTCTCTTGCGGACGATGGTTCATATATTCTCCCTTACGATCCCGCTTCAGTTTTTCTTTTGGAAACTATGGTTAGCATTGCATGTCAGACTTCGCAATATATCGAAGACCTATGGTATGATCGATGATGTTACTTTTGAGAACGTTCACTAACTTTTCGCAAACTAGGCCAGTGCTCTTTGAACATCTTTCAGCTTTGCTTGGCGCATCAACGCATTATAGTGTCCTGCTTATTGAACGCGCCGTCGTGGGACTTCTACGTTTATGCCTTATCTTGGCAACAAAGGTGGATAGCTGTTGAGCATTAATATCAGTGAGACTAATGCGCTGTCCCTTATAGGTTTCACTACGTGACCAAATATATGTTTCATTCGACCTGTTAGCGGGTTTGCCATCTATTGTAGCAAATTCCGTCGCAGAACAAGTTGTATCTGGAGTGAGCTTGATAATTCAGAAACATTCTGATATCGTAAGGTAAATTACTGTGACTGATTGGTGGTGTTGGTTCTAATTGTATCTTAGCTCACATACAGAGTGGAATCTTGTCTTCGCACTCCTTCGCTCGACGATATCACACCCAGAGGCTGTCCGATCTTCATTTGACCTTGCTGTCAGCTTTGTTTCGGAAAAGCCGACGCAATATGTGACGATGGATAGTTTCACTGGTCTTGTTACTCTACTGGATGATTTCGCCAGTGCTGCTGGTGTTTCGGTAGATGGTCAACGTCAGAGAGGAAGGCGGTCCGCACCCCAAGCTTCTGCGAGGTAAGTGGATGCTTCTTCGAGATACATTTTATCAACTTAATCCACGTTCAATCAGTTCACCACTTGTCGAACGAGGCAGGAAAGCCATCGATTTGATATTTGAGTTGAAGAAGTTCATCCCAATATTTTCGGAATCCTCTAACCTTGAGAGAAAACAAGGTGAATAATCAATATCACCAGGAAAAAATGCGTATAATTAACTATGTTGTTATCAGTATGGCGGCAATTCTGTCTCCCCTTGGTATCATCCCTTAGCCGCCAGTCAACAAATGCTTGCCGTTTGGTTCGTCATACTGCCATCAGCCAACTTCAACGAATGCTTTTGGGTTCATACCTTGTGTATGATGAAGGCGATCACAGTCAAATTGAAGAAATTTTCAATAATGCTGTTTTCCCCCTTCTAGACGAACTCCTAAAACCCCAAGTACAGCAGCTTGACCCGCAAGGGATGGCAGAAACTCGGCTTCGGGCTTCTGCTCTGCTCTGCAAAGCTTTCATGCACTTTGAAGTGCGGGAAACCAACCAGAAGGCGGACATCAGGATCGTGTGGATAGAAATCCTTGACCTGCTCCACAGACTTATCATGGTAGATAAGAGCGACCAACTAGTGAGTGACCTAATTGACACGCGCTGAGGGACGGCAATTCATCGGTGAAACTGTTAGTATGAAGCAGTTTCCGAGTCGCTCAAGAACGTCGTCCTGGTGATGAATGCGGCTAACATTCTAGTGCCGCCTAAAGCGGAAGACGATCGGGATGAGCAGCAGCGCACTCTATGGACCGCGACACATGCGAGGATAGAACGGTTCTTGCCTGGTTTCCTGGCCCATGTTATTCCAACTCCCGAAGTATTGCCACCTGTCACGGAGAGTAATCCATCTGAGGTTGCCTGAGTATCGTGATCAATTATACTAGAAACTCAGCATACTTTTTAGCATATTATTCTGAACGAAGATTGCCGCATATACAATATTATTTATCACGAACGGCAGTCGTTCGGGCTGAGCTACTGTGTATCTTGAATTGTCAACTGGATTGTCCCAACAATTCAGAGTCCCGGTGAGGACCAGCCCTTAAGCACCCGAGACTGATGAGAGTATATGATCCATTATGAACATAAGGATATTATATTACGTGTGGGTCGACCGAGCAGACATAGAACACATGGGATATGAAAAAAATAACACATTCAAGCTGGGACAGCCAAGGAGAGACAAAAGAACAACAAGTAAATACTTTGCAACATGATAGTCATTATTATTCAAACCAAACATTGATACAACCAGATCCTTAAATACCCTGTCAAAGATTAGGCCAGGAACCTTCGGCCTTCCATTTCTCCACGATTTCCTTTATTGTGTCATGATTGAACTCGGGTCGTTTCAGTTTGTATCCCATAACCTCTTTTATCTTGTTATTGCTGTAGGCTAACTTGTGTCGTGATAATGTGAAGGTATCCATGTACGCAGTCAAAGGAGTTTGTGTGATGGGTGGATTTGAACTTGAGAGCATTTCCGTCCAGACTCCAACGTGATGTTCATTAATCTCTTCCACGACATCTTCGAGTTTGAACTGGGTACAACAAAAGCCGTAAATGTCAGACAAAGCGTCATAATCCTTGATCGATCATAACTTGCCTTGGCATAGGCGTTTATCATGAAGCTGTGGAACTCGAACGTCGTTCCAAAGTAAGCGGTCACAATCTCTCCACCTTTCAGGAGCGTAATCTCCGAGTCGTCAACCTGTTGGAATTCTGAGTTGGAGGTGTCAAGAAACTGTTTAAAAGCTGAACGCACGAGATTGAAGAGCGGGGCTATAAGTTTGGCATCACAAGGGGGCATGCCCTCAACTTCGCTAACCTTACTCTTCTCGTTATGGAAGAGTATCTGCTCCCCAGCGATTATATCAGCTTCCTTTCTACCTAGCGGTGCTATCCACTGAGCACAAGCCCATAATCCCCCAGCCACGTCATCGCTGTGGACAGTGTACATGGGGTCCTTTCCGGGTGACCAACTGTTCAACGAAAATCAATCACATTTATTAAAGATCGGATCATCAGTGCTTACAGAGTCTTCATGGGTTTCTTCATATATCCGTACACAGATGCGACCGTGATGACAGATGTATCTGAACATACTAGTTGAGTGGCGGGAGATTGCATTATAAAAGAAGAACCTACATATACCAAAGTCGATATATGGGCCGTAAACAAATCCAACCCGGAGAACAACCAAATTCAGACTAGGACGATCCTTCAAGCTTCAATGCCAGCGCTTAATCAGACTGGTGAAACATACGCACCCCTCAATCGCAGATAACATCCGGACGGTTTCATGCCACCAAACATCGAGTGGTTTGGCTGGTTTGACGTCTTCCTTCTCGTCATGCGTACTCTTCTCAGACGATTCGTAGACAGGCAACTGCAAGCGAACGTAAGCCTGGACGTTGCGACGAGCAGCTTCAAGGCCAACGAGTCTTGATACATTGAAAGTCATCTTGATTGCGATCTACCAGTAATCCTGATACGTAAGTTGCCGCGGGGCGTGAATTTGTTTGAGTAACTTGCGTACCATTTCAGTGCGATCATAGCGAATCTCGCCCGTGAGGTCAAATACGTAAGAATAGGCAGCCTGTCCTTCGGGAGGATCGAAAGCGGAAGCGACGGCGGCTGAGAAAGCAAGGGTAAGAATGATTTGAGGCAGAAAGAAAAAGAGACGCACAAGGAACGGTCAAGTTGACTTGGCGATATTCCACGTCGGGTTGGGCGAGGATCTTTGGGAATTCTGCCCCGAGATAGCTAGAGGATAAACGAATGGAAGGTCTGACATTAGAAAAAATATGGATATGGATATAGACAGGACATACGTTGTGGGAGGCGAGACGGAATACTTATCGACGATGCGAAGATGCTGATTTGGACTGTCAGGACATGGACGAAATGAAAGGAGGGATAAATGGCGTACTGAGACAAGACGTTCACCCTCGAGGGGTACAAGCAAAGCAGCGAGAGAACGCGAGCAGGTGTTTAGACCGCCTGAATTGGATGGAGTGGTGATGAATGGGCAAGATGACAGACAAAGATGTAGAAAAGCGAATACGAACCGAATATGATGACATTAGGTTTTTCGGTGGTCGCAGACATGGTGTCTGCTGTTGGGGATAGAGAGATTGTGGGCGATGAAAGAAAGGGTATAATTGCGTGAGGAAGGACAAGGATTGAAGGAAAAGAGAACGGAAAAGACAGATTTCGTTGCAGAAACGTCGCGGAGGCAACCAACCGAGAAGGAATCAGCTTCTTATGTAATCACTGCCCATTCTCTATCATAATGATTCTTTCCAGCCCGTCGACGTCGCAGCGAATCATTTTTGATATTGAAACCCGGTCTCAGCGGTAAGCACCCTTATATCATCTATCATCGATGTATCATCTACTGCCATCACTACCGCCGGCACACAACACAACAGTCCACACCGATACCCCTTCGAGCGCTCTCGCCTTCATTTCGGTCAAACTAGATACCACATACGGCTCCATGCTATCCATCCTCGTCGTACCTCTTACGAAAATTTGCAGCTGTCCTGTCCTCTAATCTCACCATCATAAAATTTTCAACTTTCAAAACGACATCGATCAGGCTTGCATCGGCGTCCGAGTAATTTCCTTGCGGCGTCCTCCTCATATGTACCACCACTTGACATATAATCATCGTTTCATCGATCTTTGCTGTATAGCACCTTGTATTCCGCCGCTTGTACGCCATTGCCATTGAAACTAGCCATGTAAAACTCGACATGCTACAAGGCAAACGAGGCGTTTCAGACATTACATCAACCAATCACAACATCGATACTCAATGCATTGTTACTTTCGTACAAACACATCACCACGACCCTTGTCATGACTTCTCTTCTGATCCATGCTTTCTCCCCTCGGTTTGTTGTCGGAGATGTAGGTACACAGACGAAAAGTCACGGGTAGCCAGCTCCGGTTGCTGCTTTATCGCGTCAGAGTATATGCCCTGTGCAGCCTCTCCAAGCGGCAAAGGACTACCTTGACTTGCAGCAATATCCTTTGCCAGGAGCATATCCTGTCGAACAACGTAAGCAGCGCACTTCATCCCGATGACATCGCTAACATACCTTCAGCATTAGCGCAGTGACAAAACCACCCTCGAAATTACGCTCGCAGGGCGGTGATTTTCCAGGTAGTGAGGACGGTACAGGATTGTTGATCGATGACGCCCAACAGCCGCCAGTCGAGCTGTTAATGACGCCTGCAAGTATAGCGGGATCTAGACCAAGTTTCTGACCCAGAAGCATGGCTTCAGCGACAGCAATCTGCTCGATGCCCAAAACGAGATTATTACATATCTTGGCACCAAGGCCGGCGCCAGAGGGACCGCAATGCAGAATGCGTTTGCCCATATGGGAGAGAAGGGCACGAGACAGCTCGAAGGACGATTCTGATCCCCCAACCATAAACGCAAGTGTGCCGGCTTTAGCACCGGTGACCCCTGTGGATGTGATAAGTCACCGGATATGCATAGTTCCATGCAGTAAGCTACAGACCACCAGAAACAGGAGCGTCAATCATCTGGGCTCCAGTCTGTATGACGTCTTTCGCCACTTGGCGCGCGACCTCTACATCTAGCGTCGTGGAGTCAATTACCAGCGTGCTTTCAGCAGCTTTGGTGGGCAGCGATTTCAGAGCAGGTATAATTCCACTTGATCCAGAATAAACACCCTTTACTTCAGGAGAAGATGGTAGCACTGTCATTACAGTCTGTGACGCGATTAATGCCCTAGGACGACATGACAGAGACTAGTTATGATATTCTGTGTGAACACGTACTCTGCTGGAGTCTGGACTACGTGCACATGAGCACCTGGAAAGTGACCAAGGAAATTCTGACGAAATGAGGCAGCGCTGGAAGGTACAGCGTCGCAGATATAGAACTGGGCGTCTGTAGCTTCTGCATATGTTTTAGAGAACAGGTTGAATGCCATCTCGGTACCCATTCGACCTAGACCGATGAAACCAATACTCTTGCTACGTGTCGCATGTTGGTTTAGGGATTGCAAAACACGAATCGTTGGTCTCATGGCGTAGATGTCGGGGGAAAGAGATGTAATTCCAAAAACAAATGTTATAAGCTGTCCCACCAGCAGAAGACACGGACGGAACTGAGCCGAGTGGCATCACGGTTCTGTACTGCGCGTGACCTCGGTTCAGCTGGGATTCGGTTCGCTTAAGTAAGCAGCCCAATACTGCACTGGCTTGCGCTCTGACAGGCAATTCTCAGCACGAGTTTGCGGAAACAAATTATCTGGACAACAGGCAAAGGGTTTAGAACAGGTTATTCTCTTTTCTTATATCATATCTTTGGCATGGCGACTTACTCGTATTCAAGCATGTTCGCAGCTGCTACCTCCTTTTTTGCTCGCACCGCCATTTCTCAGTCATACAACATTGGAACAACCTCAAATGGAAGCAGATCATCAACGCCTGGTCCTTCGGGATCTTCAAGTCCACTGCCAATGGCAGGATTACCATCTGTAAACGTAGGCTTGTGGCGGGTGCAGGTAGCTACGCATAAAGTCACGAACAAGCGCGTTTCTGTCTGGAGTTTCGACAAACGAGGACCGGACATGGATCGTTTGAGTCCGCTTGCGAAAGAGAGAACGTTGGAGGTCTTGAAGGCAGAGGTAATGTGCTTCCTAAAACTACACTGGTGTGTTGGCTCTTAGAAGTATTTGTGTAAGGGCGCTGCTCTCGGAAAACTTCGCCATCCGTCTATCCTAGGTGCGACGTCAACCGGGTATACCTTCTGCTAGACGTTACTCATAGAACTATATTAAAGAAATGGTCGAGCCTTTGGAAGAGACTCGAAACGAGCTGATATTTGCAACTGAGCCTGTGCTATCGTCCTTGGACCTCTCAATACCAAGAGGATCCCGACATCACCCAATAGTCGAGCTGGACGAGATCGAAGTTCGTATAAATAGATATCCTGTTGTGACGCATAACTGATGGTCGTCAAGATCCAAAAAGGCATGCTCCAGATTTGCAAAGGCTTGTCTTTTCTTCACTCATCAGCACGGTTGATCCACTCGAACCTCAAGCCCGAATGTGTAATAATTAACGATGCAGTTGGTGTCTAGCATTACGGTTGAGACGTAATCTAAATAACATGTAACAGGGCGACTGGAAAATATCAGGTCTGGGACTCACAATTTCCTTGACAGGGGCAGACGATAAACCCACACGTTGGGAGTTTCCTACATTTGATGGTCGCATGCCCTCCTATGTACAACGTTCTTTCGATTATATTGGTGCGTATTACCTTATCCTAACTGTGCAGCAGTCCTAAAGGAGAAATAGCTCCTGAATATGCTTTGGACGAAGTCTTGGTCACCGCCTCTGACATGTACTCACTTGGATGTCTCATATATGCTGTTCACTGCAAAGGCAGCCCACCTTTTACCAACCATGGAAGTCTGGGAGGTCTACGCGAGAATGCAGGAAAGGCTGTACCCGGAATGGATGGTTTGGATAACGATCTGCAAGGTAATAAGCTTAGTGGTGACTATTGCTTCTCAAACTAACACAGTTATACATCCGTTGCAAGCACTGCTACGTTCTCTTATAACTCGAGGATCTCAAGCCCGACCCACGCCAACAACGCTTCCTTCGCATCCTTTTTTCTCTTCCCTTCCTATATCAACGCTTAATTTCTTGGACCGGTCCAATTTCACCTCTAAATCACGAGAGGAGAAAATCTCGTTCATGAGAGGCCTGACTTCCGTTCTAGACAAGTTCTCAGAAGGCCTCCGCACTCGGAAAATACTTCCATCTCTCTTGGAGGAGGTTCGTGGTGTCTTACGCCACTCAGGCTGTTGCTAAAGGTCTCTACTCCAGATGAAAGACACCCACTTACTCCCGTACATCCTACCGAACGTGTTTGCTATCTCTAACATCCTCTCTGCAAACCAGTTTGCGTCTCTGGTCCTCCCAAGTCTCAAACCCCTATTTACCATCAAGGACCCACCACAAAACATGTTAACGCTCCTGGAAAATCTTCATTTACTCCAAAATAAGACGGAGAAGGGCGTTTTCCGCGAACGTAGGTGTCCTAGATTGAAATCAGAGTGTAGTCGCTCACTATATGTATTGATGCAGAGGTGTTACCCTTGGTCTACAATGCACTTGAATCCGAGCACGCCGTAGTGAGTTCATGCTCATTCTGTTAATATTACAATTTTTGTGGCTTACGGCACCAAGGTCCAAGAACGTGCTTTGACAGTTGTACCAGATCTTTGTGAATCGATAGATTATGCTGAAGTCTCTGGGGTACTGTTCCCTCGTGTTGCAGTGAGTATTAAAACTAGCGGAGTTTTAGGTCTATACATAATTGTTTTTCTTTTATAGCTAGTATTTACCAAAACAAAGGTACTCACTGTCAAAGTGGCTACTCTTATGACGTTCTTGGCCATGGTCAAGACACTTGATCAAGTTGGTCTAGATTTTCTCAACCTTTATTGATTCTGTCACTCATATATTTTGCAAGACAAATCTGACGCAGAAACTTGTACCATTACTATCCAAAATTCGGACCAAAGAACCTGCAGTAATGGTAAGAACTTGTACATAACTGACACAGTTTATAATTTGCTGATTCGCTAGCAGATGGCTACCCTATCGGTACAAGAGGCCATGGGATTCAAGGTGGATAGAGAAGCTGTTGCAACACTTGTCCTCCCTCAATTATGGATGATGTCAATGGGGCCGTGTAAGTTTCAACCAGTCGCTGAAAATGCTTTAACTATATTAATAACTTCACAGTGTTAAATGTTGACCAGTTCCAGCGTTTTATGGGCGTAATACGCAAGTTGAGCGAGCGTGTTGAAAAAGAGCACAATCAGTTCCTTCGCGATTCGCAGAGATTAGAAGATCGCTCGTCTACCGCTGCTAATGGAGCAGTCTCACCCAGCTTTAACACAGGCCTTGATTTCGAGAGCCTTGTTGGCCGAGGTACAGGAACCTCCGTTAAATCTGATAGTCCGTCCGAAAATGCACAAGGTTGGGATGACGACGTGTGGGGTAGTATATTCAATGACACGGCAAAACCGATTCAGGCACGTCTCTTTCGTGTATCCTGACAGTCTATATCTCACTGCTTTGCACCAGGCTCCTATGATCCAAGGTCCTCCCGTTACAGCTACGCCTGCGACTCTACAACTACAACTGCAGCCTCACACGCAATCATTGCCTTCGTCCCCGAGATTACCCAATTCCTCGCCCATCACGTCTGGGTGCACGGCCTTTAACTTCGACTTCTTTCGATGTATCCCCTTCCTCCGCGTTACAACCTGAAACGCTCAACATCGCCCCTAAAGTGCAACCCATGCAGCCCCACCGTTTGGCAAGCTCCTCTTATGCAACCACCGTGCAAAAGCCTAACTATAATATCTCGTTATCGACAATTTCTCAGTCACCGATATCTTCAGCTTTGTCGACTAGTCAATCAGATAACAGCGGGCTTCAACCTACACATTCTGGCTTTTCATTATCTACTCCTCCCTTATTAGCATCTCCACCTTCTTTCAATGGCTTACTGGCACCTTCATCAGCCCCGCAACCTGCTTGGTCAAAGGTGTCAAAACCACTAACGAAAGACGACTGGGGAGATTTTGATCCGCTGCGGTAATGCCCAACATGCATTATGATTAGAAATACCCATCTAGATAGTTATGTAGTAAGTTACACTATTCAACCTGCCTCGACTTGCACTCCGTCTACAGGACGAACATAATCTGCTTCTATAATCGTATCAGGGGTGTCAGTTTCGTCCATCTGCGACGGTATGCTATCCTCGTTGATTTCGAGGTTCAGAATGGTTCTGAGGATTAGCTGAGCTCCCAATTTTGAAGATACCTCATTTCCCTCCCGACATGAAGGACTATGGACACCTAAGAGTTATTAACAACTTGAAAAAAGTTGCAACACCAATCGGACATACATTCTTTGCATCCACTCTCACACTTGCATCCTTCTATAGCATCATTTGCTTGATAAAGTAGATCAGAGACTATGCGCGTTCAATATTAGTGTTGCCACACCCCAAGTCACAGGAATGATCTTGCCATGGTCAAAAGCCTTCGACGAGACGCCACTTCTCCCAGCGGAATCATAAAATATGAGCCTTGAAAAAGACCACTTATAAGTACTAATCACACTCAACAGAAACCACACACACCGTGCTGGCCGTTTCCTTTCCGTTTTCGTTGCTTTATATTCCTTTTGTGGCGCCTTGCATTCCGTCTTTAGATCTGCTGCTAATGCAAATCGATTTAATAACGCATGTTGAGCTGAATGTATGGCTTCCGCAGCATTGATCCCTTTAGATTTCATGAGATTGAGGACATATCTTGGGACGTCTATCCATAACCCCGTGGCTTGACGATCCCAAGAAGGCGAGTCAACGTCAACCACGTCCAGAATAGTTTTGTTCCTATTGAGAAAAATGAGTCCTGCCCGAAAGACTGGCCAACTTATGTGCATACCTTATCTTGAAAAAACCTGTCGTTCTTATTAAATACAATGTCATTTTTTGAGAGAACATATCGTACCGAATACCACTGTTTTGGCGTCCACCCCTAAGTGAAGATTAACATGTGGTGTACCCGTACATACGCACAGACTCCACTCACTACCATAAAACGCTCTGTGAGGCGAGCCTTTAATTTCCCTTATGCGATAGGTTTGTACGGCATCTATATCGCTTTGTTTTGCTTTCAGTTCTCAAAGTTTTCGGGGTATATAGTAGATAACCTACGTGTAATCCCTAAATATATCGGAGAATTTGATTTTTCAGTAATCAACAAGCCAGTATTAATAATATCGTACCTGGGTGAGGTGATCCAGTTGACGTCGGCCCTCATGACTCTTGCAATTTTGGAATCATGACTAATTTCTGTCACCTACACAATATCAGACCTCGGAATTTTCGAATCAATAATGTAAGAACCTACAATGAAAGTCAATCCTTGATGCATGAACTTGACACAGGGTGCATTGTTAGTTAGCATATATGATCATATATAACCACTTACGACGCCACCCTCATAGATCTCAAAGAGGGCCCTCGAAAGTTCAACTTCTTCGATAATTTTGGGTCCGCCTTCCGCTGTCACTTTAGTAATATCCACCACTGTATATTTCTCTTCTTCTGCTCCGCGAATAGACACGTGTTTTGCGGGAAAGGGAAGAAAATTGGGATGCGTATGATACCTACAGTCAATTCAGTGATAACTTCGATTTACAGGTGCGTTATGCTTACCAGCCATCCTTGGTCTTTATTAGGCTGGAATCGCAAAGCTCACGCAATAAAGGACCAAAGTATACGTCGTCTTCCTTTGATAAGGGCATCTCTTGTGCCGCACATTGTAAATGTGGCTCGAGGATGACTTTGCTTTCGAGGTCGATGATAAGATCGTCTATGGGCTTGTCAAAAAGATCGCTGGGGTTGTTTACATAGTGCTGATCGATGGGCAGACCATCCGCTACCAATACAGCTAACGAGTCCCGAGTCCTCCGTCCGGCTCGACCAGTCTGCTGACGCTGCAAATGACAAACATTAGTCCGTGTTACTAGGAGATGTCTGTAGTGTACACTCACGAGGTTAGCGATTTTATAAGGAAAACCCATCATAATAACCGCATCAAGTACGCCAATGTCAACACCTAGCTCAAGGGCATTAGTGGCGACAATGCCGAGCAGATTTCCAGAAAAAGCTTCGTTTTCTATACGTCGCCGGTCCTAAAAATTGCACTGTTAGCCTGTTCTATAAGGCAGTGGATACTACTCTGCATACTTCTTGTGAGTAGCCGCCTCGGTAAGGCATGACTTTCTCCAAAATATCCAACCGACCTTCTGCGCTAAGGTCTGTTCGAAGAGTTTTCATGGCCTGATATAAAATCAGATACGTGTTACCAAAATCAAGCACGCTTTCGACTGACTAGTTCACAAGCTTTACGAATCTGAAAGGAAGAGCCGGTCAATATCGTTCTTTGCAGTAGAACAGTTTCGTCCTAACCTTGCAAAATAATATCACTCGAACGCCACGCTTCATCAGGAATCTCATGAGAGCAGTGGCCTCCGACATCGAACTGTGACGCCCGAGTTTGGGAGCCATGGGATCGATCGGAGGTGGATTCCACACCAGGAAATCTTTACGTCCTGACGGCGCACCATCTTCGGTGATTTCTTCAATATCCTTATCGAATAAAAAGGGAGGAGTTACAGGTGATGTTAGATAATGACTCGTAGATAATGATGGGGCTTACCTCCAAACCAAAAAGGTCTTTCATATGTCTGGAAGGATTGGATATTGTGGCGCTACATGACACAAAGCGCATACGTCGATCTTATAAGTTATCAATTTTCAATGATTTTGATAATTGATGGATTGAGGCATACTTCCCACCGCAGCACAGACTCTGCGAAAGCGCCTGATCACTTGCGCTACATGGCTGAAATTGAAGCTCAGTTTACAAAAGTCGGTGTGAGGGTATCAGCTCATACCTTCCAAAAAGATCCGAATACGAATGTAATTCATCGACGGCTACTAGCTTGATCTTCTTCAGAAACCTGTTTACTCCCATAAGCGATCTTTGAATGCAGCAGAGAACAACAATTCACCTCCGCCATAGCTCTTCATGGGGTAGAATTGATGCGTGTATCATGTCCTAGTCCTCACTGAGATGAGACGCGCGAAATATTATCTGTATATGCGTACGAAGTTGGTGAATATGACTGAAGCAGTCTCACGGATTCCTGTAAATAAAACATCAAAAACAATGAATTATTAATTGGCACTGCAAAAACGACGAACCTGCTCGTTGATCTTGAGGGGTATCTCCGTCATATGTAGCGACCTATTTCTCTGAGTAAACCTGATCGACATAAAGAAAAGGTTGGAGGAATATTCACCTTAATATGTTCGAGGCCTGGACATGACCATAATAGCTGCTCTAACGCGGATCTCTGGTCTTGGGCTAACGCCTGTAAAGAAATCTATACATCTGAAAAGTGCTCTCATAAAAAGGAGAGTTACTTTAGTCGGGTAAATGAAAACCGCAGTTGAGTCAATATCATCTTCTAGAAACCTCAGTAAAGGAACCTGATGAATTTAAGGTGAACTGTACATTACTAGGCGAAAATTTAAGTTTCATGTACCTGGTATATTACACTCTTTCCAGATGCAGTACTTGTTGAGACGATGATGTGTTTTTCTCTTGAAAGGGCATTGATTGCTGATGACTGATGAGAATATAGTGATGTTATCTTCCGTGAGTTGCTCAATGCCTGTTGGATCGTCTCCGAGAGCGGTGGGTCAAGTGTACCTTAGGACGAGATGTGATGAAACATTAGAAAAGTATGCTGAGGTAGGAAATACGGATATACCATTAGCTGCTTCCCGTGATGCAAAGATCCGTCTGTCCACTATCTGGCCTTTATACCAATCCTGTTCCTCTACTTCCGCAATGACTGCATCTATTGTAGGCCGGTCTTTCGGGTCTATTATGGTCCTTTTATCTTTCGTGTCGACCTTCGCGGAGGATGTTGACTTTGAGGAGGGGTTGACAGGAATATGATCGTAACTAGCTGCTTGTATTAGAGCCACAGGATCTTCGTTGGAAGCTGCACCTATTAGCCTACCAAAAGGACCTGAGTGGCTGGTGTTTCCTTCAAATGAACAAGGCTCACTCATTAACAGCTTCACAGAACCGCTCGTTACGCTTTTCCACGAGTTTTTTCAGACCTGCAGGGGCTAATGATGGCGGCAGGGATAGTCCGAGACTGCGAGTTCGGAATTAGTCAATCAAGTCATTACTAGTCATGAACTAACAGGCTACCTTGGGTTTTCCTTCTTGCCTCTCGAGTTCTCTGCGAATTCAAGGACGAGAACCTGTTCCTCTGACTCGTATTCCCCAAACGACTGAGAAGTTGAGGGCGCAGATAGAGAGTAATCGGGACTACTCTTCCGCTTGGTCTTCTGATCTTGAGACTGGGTTGCATGAATACGGAGTTCATTTCGAGGAATGTATGCAAATTTGATGAGGTTTGGCAACAAGGCTCTTTTGTATGCAGCAATCAGAATAGAGCTACAACAGCTGCACGCGATGATATCCTCACTTTAATTCTGCAATCTTAGCTAGATCTAAGGGACTGTTCTGGTATTTTGAGAGTCCGCGTATACTCTATATAGGGTGATAAACTTACCGTTTCAGCAAGTTCTCGACAGATGATCGAACCACAGGAAAAGTCATTGCCAGGTGTTTACGAGATGAAACAAATGCGAGTACAGTGTTCAGTGCCTTTCATAGCGCGTGAGTCCGTTAACGTTATATAAGAACTTGCGTGAACACTTTACCTTGAAGACCTATTTTTGTTCGTCCAGTAATTTACAAGGATATCATGATTCAGAGAGATTGTAGTTACCTTGAACAACTTTATAAGGATGCTTCATGAGTTAGGGACGAAGGTTGGGGACGAATTTGCTACGCACGTCATGAAAGTAATCCGGCCATACGATATCATCTTTTTCCTTCTTCTTGCCTTTATTGTTTTCACGAGGCTTCTTTACAGCTTTTTTGGTTGACGAACTGGTAACATCCTCTTCCGTAGGCTCAGTGGAGTCCACTTTCCGTTTCATCGAAACCTTAGTGACGGGGTGCTAGTCAGAGCAAAGAAAGCAAAAGAAATATACGTGTATAGTTGAAGATGAGGTTTTCTACCAGGAAGCTGGAACCAAACGGTGCCAGTGGTGTTCAGTGTCGCGGTCAAGTCACGTAAAAGGGGTGTATACGCGTGACGTAACGTGGTTTCTAGAGTCACATTAGTCACGTTGCTTGTTTTACTCTGACGGACTTCGACCATTGAAATTCCATACTCGAGCTCTTGCAGGTGCTTATAGTCAGTAAGTTCCAAATTTCAAGAGTATTGCCTTGGTGTGTTTAATTAACAACAAAGCTCACTATATCTCGATTGTTGCCTAGACATCTACCATGCGACCTTCAATAGCTCGTTTCTTTAAAATCCTGCCCATGTCGGCGGTAAAACCGAGCGAAGTCTTGCCACCACCACTCACTAAGCAGGAGGAAAAAATGTTGAAGAAGCCGCTTTTGAAGGTGCTAATGGAGCGGCAAAAAGAACAGGGGGACAGTTGGCCGAAAAATTTGCGTATCGAGCCTCACGTAACGAGGAAAGCGATAGGGAAAGTACATCCCAGTATAAGATCAGAGATGAAGGAGCTTCTAAGAGAGAAATGAAGATTGTTATGACCTATCATAGTATCGTTGACTTCGGTTTGGCAGTTCTGCCTCTTTAGACGTGAGTATATCTACCTGACATGCGCCTTAGGTTGTCACTGACAGCTGAAATATGTTATAGCGGCGCATCTATTCGCTGTATATTACATTTCTCTCGCATATATAATGCATAGCCCTTACGCTTTGACATAAGGACAATCAGAGGGTGTACTTATGCCACAGACTTTCTTTCCCTAGTGATTCTCTGAATATCCTGTGGCAGTCTGCCAACGTCTACAAATCTTATAATTCTCTGGCTATTTTGATTGTGAGTGTATTATCACGGCTTCTTTGTGCTCACCGATGGTTTTGGTGAAGACTACAGCAGCATGTTGATAATTCGCCCATGGTTAAATACAAAGAATATTGTAATTCAAACAAGCACGGATTATCCGACGCAAAGGGCGTGCGTTTAGTGACTTCGATTCTCAGCTCTTCCTATCTTCTCTCGACCTTCTTCAAATATTCTCTCCAACGTTCTATTGAATCTGGGTACGTCTTGACCTGAGATCGCGTGGCCTGTTTTCTCGAACATAATCAACTCGGCCTCTGGCATCTGCTTTTTCAAGTAAATGCTGTTATGCGAGTCGACAAGCTTGTCCTGGTCCGCGCCAATAATGGCAACTTTGGGAATTGTTGATGAAAGAGTGCGTAATCGCTCATCACTACAATGGTGAGTATAGGCTGCTGACATCTGGGACAAGGAACCAATGGCGGTCTGGCGAGGTATAGTGTTGTCACGCCTTTTCCAGGCCTGCTCCAGGTCCAGGCCAATGAGCAAGGTTGAGATATGCATGTATGTGTGTACGAACCGCAAACTGCACATCTCTGTTCGTCCGTCCAGATGAGTCATTCAAGGCTTTCTCGTCCAACCATTCTTGCGGGAATAATAAGTCGACTAACAACGCTGCTTTCGCCTCAGGTGTCATCACCCAAGTTCTGGTAGTAATTTAGTGGCTTGCTCGCTTTATAGAAAATATACCTGCAAACCTGAACATCTTGATACCGTTGCTAAGCTAATGAAGTAATTTTCATTATTTTGCGCACTTGGGGTTTGTCATAGCTTACTGAAGGAAAGTTGTTCCAGATCCTTCCGCCGGCCTTGGTGACAACAAGACTCAAGGATATGATTCTTTCGGGGATGCGAGTTGAGAGCTCTATAAAGCAATTCAGCCACTGACCGTCCGATGAAGGGGTTGATTTGGTCTACCTTGAGCTATCATGCCCCCAAGTGATATACCGACAACATGTAAACTGTGTTTGTCTGTCCACCCAACGTAATTGAGGAGGGTAATGGCATCTTCTGCCATACCACTTGTTCTGCATACTTCGTTATCAATATTGCTCTAGTGACCAAGACATCAATAAAACAATATTGACGCTGGACGTACGTGTATGGTCCCATAGGTGATCCGCTGTGGCCAACGCCTCTGTTATCGAAAGCCAGCGCTGTATACTTGTCCGAGTGGCCGAAGTGGTCAATTTGAGATCCCCAAGCAAAGAGAGTACCATTCAACCTGTTGATGCGAATGTCAACTGGTACTATAATTTACGAATAGAACTAGTTTGCCTCACCCCATTATGAACAATATCTTTTCTGGTCCCGTTCCATGCTGCTCAAAGTAAAGTGAGTGGCTCTCCAATGGGTCGCCCTTGTTGCGAATTTGCGTTACAGGGCAAAGACCCTTGCGCGTACAAGTTAAGGGATCAAATAAAGTGTTTAGCTCGGGCGTCGGTTGGGACATGTTAAATGTTTGAGATGGGATGTAGCTCAGGAATAGGGATTTACGTTGACCGTTGACGACTTTGCTGACTTTAATTTATGGCCCCAAGGCCCCTATCTTGAATATCAATGCCGGAGCTATCCTTGGGATTGTCCGAGTCAGGCAGAACAGTCAGGTGAGATACTAACGCATGTGCTCAAAACTATAAGGAGCTTTGAATTTAGCGCTAAACTACTGTTCTCGACGGCGCAGAATGAGAGGATTCTACTAATATATCATACTATCAGTTCTTCATCATTGAAGAACCACCTTTCAATCAATCCATGAACATTGGTGTCCATCATCCCGTTCTATTCACTGTGTAGTTTCAAGAAACTCTGTGGAAGTTAAGAATAAAGTTGACCCATCTGCAATTTGATCTGCTAGATGTTGTTCGTTGTGTAAAGGCATCAAACCTCCCGAACTCTGCACCTTAGCAAGTGCAAATGACTGGACACTAAATCAGGTATTGTAACAACTATCATAGATATAACGCACATATTCTTCGGAGTCGGTAACATCAAAATGCTTTATAAGTAAGTCTATGACCTTGCCAGTGACAATGGACTAGAAACAGTCATTATCTCATTGACGCAGTTATTTTAGCGATGAATTCAGCATGTACCTGGCGAAACCAGATCTTTATTTCTTGCTCCACCGAATTCGAGAGTCTTGACTTAGCCTTCAGATATAAACGTTGATTCATCGGTACAGTCGATGCACTGTCCTCGGGGTCGCCGGCAATAGCTCCATGTCGAAGCTTCATCTGTTCAACCTTCTCTATTTGCGACGCTGTCTTCGGATTCGTTGAAGCTGAAACTTTTATGGGTCCTCGTTGCACTGAACGCGCTGCTAAAGGAGCGGATTTAGATGGAAAGTTCTTTGACAATAGCAGGCGGGCAGCCTCATTTTTCCGAGGAGCTTCAGGTTTCTTTGGGCCTGAACATGAATGATCTTTGGGGTGACGATGACTGTACAGTATTTAACCCTGAAAACAGTGGTAGAAACGACCAGACATACGCGATACAAAAAGGTTGCATGCAGTTCGAACACAGCACAGATGGTCGGGCATCGCCGTCTTCTTTGGGCTTAAGTATGGATTCCAGACTAGCATTACCACATGATTGCAGCGTGCATTTAGACTGTACGGAAGGCCTCAGTTCAGGTTGGCGATTAACAAGATCTTGCGCTGAACAGTCATGGAGTTCGGGAGATATATGAAACCTGCAAAACAGTTTGGTGCATTGGCATCTGATTGGCAAGAAATCGAAGGTGTTGCAGGACGACAAGGCACAGTGAGCGCCAGTGGGAGTTAGATCCATTGGCCGCTAAGCCGCACCAGCACTGTCCAGAGGAAATAATAGTGAACGATGTAACAAGTTGCTTAGTAAGCGATTTATACTTCAAGTCATCTTCTTACCTCAAACCATATCTACCTTCGAAAGAGCAAAATATCATCATACTAGTCATGGCAGAGAGCAAGGTCAGTGATTCGTATCTCACAAGCCAGGCTAACCGTACGACTCGCTGTAGGCTCCTACCGCAGCAGCAGCAGCAGCGAGCAGTAAGCTGGCCATGTCCCGTACTTTGGGAACAGCATTCCTGAATCACCAGGTCGAACAGCTTGAGAAATCCGTCACTCGTGGGCCCCCGGAACCTATAAAAAGTTCCTTGGTCCGTCTAAGAACACTCGCTCCATTGCTCACAGAGCCTTACAATGAGGCCTTGCACTTGTCTAACAATGTTCGCCTTACTGCCGAGACGGCTCAGCGTCTCAGCGGACGTATGAGTCTGCTTGACGAAGAAATGAGGCGCGTTACAGAAGCTACTGAGAGGGTAGGACAGGTGTTGGAGCTGAAGGCTAGTCCAATTGGATTCTTACAGGAACTTTTCCCTTGACTTCATTTCAGTCTTGCTTGACCCAACTTCAATCTTGCATCCTCAGTCAAGATTGGGAATCAGCTACTAGACATTATTCTCGTGCAATGAGTCTACCATCTCACGTAATAAACGGAGCCTTTGCTGAGTCTGTCATAGTACGTCCGAGTCAGGACCTCTGACCTGACTGACAAGTGATCCCATACTGACGTACAGCTCACTATAGCCGACTTCAGAACATCCTCTTCCGCCAGCTCAGGCACTGCAGACTGCACGGGAACAACTCCTAAAAACTTTCCAGCGGCATTTCGAACAAGCTTCTCAATCTCGCGATGCTACTGCTACAAGCCGCTTTTTTAAGCTATTTCCAGTCATCGACTGCCAAGCCGAAGGTTTACAGGCGTATTCATCTTTTGTTGTGAAGCTCATACGTGTGCAGCCCATGGTGTTTGACCAAAGTAAGTCGATCAGTCCCTACTTGGTGGCTATTATTGTTTATACGCTGAACTTATTTCAGCTACGTCCTCGCACTATTTCGTGGCTGCACTTACTGCTTTATTTGAGAGTATAGCTATGATAGTGGATCAGCATCAATCTGTTGTTGAGAAATATTATGGTCCAGGGAGGATGCTAGTTGTTTTGAAGAGCTTACTGGGAGAGTGTGACTGCGTTGTCGAAGAATTTATTCAAGGGTGGAAATCAAATAGGTACATCAAACAGAAGGTAAAGCTGTTGAACCATAAGCTTCCCACATATGACCATGTATTGAACACCGTGCAAGCTTGCAGACGTATCCAGATCTCCTCTGTCCACACTCAATACATCATCACAAAAGCAAGCTTTCCATCAGGTTTCTGTAGAAGACGAGGTTATCGACCCTCGCGAGATAGACAAGGCATCAACTGAGATAGCCGGAATGGCTGGTCGCTGGAGCCTATTTCGCAGGTTCTTGATAGAACAACTCACGGTATAGTGAATCTATCTCTTGTGTTTTGCTTTCATCTTAATCATTCTTGCTTTGAAATATAACGATTTCGATCGTTTTCAGGACAACAGCGCTATAGACGAAGATCGGGACGAGATTTCTGTTAAAACCCAGAGTCAGGTAACTTCGGACGGCACTGAGGTCATCCAGGCAACAGCTTCGGACGGAATCTTCAACGATCTATTGACATCATCTTATATACCTCTGGAGATCTGGTATACACGCTTTGCCATTCACAGAGTATGTTTGCGAATCACCCTTCGTATCTGCACATTCTCTTATACTCGATTTTTCAGGCACATCAACTGTCTAGTACTGGTGTTCCTCCGTTTCCAGCAGGAACGACAACACCCGATGATACCTTCTACATTCTCAAGGTTGTCTTCTTACGCTTATTATCGACTGGCTCTCTCGGCACTATTAAACGGACTACAGAGCTCCTGAAGGACATTATAGATCGAGATTATATCAGTGCGATAAAAATGAAACTTGACGATGTGTCCCGCAAAGCAGGGACCACAGTCAATGGCATCCGTGGGGATAAAACAGACCGGGAATTTCGCCATTCATACGCAGTAAGCAAATACACATCAACTATACACAGCGACTGAACGCAGTTTGAAGACACTCCTAAATGATATCGATGTATCGTCTTTACACGTTGATCGTCTTACCAGAGACCTTCTCCAAGATCCTACAACATTGAACTCATTCCTTGTGTCCGAGAAAGATACTTTGAAAAGCACTATTTCTGGCCTAGATGCCCTAACTCCAAAATTGCGGTCGAGTCTTAGAGTAAGTTTGCCTCTGGTTGACTACATGGCTTTACTGATAAACATTAGGCTGGAGTGGAGCAGCTCTTCAACCAATTTGTGCGACCCAAGCTTCGGACTCTCATACCCGATGTTTACAAAGATATGTCATATGTTTTGGACGATGATGGATATACGGAAGCACATGATCAAGACACTGTAAAGAAGCGATTTATTAGGCTATGGGAGGGTTTGACAGATGGATACAAGGTCTGCGGAAACCTTCATCTTCCAAAGCGTATCCTGACACACAAATAGGAATTACTCACAGATAATAACTACCGAATGTTGTTTGGGCTCGCACTTGATGTGGTTCTTCCAGTTTGGGAAAGATATGTGATGACACTACGATATTCTGAGGTGCGCTCCTCCCTTCTCGCTGCGTTTGAAACGCTCAACGCGTCTTTACAACGTAGTTGGGAGCAATTTGTTTCGACCGCGATCTCCGATCTGTTGTCGCATATTTATCGTCCCAGTCGATATTTGGGGACGTCAGAGAAAAATTCACTCGTTTACAGCAGATATCAATCTTACTAAATCTGGACAGTGTATGTGCAGATGATCTGGAATATTGTAGGGTGCTAATCACTGCTTTTTGTTAGGATGAAAGTGTCGAAGGATTCTATAACGGGTCTGGTATTCTCTGGGCGATGAGTATACAAGATAGTAAAAATGTCGTGGGTCTCAAGCTCGCATGATTGCCTACCCTTAATATGTATAACCCCCTTTTAATACATCATAAACGTCGTAACGCATCCAGCCGAGCTTGTAAGGCATCTTCGTCTGACAAGCCTGAATTATCATTACCCTTCTCATCATCATGACGAGGGTTTACAACGCCTGAAAAATCTCCCAGTGCAACCGGTTGGCGGTCACTGGTAATAGGGGAGGATGTTGCCAACCCCTTTGGCGCATCGGTAAGCTGCGGAGGCTTGTTAAACCTTCTTCACGGGGGAGATGACAACTACTCTTACCTGATGCGATAAACTAACGCCAATTTCGTCGAGAACCTCCTTCAGAATCTTATCACCTTCCTCCTCAAAGTCTTCTTCCTCTTCCATGACATTATCTACCGCATCTGACATCATTTCCTCCTTCATATCCATGGTTGAACTCTCTTTCTCAAACTCGTTCATGATTCTCTGTATAGCTGGGAGGTTCAAACCCCTGTTCATCGAAGCCATGGCCTGCATTCACCAGGCGCAGATTAATAGTTATACCACGCGCTAGCATGATCAGAGCGTACACGAGTGGCACCCCGCATTGCCTCGGCCATTTGCTGATTACTTCTTAGTGTTTGGATTCTGAGTCCCACAGCCTGCAACTGAGTGCGCATTTGATGGAATTTCTGGATATAGAGTCTAGTGCGGATCAAGTCCTTGGCCATGATTTTGCAGGCACTCTACTGCAAAGCGTGATAGCCATGACAATGACGAAACGACAATGCCTACCATCTGGCCAGCTTTCGCGCTTTTCTTAATGTCCTGTACGATTTTCTTCTCCGACTGCTCGAGTTTTGAGCGCTCGCGGTCGAGCTCTCTCTGAGCCTTGGTTAGAGCCCGCTGATGTTGGCGAAGCCTTTCAGCGGGAGTAACAGCTCGGCCAAAAAGAGTTTCCTAAAGACCTCTTATAATCAATTAATGGACAATCGCAACGTAGAAGACACGAACGATGATATTCATTGCGTGAAGGACGTTGCACTGATCACAGCACTCAGGCTGGCAGTAGTAGACCGCTACAGTCAATGTGGACTATGCACTGATTAGGGCTACCGTGGGAATGCGGAGTATACCTCAAATTTGCAGTAATTAAAAGGCTTTCAGAAACATATCATGCATTTAGCAGAAGGACAAATCAATTTACATATCGAATCGTTACAATCATGCTAACCACACATGTTTTACATTTCAGCGGTGGTGTCCGTACGGATCAATGATAGTCTTCCAAGGCAAATCCTCATCCTTTAGACCTGTCTCCTTAAGTACAATCTCCTCCTTCACTTTACAAGCCTCTGGCAACTCTCTGACGCGCTTGTAGGATTTAGGCAGATCTCTCGGGTTATTTCGCTGTCTGCGAATCAACATGATCCAATAGTCTAACAACCCCTTGTTTGTTCTGGTAGGAGATAGGGAAAGTGGTGAGTGTGAATGTGTCGATGCCTCGCTCCCTAAACCAATCATCAAGTTCGATGGAGAGATCAACATCATGCACATCCTTTATACCCCCCTTCTCCAGCCATAAGTGCACGTCCCCAAAAGCCATAAGCCAACCAGCTAATTTAGCTACCATTGCGCTGTAAATAAGAAAGTATAAGAGCGCTGTGTACCTCCAAAAGTTGATACTCACAATAGAGATATGCAATGTACAATAGAAAGAAAGACAATTCAAGTTGTTGTGCAATGTTCAAGTTGAGGTTTCAACTGGACTTCAAAACACGATTGGCATTGTTGCGGCTTTATTCATACCTATATGACGCTCTGTCTGCCCTTTTTGTAAACTGCGACACAGCGAGAAGTTTTTTGGTGCAACATACAGACAGGGCTATGCAAAAGAATGATAGACTGCGAAAGAAAAATATGGAAGGTGCACAAAATATCAGGGACTGCATAAGACAGCAGGTACCAAAAAAAATCCAAGGGTAGACTGCAAAAATGTGAAGAAATCCACAGGCATGATACATGTTGTATACAATACAATGTACCCCTGAAATAGTAAGTAAATAATGTGCTTGGCACCAGAGTTTTATGTGTTTGGCCCCTATGCCATCAGATAACAATACATATGTAGAGAGACACTCACTGTGGGGATCAACTTATATGAGCTCAGCTTATATGCTGAAGATATTGGATATCTGTGTTCTGATTGGCTGAAAAAAGCTAAATTGAATATTTCCAGCATATAAGCTGGGCTTATATAAGTCGGTCCCCACAGTGACTAGACTGATCTCAGCGGGGACAGAATCGCTTGTTAATTGAAGAGTCTACAAATACAGAGAAGAGACGGGTGTACCTCAGCGGGGACAGAATCACTGAGGTCTTAACTATGTGAGCTGTCTATATATACAGTATGTGGAATACCAACATAGCATGCTAAAAGTGCAAATATCTGGCATCAGGAAAAACCCTTTTGTTATATAGCGCTATATAGCCACCACCTATATATATAAACACATTGATAGAAACTATAGTACTATCAGTGCAATCATAGCTCTTATAGCTCTTATAGCACAGTAGTAGGCAAAATTTTAACCAAGGGGAGAAGTATCTATAATTCCCTCAAACTCTGGATTAATCTAATAAACTTGTTCAGAAAGAGGCCAGAAGTGTTTGGAGTCAAGTATATTATTATAGGCAAGGTACTATAAGGGCTCTTATAGCTTATAGCAGCCTACATAGCTCATATAGCTGTAAAGGTCATAGTTATAATATAGTTCAAGGTGCTTAAAAGGCCTAATAGATCATACAGTATTAATTAATTATGTAGCCTGTATTAGTGAAATAGTAGTTTGTATCCCTGATACTCACAAAATAAGAATAATGATTTATCCAAATGTAAGTAGTGACAATGAGTAAAAAAATAATCTAAGTCCATGAAAGGTCAATATATAACAACTGTGTAATACATTCTATAAGCTCTCATGGTGTAGTGGATAAATGTGATGTGTGGCTATAGGTTGCTTAGTCAAGTTGAGAGTTCAAATCCTGTTTGTGTTAATTTTTTTAATCAGCTACACAACAATTTCCAATATCTATAAGAGCATTTATAGAGCTATATGAGGCTCTATAGATGGCAGAGGTTCTATAACAGGTTTGACCACTATAACAGCTTTATGAGTACTTATAGTGCTATAGAGCTCTATATAGCTACCCCCATTTTTCCTGATGTCCTCTCTCTTTTCTATTTTGTCTTCAACTTTCTTTACTAAATCATCCACATTTGTCATTCTCTTTTTCCATCTATACGTCTCTATACTTTTTTCTTCTGCTCTGGTTATCTCTTTTCTTTGTTCAGGTGTGAGGGTCATTCATATAAAAAGTTCTGCTTTTAGTACGATGACATCCTCATTATCTTCTGTGTCACGACTTGAACCAAAAGCGCTAGTCTAAGCGTTAGTTTTCCTTTTTTCATTTTCTTTGATATCTGATCACATGACAGATAAAGATATGTTAAGCTGCTGCTTTAGTGCGGATAACATAATACGTAGTTATATCAGATCACGTGACCATCACGTGACAAGAGTCTAGAACCATTACAAAGAAAACATCAGTCAGCGCCTCATGGCTGACTTTCAGAAACATATATATAGTAGACCACCATGTACATACTTTCCTCAGTTGTTGATTAATTCTCAATCGCTATTTGTAACGCTACTTGTTTGATTTGAGCCTTCATCCCTCCGTTAACTCGGTATAGGGGATAAGGGTTTTACACAATCAACAACTGCCACAAGTACCGTTTATGAATATAACAGCAACAATCCTAACCGCCATCATCGTCACTATCATCATCATCTTACTCGTCCTAAACCTACTCAAACGTTCAAACCAAACTATCACTACCCTCCCACTTCATCACCTACCCACTCGCCCCGACACCATCTTATCATTTTTCCCTGCCAACGTCTCCCCCTCCTCATCCCAAGACTCGTTCGTAACCATCCCCCTGTAAATACACTTTATATCACTATAATCTCTTTGGTGTGGAACCATTGGGATTTTCTCGATTTTACATAGTTTCCATTTCGATTTCCTCTGACCAGGCCGCGCATTTGCGTCCGCCAGTCGGGAGAAGGACTGAAAGCTTAATAAGCTGGTCACATTGGGACAACCGTTCGGACCCCAATTTATCACTATACCTTTTACATAAAATTCGTAAAATACAAAAAATAGTTACCATACATACATAGTCAGTAGTGGGCTGAAGAGGACCACTTTGACTCAAAGAGGACAGATAGACTACTAAGATCTTAGAAAGCGGTGTATCGATCCAGCTTATCACTGGTGAACTCCTTTCTATGCTTAGTAGAGATTTTTACATTTGGATCGGAGAGCAACACATTTACTCTCAAGACTACGTATTCAAAGGGAAATTCCCCCTACCAGAAATAGAACCCATCAGAATCCCATCCCCTTTGATCAAATCAGAAACTCCCCCTCCTCCCCAACTTACATTCAATGTCAAACCTAGAATATCGAGATCTGCCCGAGCCATCCAACAGCACGGACAGCGCATTTACCAGGGAAATGATGGACTCATTACCCAGAATAGACACTCCCCCCCCGAAAGAAGCGTGATTGGAAGCATATGTAAAACAAGAAGTAGAAAAAGCAATAAGACAAACACAAATGCATTACCAATCCCAGCTAGACGAGGCGCTCGAAGAAGTGAGCGTCTTGCAAAGAAAATTAAAAAGACAGATACCGCCACCTCCAGAAAAGGTGGAAAGAAGTAGAACAGCACTGGAGAAACCCGAGAACTTCTCCGGAGATAAGAAAAAGTATAGGGCCTTTAGAGAGTCCTTATTACTACATTTCGAAGACAATGCCATATATTTCAAAGACGACCGAAAAAAGATAAGCTTTGTGCTATCTTTTATGAAAGAAGGAGAAGCCGCGGCCTTTCGGACCAATTGGCTAGAGAACCAAGTAGACGCCCAACAGCTGGGGCTCGATATTACAAATACATACGGAAGTTGGCCGTACTTTGCGGATAAAATGGAAGAAAGGTTCAAAGACAGCTTTGAAAAAGAAACTGCCAAGAACGAAATATTGACCCTGAGACAGGGCAATGAAACCGCCCAAGCCTTCTTTGAAAAGTTTGAGGAAAAGAAAAGATGGGCGGGATATACAAATAGGATAAACAAAGAGTTCCTAATATCTCTACTCAGAAGGAACATGAACAAGCCGCTAGTAGACAGGGTGATCTACGGCGGGCATATTCCCAGAGATTACCAAGAGTGGAAAAAGGAACTTATCAGAATAGACTATATTTGGAGAGAGAGAGAAAAGGAGAAGAAAGGTTCCGATACCGGGAAGAAACCCTATTCGGAACAAAAGAAAGAAGGAGAGAAGAAGAGAGACGGAACCGGATATACCTATACCGGTAGCGGAGAAAGAATGGAGGTGGACAAAGCAAAGTTCCGCACTGAGGGACGATGCTACCGATGCGGAGAAAAGGGACATAGGAGCTTCGAGTGCAAAGACACACAAAAAAAGAAGCCACAATTTAATGTCCGAGAGTTCTTAGAAAAGATGACGAAAGAGGAAAGGGAAAAACTCCTTGAGGGTTTTTAAAGAGGCCAGCGGTACCGCATCGACAGACTGAGCCTAAAGACGTTTCGAATCGATTTCTTCCTTTGACTGTAAATACATATGACTCAGAATTGTTACGCTGCAGCTTTAGCACGGATGACAATAAAACTACTTCTACTCAGACAAAGAAAGAAATCCGAAACGAAAAAGATGCAACTAGAGTGAAAGCGGCACAGAGTGATAAGACATCCGCAGTTTCGACGGCGGGCGAATCACTAAAAAGCGCAGCATTTACGATAGAACCTAAGATTCCTACACCCGATGCGGCGAGCTCTACGGAGAAAAACGCAGCAGAGACTGTAGAAGAGAGGTCAGGAACCCCTCTAAAAAAACCTAGAACAGAAGGTTGGACCCCAGAATGGGTAGTAAACAGGCTAAGAGACCAAAAGGAAGAAAGATCCATTGGGATTCTGAGTGCCTGGACACATAAAAAGAGAGCGAAAGAAGTAACCCGGGAAACGATAAAAGAAATCAACCGGTTACCAACAGTAGAAGCTATACAAGCGATCATAGAAATTGCCTCCCCAAAAAAGTACATTAGGGGCACCCAAGGCAATCAAATGAACGTAAAATGTAAGCTTACTACATTAGATACTCTCCAATCAGAAACAGTCGAAGCACTATTGGACAGTGGATGCACGGGGAGTTGCATCGACTCCCAATTTGTGAAAGACAAAAGATATGAGACAAGGAAGATACCGAGACCTATTCCAGTCTATAATGCAGATGGAGCTCTTAATAAAAACGGAGCCATCAATGAATTTGTAATACTACTCATGGAAATCGACGGACACGTCGAGAAGATACATCTTGCCATAACCAATCTGGGTAACGGAAAAATGTTTCTAGGACATGAGTGGTTGAACAAACATAATCCTAAAATAGACTGGAAAGAATCGAAGTTGACCTTTGAAAGATGTCCTGAAGAATGCAGACCGAGAATCCGAATCTCTGATCCAGAGGAGGATCCGGAAATATTCTTTGAGGAACTAAGAGAAGACGAGAGGATGATACAGGTGAATCTCCATAATTTCGAAGATGCCACGGTCGACGATCAATATTATCACATCAGAGCCCAAGGCACAATGGCACAGAAGCTAGCAGAAGCCGCAGGCAAAGATCGAAAAGAAGGAGGATTCGAAAAGATAGTGCCAAAACACCTTCATCAATATAAAGACGTATTTGATAAAAAGGAGTTTGACACGTTACCTGAAAGGAGGCAATGGGATCACGCAATCGAACTAATACCGGGAGATCACTCCCTAGATTGCAAGATCTATCCATTGGCAAGAGGAGAGCAAGAAGAGCTAGATGCGTTCCTGAAGGAGAATCTAGAATCGGGACGGATAAGACCATCGAAGTCCCCATTCGCATCACCATTCTTCTTCATTAAAAAGAAAGACGGGAAGTTGAGACCAGTTCAAGATTATAGGAAGCTAAACGATATCACTATCAAAAATAGATATCCACTTCCGTTGATCGGGGAACTAGTAGACAAATTGAGTGGAGCAAAATACTTCACAAAATTGGATGTAAGATGGGGATATAACAATATCCGAATGAGAGAAGGAGACGAACATAAAGCAGCGTTCAGGACAAATCGGGGATTATTCGAACCATTAGTCATGTTCTTTGGACTGACAAACTCCCCCGCCACGTTCCAAACAATGATGAACACGCTTTTCAAAGAGTTGATAGACGAAGGATTGGTAATCATATATCTAGATGATATCATGATATTCACAAAGGATATAGAAATGCACCGAGCAACGACGCAACGTGTGTTAGATATCCTAAGAAAAAATCATCTCTATCTTAAACCAGAGAAATGCGATTTCGAACAGACAGAAGTAGAATACCTGGGATTGATCATCTCAGAAAACGAAATTCGCATGGATCCGGTAAAAGTAGAAGGAATTAGCAAATGGCCAGAATGCAAAAACAAGAAGGACATACAAGCATTCTTGGGATTTGTAAATTTCTATCGAAGATTCATAGAGGGCTTCGGGGAAGTAGCCAAACCATTGACCAAGTTAACGGGAAAGGAGGACTTCATTTGGGGAAATGAACAACAAGAAGCATTTAACACATTAAAACAATGTGTAGCTTCAGCCCCAGTGTTAGCTCTCCCAGTACCACATGGCCAATACAAAGTAGAAGCAGACAGTAGTGACTTCGCTATGGGTGCCGTCTTATCACAAAGACAAAAAGATGACTGGAAACCAATTGCATATCTCTCCAAAGCGTTAAACCCCACAGAATGCAATTACGAGATCTATGACAAAGAGCTTCTTGCCATTATGACGGCACTTAACGAATGGAGACATTACTTGATAGACGCAGAAGAAGAGTTCGAGATATGGACAGATCATCAAAATCTGTTATATTTCAAAGAACCAAAGAAGTTGAATAGGAGACAGGCACAGTGGATGACGGAGTTAAGCCAATACCACTTCACGATACACCATATGCCAGGAAGGAAACATATAAAAGCGGATCTTCTCTCGAGACGGTCAGATCACAACAAAGGAGAAAACGACAACGAAGACGTCGTATTACTGGATGAGAAATTATTTGTAAGAATGACCCTATCACCAGAACAGAGACAAAAGATCGCAGACAGTCAAGAGAAGGAATTGGAGATTTCAAAGTGGATTACAAAGAAAAAAGGAAATGTAGATGAATTAATAAAAAAGATGAAAGGAAAGATAGAGAGGAGAGAGGACGGTTGGCTAGACGAAGACGGTTGCATAGTATTCAAAGGCAGGATCTATGTACCAAAAGATGCCGTGTTAAGGGAAGAGATTATCCGACGAAACCATGACTCTGTTATTGCAGGTCACCCAGGAAGATATAAAACCAAAGAGTTAATCACTCGACAATACTGGTGGCCTTATATGGACAGAGATATCACGAGATACGTAGATGGATGCGAAGTCTGCCAAAGAACTAAGACAGACCATAAAAAGAAAGCAGCACCGCTTCATCCAAACAAGATCCCGGATAAACCTTGGCAGATCATATCAGTAGATCTGATCGGACCACTACCAGAATCAAATGGATATAACATGATAATGGTAGTAGTAGATTGATTCACCAAAATGATCAAGGTAATTCCCACACAGATGGAGATCACATCAGAAGGAGTGGCACGATTATTTAGAGATCATGTATTCAGAAACCACGGCATACCCGAAAAGATCATCTCAGATCGGGGACCGCAATTCGTTTCAAAATTCATGAAAGATCTACATACGCTTCTTCAGATAAAAGCGAACCCATCAACGGCTTGGCATCCACAAACGGATGGACAGACGGAGAGGATCAATCAAGAGATAGAACAGTATCTCAGAATCTTCGTAAACCATAAACAAGATGATTGGGCAGAATGGCTTACCCTAGCAGAATTCTCTTACAATAACAAACAACATTCTGCGACGGGACATAGCCCGTTCTACCTGAATCATAGATATCATCCGAGAACACAGGAAGTAGTGAAAGTGGGGGTAAAGAACGAAAATGCAGAAGATTTCGTAAAGAGAATGACAGAAACAAGGAAGAGAGCAGAAGAATCGCTGCAAAAGGCAGCTGAACAGATGAAGAAGCAGTACGATAAGAAGAAAAGAGAAGCAGTGGAATATAGAATAGGAGATAAGGTGTACGTAGAAGCGACCAATATCTCAACAGATCGACCAGCCAAGAAACTGGACGACAAGAGACACGGCCCGTTTGAAATACTGGAAAAAATAGGCGAATCAGCCTATAGATTAGCGCTACCACCGACATGGCGGCCTATTCATCCGGTTTTCAACGAGATAAAACTCACGCCGTACAAAGAACCACAGTTCCCTTCCCAACAGAAACCTAAACCGATACCGCCGGTAATAGTAGACGGACAAGAAGAATACGAAGTCGAAGAAGTTCTAGACTCACGTCTAAAACGAGGGAAATTGGAATATTTAGTACATTGGAAGAACTATCCAAAAGAGGAACGCACGTGGGAACCCAAACAACACCTAAACAACTCACCCGACAAAGTAAAAACATTCCACAATAACAACCCTAGTGCACCCCGACGGATCCGATTTCAATTACATTTCCAACCCTTCGAAAACTTCACAACAACTAGAGTCCGAAAACAATTGTTTAATTGGGAAAACGGAAAGATGGACCCCTACTTTCGGGACGAAAGTCCTAAGGAGGGGGTAATGTCACGACTTGAACCAAAAGCGCTAGTCTAAGCATTAGTTTTCCTTTTTTCATTTTCTTTGATATCTGATCACATGACAGATAAAGATATGTTAAGCTGCTGCTTTAGTGCGGATAACATAATACGTAGTTATATCAGATCACGTGACCATCACGTGACAAGAGTCTAGAACCATTACAAAGAAAACATCAGTCAGCGCCTCATGGCTGACTTTCAGAAACATATATATAGTAGACCACCATGTACATACTTTCCTCAGTTGTTGATTAATTCTCAATCGCTATTTGTAACGCTACTTGTTTGATTTGAGCCTTCATCCCTCCGTTAACTCGGTATAGGGGATAAGGGTTTTACATTCTGCCCCCCTATCATGATTAGCTCGTCTCGAGAGTAGATTGGCTTTGATGTGTTTGGTTCCTGGAGTGTGGTGTAATGTGAATTTATAGTTGCTTAACTCCGTGACCCATTGTGCCTGTCTCTGATTGAGTTTTTGATTTTGTTTAAAGTATAAGAGATTCTGGTGGTCTGTCCAGATCTTGAAGTCCTCTTTTGCATCAATTAGATAGTGTTTCCACTCTTCTAGTGCCGTCATATATGCAATAGGTTTTCATATGCTATTCTGTTGTTGTGATAATACTGCCCCCATGGCAAAATCACTACTATCTGCTTCTACTTTGTACTTTCCATCATCGGCTGGTAAGGCAAGGACTGGGGTGGAACTAACTTGGTATTTGAGTTCTTTAAATACTGTTAGTTGTTCCGGTCCCCATGTAAACTCTTCTTTTCCAGTCAATTTGGTTAGTGGTTTGGTGATCAACCCAAACCCTTCTATGAAGCATCTATAGAAGTTGACAAAGCCTAAAAATGCTTGTACTTCCTTCTTTGACTTGCATTCTGGCCAGTCTAACATCCCTTTTACTTTAATCAAATCCATGCCAATTTTGTTTTGTGATATGATTAGACTGAGGTATTCTACTGAGGTTTCTTCGAAATCACATTTTTCTGGTTTCAAGTATAAGTGATTCTTTCGTAATATATTTAGTACTCAGCGCGTTATTGCCCAATGTTCTCCCATAGTGGTTGTAAAGATCATGATGTTGTCAAGGTATATTACAACCTTTCCTTCATCAATCAGATCTTTAAATAGTGCATTCATCATCGTTTGGAAGGTTGCTGGTGAATTTGTAAGACCAAAGAACATTACTAGTGGTTCGTACAGCCCTTTATTTGTTCTAAAGGCTGCTTTCTCTTTGTCTCCTTCTATGATTTGAATGTTGTTGTATCCCCATTGTATATCCAATTTTGTGAAGTATTTAGCTCCACGTAGTTTATCTACCAGTTTGTTTATTAATGGTAGTGGGTATTGGTTTTTGATGGTGATATCATTCAGTTTTTGATAGTCCTGCACCTGTCTGAGTTTTCCATCCTTCTTTTTGACAAAAAAGAATGGTGAGACAAATGGAGATTTGGGTGGGTGTATCCTGCCTGATTCCAAATTTTCTTTGATGAACTCATCCAGTTGTTTTTGCTCTCCTAACACTAAGGGATATACTTTGCAATCTAGTTTGTGTTTCCCTGGGATCAGTTCTATGGCATGATCTCATTTGCGTCTTTCTGGTAGTGCGTTAAAACTCTCTTTATTGAATACGTCTTTGTAATTGTGAAGATATTTTGGAACTATCTTGTCAAAACCTCCTTCCTTTTGATCTTTTCCAGCAGCTTCGGCAAGTTGTTGTGCTGTTGTGCCTGTAGCTCTTATCTGGTCAAGATGTTCTGGAGTTTTGGTTCTTTCATATTTAAGTAGATCTACCTGGATTAGTTGATCCCCTTCTGGGAAGTCTACTTCTTCGGAGTATATTTTTGGGTCTTCCTCTGGATCAGAGAGTCGGACCTTTTGTTTGCATTCCTCCAGACATCTCTCAAACTTCATATCCAATTTCTTCCAGTTAATGTTTGGATTGTGTTTTAATAACCATTCATGTCCTAGGAACATCCTTCTACTGCCAAGATTTGTGACAGCAAAGTGAATTCTTTCAGAATGGTCATCAATTTCCATTTTGAGTTTGACAAAATGCTGCACTTTTCATTTCACTGTGCGCTGCTTCTGCTGTGGTTGTACTTTTGTTTAGGGTTTCTTTCACCAGTCCCTTCTTCTGGTGTGCATTTTTCATGTCGTTCCTTACTTCTTTCTTTGTCTTTGATTCCTTGCATAAATATTTTTCATTTGTAACTATAGTACAGGTGGAATCATTGACAGGGAGAATGGAGAAGGGATTGTCATATTTAGGCTTGGCTGACTGATGCTTCATTGGTTGCCTCTTCAAAAATCCAATTTCAGAGCTTTGCACTCTTTTTTTGACAATGTCACTATCATTGCATGCAAGTCAATCTTGTTCTTCCCTTCTGTGGGACAGAACTTTCCAATATGTCCTTTGACTCTGCATTTGAAGCAGAGTCCTTCTTTTCTATACTTGGCTTTGTCTGTTTCCATGGGTTGCCCAGCACCCAAATAGACAGTTCCGGTTCTGTCTTTGGTTCCAGAACAGGTTTTCTTTCCTCCTCCGTTGTCCTTCCTCATTCCAGTCCTCTCTGTCTGACCGAAATACCTTTTCTTCTCTTTTTCTTGTTCTCTCCAGATCTGATCGTAGTTTAGAAGGAGTTTCCTCCATTCTTCATATCTGTTAGGTGGTATCCCACTAATGTAAAGCTTATCCACCAGCGTTCTGAGGCTATCCAATGTTCTAGATCGTCTCTACGCATATACAGGAGTTCACCGACAACAAGTTGGATTGATACACCTCTGTGAAAATCATAGATACTGTTTTTCTCTTTTGATAATTGGGTCCTCTTCTGTCCCAAACTATCATGTATGTAAAGTAATGTAAAAGTAGCTAAAAAGGTAGGTAAAATGTTTTGTAATAATTTGGGGTCCAAACGGTTGTCCCAAAGTGATCCGCTTATTAGGCTGTTAATCCCTCTCCAACTGGTGGACGCAAGTGTGTGGCCTGGTCAGAGGTATTCAAAAGTGAAACTATGTAAAAGGTTTTAACTAAATTTTTCTCGGTTCCACACCGGGTAAAGTTGTAACTAGTGGGATGGGAGTGAGAGGAATTTCCTCAAGAGATTCTATGTCTCTGGGGGAGAAGGAGATGATGGTTGATGGACATGAAGGAATAGGAAGTGTTGTGGTAGGGGTTGAGTTGGTAGATATTATAGTTGTGTAGACAAGATAGAGGATGATGAATAGGATTGGTAAGGCAAAGGTTAGGATGATGGTGATAATAGTAGCTGCTGTTAGAATCATAGACAGTGCTTTGACTAGCTGTTGATTGTGTGATACCCTGACCCTATACCAAGCTAACAGAGGTCAAGAGTTTTTAATCACAAGCAGTGTCTTAACAAGTGTAGAAGATATTGATCAACAGCTGAGGGATAGGTACATGAAGTAGCTGGTATATATACTACAGAACATGTGTTAGTAACAAGGTGTTGACTAAGTGTCATGTGTAGGGCATGAGGCATTTGTAATTGTCTTTGTAAGTAGCTATGTCATAGGTCATGTGATTAGTCACGTGACTATAATAAGATAAGATTTGAAGAGATAATAGATATGATTGACTAGTTATCAGTAGAGATAGTTTCAGAAGTAAGGGGTCGTGACAAGAATACTGTTTTTGCCGTAATATAAGGGATGATTCAGCAGTCTCCCTTTGATTCATTCCACATCTCACATTCATCAAACTTTCATAAAAATCCTCCAATAACAATTTCATTTGTTCATCAACACTTTAAATCCAATCATTGTAATTCATCTGTCATTTTTATTCACCCACCCTGTCACAATCTCAAACTCAAACCCTAGTTCAACCCAAAACCTCAGACAAAGACATTATTACTATAGTTTCCCCTTATCTAGAATAATCACATTGTTATCTTATCTAAGCTGACCTTATCTTATCTAGTCACCTGACCAGTCACCTGACCTATGACATAGATACTTACCAAGCACCTCACGCCTTACGCGTGCTACTCAGTCAGCACCTCATGTTAGTTAGTATATATACAGCCCTCTTCATGTACATATTCCCCAGTTGTTGATTTAATCTTTATACTATTGTTCTTGACTCTGTTGGCGATTCAATAATTGCACTTCCGTTTACTCAGTATAGAGTGTAGCTTTCACACACCCCCTATTCCCACATTATTTCATAGACAATATCTTATAGAAACAAATTGTATTGCCCTTTACTACCCAAAACACAATACATAATCAGATTAGGCATCTCAATTATCTCACCCTCTATTACAGCACCTATTTCAAAATTTCACAATACAATATATCCCAATAAAAATCCTTCAACCACTCTTTTCATCCTCACCACCTTCAAATACATTCCTCTCCTTCCATTGCTTTAAAACCACTTTTGTCCACTTCATCTTCCTCACTACTATTGCCTTCTCTCCCTTATCATTCTCAACAATTATCCACCACAAATACACCTCAAACTAATCTCTCTTTTACACCTAACCCCATATAAGTCCCCCGTTATTCATTGTGCTCTAATATCAGATGCACTGTCATCACCACACACACCCATCATTTTGATCCAATTACTCACCAGCCCATAACATTCCATTATTCCATGTCCGTTCCCCTTCCCCCCAAGACAGAATGCTTTTCAACACACAATGTTTGATCCCTAGCATATAGACCTCATTTCTTAGTGTTATCAGGGGCATAATTCTGGTCACCATGGTTCAGGACTTTGTTCATCCACAAGCTACCCAATCCTTCACCAGCATGGACCATCTATCAATGTCGCAACCTCAATAAGGTTATCCGAGCAGAGTTGATAATTCCCACTACATGGTGCATCAAAAAGAATGAAATAGGTGTCAGAAAATAATTACAACAGTTCCTCCGTAAGGCTTCATCTGCAACTTAAAAAACCACAACGACATACATAAGGTAAACAATCTCATACATCACTCTTGTTCCCTAGACCAAACAACACACCACTGACACCTTTTCCACAGTTGCTCAGGCAATATGATTCCCGCCTACCCTCGCAGCTTATCATTTTTTTTACAGGCCTACAGTTCGGTCAGCTACAAAGCCCACACCTATACCCACAAATCTTAATCTTGATCATGATCACTCCCTTTTTACATATATATCATATATAATACATTATTTTGTTATTCTCCTTAAGTGACTAACAAAGAGCCTCAGTAGCATTATAGACAACTTTGACTGCTCTTGTGAAGGCATTCAAGCTCCACACAAATATATTCCCACTTTTCAAGCCAGTCACTTTGCTCAAAATATGTTAAGGTGGCTGGCTCAACACGTGGGAGTATATTTCCAACAAGTGCAGACCTGCAGACTCACTCCATTGTAGTTTTCAGCACTTTTTTCTCAATCCCATGGTTGATCCCTGTGGGTCAATGACATATAGGTGTTTCGACATCAGGACTACAGTATACTCAGTTCTCTCCCAGACACCTTTAGCATCTTACATTGTGTAAGGCCCTTGGTTCTAGCAAGCAACTTAATTGTATTTGCCAATATAGTGCCCTGTTTGTACACTAATGCAAGTAGCCTTTGAAATCTCATCAAATGTCAGTACCTACAGCACAAGAATAATTAGTTCTTTCTACTAAGGAGATATATACATATTTTTTGTTTCCACAGCCAGCTGGCATATTATTACTTTAGAGAACTGTGACCTTCAGAGTTGTCAGAGTTTTGGAGGATTAATGTGAGGCCATCAGGAAAAACACTTTGGCTATATAAACTCTTATAACACTATAGTTTCACAAATAGCTGTTATAGTGATCATAGCTGCAATAGAAACCCCAGCATCTATTTGGGAACAATGTTGTCACGATCGTACCCATCTGACCCAGCTTTCTTATCTAATCAACAGATAGAGACTCTTGTTTCACCTTATCTAATCTCCTCCTGATCTAATCTTATCAAGTATCACGTGATCTATTAGTAATACACATTACCAATCAGCCTCACTACATACACATGTTCATTACCAATACGCTACGTCATACCTCCCCGTAGCCTCATGTTCTTTACTATATAACTAGCACGATATCCATGTATATACCCCAGTTGTAGATTTACTCTTTTATACTTGCTTGTCTGAACACTTGTTGTTAAGATTTAAGTCCTACGCTGCTCGGGTCACCGGCATACAGCTAGGGTCTTTACACAATCTACAACTCGGTACGACACCTGTTGATGAGCAAAATCACAGCTATCCTTATCATCACCCTATTCCCCCTCATCGCACTCTTACTCTTTGGCATTGCCAAAATATACGTTCACCTCACAAAAACTACCATCACATCACCTATCACCCGACCCGACACCATCACATCATTTTTTCCTGCCAACGTTTCACCCACAGAAACGTTTGTTGACATCCCCCTCACTCCCCCTTCCAACCCAGTAGCTAGAACCCTTGACGGCGTGGAGCCCGATAGGTACTACTTAGTTTAGATAAACTTCCGTACACTTCTGACCAGGCCGGGCACTTGCCTCCGCCAGTCGGAAAAGACCTGCACGCGGTTACTCGCTGGGTATCATTGGGACAACCGTTCGGACCCCAATTACTATACAATTAGAACAACGATATCTCTCAGATTAGATTAGTTACATACACAGTCAGTGCGGGACAGAAGAGGAACCGCTTGGCTAAAAAGAGAAACAGATAGTCTGGTTGAACTTATTCGAGAAAGTGTTGATCCGATTTATCATCGGGGAACTCTCGTATATGCAACCTGGTGATTTCGAAGAGTGGTTGGCAGAACAACGCTTCCATTCTGAGAATAGAATAGCCTGGGAAATATACTTCACTTTTCCAGAGATAGAACCGATCAGAACAAGATACCACACCCCTTACCCTGATCATGACGACGGCAGCATTCGGAGAGTGGCGAGGTCCGCCAGAAGGGCAGGACACACCAGAAATGGGGATGGGAGAATTGTCGGGCGCGCTCCCGCCTTTAGAACCCCAACCCCCGACATCGCAGGAAGCTGGACTGGAACAATACGTTCAGACCAGGATAGAGCAGGAGCAGAGGAGGCTCCACGATTTATACGAGACACAGCTGAAAGAGGCCAAAGAAGAAGTAGACGAATTGCTAGCCAAGCTGAGGTTAGTTACGTCGAGTTCTTCTACGTCCGCTCCAGCCGCATCCGCACCGCCGCCACCCGCTACGCAGCCGAAGCGCGTAGACAGAACCAGAACGGCTCTCCAGAAGCCTGAGAACTTTGATGGAGACCGGAAAAAGTATAAGGCTTTCCGCGAAGCCTTGATGCTTAATTTCGAAGATGATGAAGAGTACTTCGCGGACGAAAGGAGAAAGATCGCTTACGTGCTTTCTTTCATGACAGGAGGAGCAGCGGCGGCCTTTAGAACAGAGTGGATGGAGACGAAAATGGAAAGGAGGATGCGGGGAGAAAGCATCAAAACCACTTACGAGAATTTCGAGTGGTTTGCTACAAAGATGGAAACTCGGTTCAAAAACGTTCACGAGCAACTCGCCGCACGCAACGACATAATGATCTTGCGACAAGGAAAGAACACGGCCGAGAAACACTTTGAGCATTTTGAAGAACTGAGGAGGGAGGCTGGTTACCTCCAAGTAGCCAATGAGGATTTCCTCATTTCACTTCTACGTAGGAACATGAACGAACCCCTGGTAAATCAGGTAATATACGGCGGCCGAGAGCCGGCTAACTACCAAGGGTGGAAGAAGGAATTAATCCGCGTTGACTACTTATGGCGTCATCGAGAGGCGGAGAAAGAAAGCTTCAGGAGTACGGAGAGAAAGAAGCCAGACGGAGGAGGAAAAACGACCGAACCAAGGGTCGAGAGAAAGAAGGATGCAACCGGGTACCTATATACCCAATCCGGTGACCCTATGAGGGTCGACAAAGCAGAGTACCGGCAGAAGGGACTTTGCTACCGGTGCGGTGAAAAGGGACATTGGTCCTTCGAATGCAAAAAGGAGGCACAAGCAAAGCCTCAGTTTAACGTGAGAGAATTCCTGCAGAAGATGACTGCAGAGGAAAGAGCAAAAGTCCTCCAGGGTTTTTAAAGAGGCCAGCGGTGACACATCAACCGGCTGCGCCTAAGGACAAAAGTTTTGTAAATAGTTTCTCCTCTCTTTCGATCGAAGATTCTTGTCTGTCGTCTACCACGAGTTGTATTAGTACAGATCATGAAAATGATATTGCATTGGCCAAAGACGCAGCAGATCTGAGATTAAAAGAGAAAGAAACAAAAAGAGATGTGAACCTGAACAGGGAACGGGTTAGAAAGATCCCTAAAACTCCAGAAACAACAGAACCACAGAAAGCAGTGACTCAATTGGGAAGCACTGATGTAACTGATGATTCGACCAGTTCTGAGAGAATCACGGCGCGCTCGAAAGAGAAAAGCGCAGTAAAAAAATTTGTGAAGGAAGTGACTCAATCGGGTAGCACTTCATTGGAAACAACAGAACCACAGAAAGCAGTGACTCAATTGGGAAGCACTGATGTAACTGATGGTTCGACCAGTTCCAAAGAGGTCAGGAACACCTCTAATAAAAACCTAGACCACAAAGAGAGACAAAGACTGACAGTGGCATGGACGCCGCTTTGGGTTGCAGAAAGATTACGAGACCAAAAGGAAGAAAGATCCATTGGCATTCTCAATATCTGGACGCACCAAAAAAGAAGTAGAGAAGTCACAATAGAGACAATACGAGAACTGAATGCATTAACACTGCATGAAGCAGAAATTGCTCTATTAGAGTTACACACCCCAAAAAAGTACATTAGGGGAACGCAGGGAAACCAGATGAACATCTCCTGCAGACTCACAACTCTCGATACGAATCAATCAACGACGATCGAAGCTCTCCTAGATAGTGGATGTACGGGGAGCTGCATAGACTCTACATTCGTAAAAGAACAAAGATATGAAACAAAGAAGATACCGAGACCGATTCCAGTATACAATGCTGATGGCACGCTTAACAAAGACGGTGCCATCAAAGAATTTATAGAACTACGGATGAGCATAGGAGACCACGAAGAAAACATTCACTTCGCCGTAACAAGCTTAGGGAGTGGACGCATGTTCCTCGGACATGAGTGGTTAACGAAGCACAATCCCACTATAGACTGGAAAAAGTCAGAGTTGAACTTTGATAGATGCCCGAAAGAATGTAAACGACAGGTCGACTCCCTTGATCCGGAAGAAGACCCTGACACATACTTCTCGGAAGTAGATCGCTCAGATGGGGATCAGCTGATCCAAGTGAATCTAATGGACTATGAGGATGCTTCTATTGACGATCATTACTACCACATCAGGGCACAAGGCACAACAGCTCAGAAGCTGCCGGTAAAGATCAGAAAGAAGGAGGATTCGAAAAAATAGTTCCCAAACACCTCCACAATTACAAAGACGTATTCGATAAGGAGTTGTTCGATGCACTGCCAGAGAGACGCCAATGGGATCATGCTATAGAACTCATCCCGGGAGACCACACTCTGGACTGCAAATGCTATCCATTAGCTTTAGGGGAACAAGAACAACTAGATGCGTTTATAAACGAAAACCTCGAATCAGGAAGAATCAGACCTTCCAAATCACAATTCGCATCACCGTTCTTTTTCATCAAAAAGAAAGATGGAAAACTGAGACCTGTCCAAGACTATCGGAAATTGAATGACATCACCATCAAGAATAGATACCCACTACCTCTGATAAATGAACTTGTAGACAAGCTCAGAGGTGCAAAGTACTTCACAAAGTTAGATATCAGATGGGGATACAACAATATCCGTATCAAGGATGGAGATGAACACAAAGCAGCCTTCAGAACGAATAGGGGGCTCTTTGAACCGTTAGTGGTGTTCTTCGGACTCACAAATTCACCAGCGACATTTCAAACGATGATGAATGCGCTGTTTAAAGACTTGATTGATGACGGAAAGGTAGTAATATACCTCGATGACATCATGATCTTCACAAGAACGATTGAAGAACACCGCGCAATGACGCGCAGAGTGTTAGACATTTTAAGGAAGAACAACCTTTATCTAAAACCCGAAAAATGCGATTTCGAAGAGACCTCGACAGAGTACTTAGGTCTCATCATATCCGAAAATGAAATCCGCATGGATCCGGTTAAAGTAAAAGGAATTATGGAATGGCCAGAATGCAAATCCAAAAAGGAAGTACAAGCGTTCTTGGGTTTCGTAAACTTCTATAGAAGGTTCATTGAAGGCTTTGGGTTGATCGCCAAGCCATTAACTAAATTGACCGGGAAAGTAGAGTTCGTGTGGGAACAGAAGCAGATCGACGCCTTTAACGGATTAAAAACCCGTGTCGGATCAACTCCCGTACTCGCCTTACCTACCGATGACGGACAATTTAAAATTGAAGCTGATAGCAGCGATTACGCGATGGGAGCAGTTCTATCACAGATGCAAGATGGGAAATGGAAACCTATTGCATACCTCTCGAAAGCGCTAAACCCCACAGAGCGTAACTACGAGATCTATGATAAAGAACTCCTGGCCATAATGACTGCGTTAGACGAGTGGAGACACTACCTTATTGATGCAAAAGAGGTATTTGAGATCTGGACAGACCACCAGAATCTCTTATATTACAAACAACCTCAGAAGCTCAATAGACGACAAGCTAGATGGGTTATGGAATTGAGCAACTATCATTTTACGCTCCACCACATTCCAGGAACAAAACACATCAAAGCAGATCTTCTCTCGAGACGAGCAGACCATGAAAGGGGGGTGAATGACAATGAAGACGTCATCGTTCTAAAAGCAGAACATTTCCGCATGATGATTTCACACACTGAAAGACAGCGCATGGCAGAGCAATCAGCCGATGCAGTGGAATTGTACAAGTGGATTTGCAAAAGAATGATGAACGTAGATGAAGTAGCGCGGAAGATGATAGAGAAAGGAGAAGATAGAGAGAAAGGAATTTGGATGGAGGATGAGATGTTGATCTTCAAAGGAAGGATCTATATTCCCAAAGACGGGAAATTACGAGAGCATATCATTAGAGAAAACCATGATTCCACGGTAGCAGGACACCCCGGACAGTATAAAACCAAAGAACTGGTAACTAGATGGTATTGGTGGCCGTACATGGACAGAGATATCCGGAAATACGTAGAAGGCTGTGAAACGTGTCAACGCACTAAGATTAACCATCAAAAGAAAGCGGCACCGTTACACCCAAATGAAATCCCAACTAGACCATGGGAAATCATCACCACAGACCTAATCGGACCATTGCCGGAATCTCTCGGTTATAACATGATTCTCGTAGTAGTAGACCGATTCACGAAGATGATAAAAGTCATGCCGACTTATGACAAAGTAACGTCAGAAGGAGTAGCCAGGTTGTTTAGAGACAATGTCTTTAGAAACCATGGCATACCAGAGAAGATCATCTCAGATAGGGGACCGCAATACGTCTCCAATTTCATGAAAGATCTCTACAAACTCCTTGGGATAAAAGGAAATCCCTCGACAGCTTATCACCCACAGACAGACGGACAAACGGAACGAATTAACCAAGAGATAGAACAATATCTTAGAATATTCGTAAACCATAAACAAACGGATTGGGCAGAATGGCTACCATTAGCGGAATTTTCATACAACAACAAATCACATTCCGCAACTGGTTACAGTCCCTTCTTCCTAAACTCCGGACAACATCCGAAAGTCGCGAAGGGAATTAGAAGTACGGTGAAGACGGAGAGTGCGGAAGAGTTTGTGAAGAGGATGGAGGAGACTAGGAAAGAAGCAGAAAAATCGCTGGTAAAAGCAGCAGAAAACATGAAAAAACAGTACGATAAAGGGAAAAGAGAAGCTATCAATTACAAAGAAGGTGACAAGGTGTATGTTGAAGCAGAACATATTACTACCGATAGACCTGCGAAGAAACTCGATGACAAAAGACACGGACCTTTCTCTATCGAAAAGAAAATAGGCGAAGGAGCCTATAAACTGAAACTTCCCGGACGATGGAAGAATATACATCCGGTTTTTAACGAGAAATTGCTAACACCATTCAGAGAACCAGAATTTGAAACGCAGAAAAAACCAAAAACCGCACCACCGGTGATAGTGGACGGAATTAAAGAATACGAGGTAGAAGAAGTTCTAGACTCACGATTGAAACGTGGGAAATTGGAATATTTAGTGCATTGGAAAGACTTTCCTAAAGAGGATCGCACATGGGAAACCGAATCAAACCTAAAAAATTCATCGAAACTCGTAAAACAGTTTCATAACAAAAACCCTAGTGCACCTCGAAGGATAGAATTCACTTTAAACTATCAACCCTTCGAAAACTTTACAATTCCAACTCGAATTCGAAAATTGCTATACAATTGGGAAACGGGCAGACTAGACTCTCACTTTTGGGACGAAAGTCCTAAGGAGGGGGTAATGTCACGATCGTACCCATCTGACCCAGCTTTCTTATCTAATCAACAGATAGAGACTCTTGTTTCACCTTATCTAATCTCCTCCTGATCTAATCTTATCAAGTATCACGTGATCTATTAGTAATACACATTACCAATCAGCCTCACTACATACACATGTTCATTACCAATACGCTACGTCATACCTCCCCGTAGCCTCATGTTCTTTACTATATAACTAGCACGATATCCATGTATATACCCCAGTTGTAGATTTACTCTTTTATACTTGCTTGTCTGAACACTTGTTGTTAAGATTTAAGTCCTACGCTGCTCGGGTCACCGGCATACAGCTAGGGTCTTTACAAATGTGCTCTTATAGTACTCTTATAGTACTCTTATAGTTGGCTATAGCCTCTTATAGCACTTATAGCATATGGCTGACTATATTAGCTATAAGATAGTTTGTGGCTGATCAAAAAAATAATCACATACAAGGTTTGAACTCTCAACCCATCGGTCCGCATCTTTGCTAACCAATCAATCTACAGCCATATACCACACATCTATCCACTACATTATAAAGGCTTGCAAAATATTCTATACATGTGTAATATATTGACCTTCCATGGACTTATCATTTTTTTTACACATTGTCACAACTTATACTTGGATAAAGCTTTGCTATAATTATTAATAATACAAACTACTATCTTACTAACACAAACTATATGAATTAACAACCTTTTCAAGTAGTCTAAACTATATTACAGGTACACCATAGATATAGGAGCTATAAGAGAAATTATGGTGGTCTTTTATAGCATTTCAAATTTTGCCTCTATAATACTATTATTGCCCTTGTTGCTCCTGTTGCTCTTATTGCTCATATGACACTATAGTTACCATGACCATACCATAATTGCTCCTAAAGTACTATAGGTACTTTGATCGTACTATAGTTGCTCTTATAGTGCTGTAAGTGCTACTGATGCTAGAATAGTCTTTATTTGCACATATATACAAACCCCTCTGCTATATAGCAAAAGGCTTTTTCCTGATGGTGCACTGTGGGAGCGGAGCAGAGGTTGGGAATTGGCTTAGCTTGTGCAGTAGGCCCTTCTGCGGATCTTAGTCCCTAACTTAACAGAGTGAATGAGGAAAGAGTGGAGGATGAAAGTAGAGTGGAGTAAAGGTCCTTTTCCAAAGGACTGGAAATTTAGAAAAGGACTTGGGTGAAAAAATGTGAGAAACTTATTGATATTTGAACTGCATGAATGGAGTACAGGAGTTACAGCTTGTACAGTATACTAATTGGAGGGAGTGGAGTTCATAAGGAGTAACTCATAATATAGGTATGGAGTTCTATGGGAACAATTATAGCGAGTGTACTATAAGGTCTAACTACAGAGTTCATAAGGAAATATAAGAATATGCAGAGGAAATGTATGGCAGATTGGAAGTCTGGGGCAGGAGAATCGGAGTGGGTATCCGGAGTACCGCATAAAAGCAAGGTTCAGGGCTATGCCAAGCATGAGGAGCATAATTATGGGAAGACTGAAGATTTGGGAGTTTCTGACTGTTTGGAGATTCAGGTTTCCTAGCCTATGGCATGGATATAACAAGGAGTGTAGGTAGCAGTACCGCACTTTTCCCAGAGTAGTAGAACAGTTTTCAGCTCTCGGTGAATTTCTAGTGCTATAAATTATTAGGCAAATGGAGTTGTTTGTTATTCTTGGTGGAAAAGGTCTATCATTTTTCAAATGGCTGTAAATATCTCTATCTTTCCTTACTCTGAAAAACTGTTAAACCACAATGGGAGATTAATTGTGTAGGATAGCACTTACTTTGTATTAAGTTTTAGTTGTTTCACAACCATAAGTGGCATTGATTAATGATGCAGAATATTGTGATGGCAAGTTTCCCCACAGCATGAGTTTTGGTTTCTTTCAAAAATATGCATAATTGCAGTAAAATGTATATTTGTAGTACAAAAGCAACCAGTCTGTCTATTGATTTTATAGCATAGACTACTCACATGTCTAGATAATTAGATGACCTGTGCTCAAAGATTGCTAAGCCACTGTGGCACTGAGACATTGAAGCAAGCATAAAACACTCGATGAAATGAATCTCCATTATTACAGTAGGGTAAAACAAGGCCAAGATGTCTGAATGGAGTGATGAGTGAGGAATGAGCATAAATTGATAGGGCACAAAATGATCATCATGGACCCCGGTGCCTGTTGAATGAGTTGCCGCTCCGGCAGAACGTACTCGCCAATCGGATTGACCGGCGAGCCAACCGGCGGTCTCCGGTTACCCAACAGACCCTGAGTGGGGTGTGGAGACGATGGGTAGGAGGTGGTACTGGTGCTCGAGGAAGCTGAACATGATGGCGTGAGGTGGCAGAATAGGGCGGTATAGGTGGGAGGGAGTGGGTGGGATGGTGTCGAGTCCGTGCGCTTGTTGTGGTTGCGGTGATATGGAGCTGTGCGAGTGGGGACTTATATAATGGCCGAATTCGGTAACTTAAATCTTTTAGCCGCCAGAGTTACTTTATTTGTTACAAGCTCCCACTTGCTGACCTGCCTTTCCTTCCATCTCTCATCTGCCCTTCTTCCTCGCCAGCCCCACTCTTCCCCGTCCCACATCCATTCCTGTCCCAACCCTGTCTTCTCCCCCTGCCTCTCCTCCTTCCCTTCCCTTTCCCTCCACAATACAAAGTCACCGGTCCTCCTCGGTCGTCAAACATCAACCGAGTCACCGTTGATCCCCGTGTCGCCCTTTCAATCCTCTTCCTATCCTACAATGCAGGTCTCCCCAGAGCACATTGACCAGGCAAAGTCTTCGTAAGTCCCGCCCGCATCGCCCTATCCTTGCCCTCATGTTCCTTTGCTCCAGCTCCAAGCCGCCTGTCGTCAGAGGTGCACGAGCTTGCACCGTGTGTCGTGCAGCAAAGGTCTCTCTTTTCCCAATCTCCCCTTATCCCTGCCTTATCATGTCCCACAGATGAAGTGCGTGGGCGCTGACGACGGTCAAAAACAATGTCAGCGCTGTAAGCGCGCAAACGTCGAGTACGTAACTCCTCCCCTCTTCCCTACTGCTCGCTTACATCTTTCTCTAGGTGTGTCTTCGAAAAACATCGTCGAGGTCGCAAACCAGGTTCAAAGTAGGATCTCGCTCCTTTAAATCAGGTTCCATGTCTCATTTTTATCTCCAGACTTTCAGAGGCGTCAAAGATGCTTCGTCGCCTAGAAAAGGGGTTAAGCAACGCCAAACTCAAGTCTCATCCAGGTGACTCCTCACCGTACACCACAGCGGACACACATGCGCCCGCATCAGAGTCTTCTCACTTTCCTTCAATGCGCCCTGGCGAGTACGGGCCCTCTGGTACTCTACACATTTAAATCTCCGATGTGGTATTCGCTCAGCTCTGTTTCCTTTACAGATGGCTACGCTGCCTCGAGCAGTGGCTCACGCAGCATTGATATCGACGTCGATGAGGACGCCGAACGTGGCGATGAGAGCATGTTCCCTGCCAAACTGATAAGGAAAGAAAATCAGAGGAACTCTTTCTTCAGGACTATTCTGAACCCCGAGCATGAGTCTCCTTCTACTCTACTGTCGCAAACCTCTAGGAACGGTTTGGCGAACTCGCAGTCTCTGACTCCTGCACCTTTGCCCAGTGGTCTCCAAGATCCTATTTCTGCTGGTCTTATCGACGAAACAAAAGCGAAAGTACTTTTTGATGCCATATTTTTGCGCTTGAACCCGTTCATCAACTTGTTCGACCCTGCTTTACATTCAGTTGCCTACGTCCGTTCCAAGTGCCCGTTTTTGTTCACCACTCTTATCATGGCAGGGTGCAAGTTCTTTGAGCCAAGCCTCTATAAAGAATGTCTAAAACTTGCTCATGACATGGCCGTGCGAGCCTTTGCCGACGCTTGGAAACGTGTCGAAGTGGTCCAAGCCTTTGCCTGCCTTACATACTGGAGAGAACATGATGATAACGTATGTCGAGCCTTTTTCTCTTTAAATCCTCCATGCTCACGTCATTGATAGAGAACATGGACGTATATCGGATATGTAAGTAGAAATAGTGCCATTTCCTCCCACCGGTAGATCAATCGTTCCACAGGCATGTCGCATGGCAGTTGAGCTGGGGCTCAATCGTTTCCATGCGAAACCCCCTACGCATGAAACTGAGTTTCAGAGGCGAGAACGCCGAAACCGCGAAAGAACCTATCTCGTCCTTTTTGTGCACGATAGGAGCTTGAGCATGCAAACAGGTCGGCACTGGATGCTGCCAGAGGTGAGCCTAGCGTGTTGTCAATCCAAACCATCTGACTTGTCCTCTTTCTAGGATGATTTCATCAGACATTCAGCTGCATGGCATGAGGAAGGTGGTGCACCCATACGTTGTGAAGATGTCGTGGTCTCTGCCTTTGTGCAGCTCCGTCGTATTGCTGTGTGTACAATTTATTCATGTATTAAGCTATATATCTCATTCTTATTTTTATTCAGACCGAAACTACGGACATGGTCTATACGAACCGCAATCTTTCCGACGGCTCCAGCACCGACGTCAATGTTGATATAGTTCTAAAAAACTGTAATGGCAAGCTGGCTCAGTGGATGATCACATGGGAGAATGAGATGCAACGAGGTATATACTCAACATACATATCGAGGTATTAACTCACTCTGGGACAGCTGGTGGAGAATCATTCCACTTCTCCTTCCTCCACTTTTTCCGTCATTATGTTCGGTTGTTTTTGAATAGTTTTGGTGTCCAAGTTTCACTGGCTCCTGTAAGTCCAGCGAAGGCATTTTGTCCTATTTTCTTGTACTCAAGATTATGGCAGAACAATCGAACTGCCGCTCAGCTGCGTGCCTTGTCGGCATGCTTCAACTCTGCGCTTGATGTTCTTCGCATAGCTTCGAAGGAATTCAAAGCATTAGGTGTTTTGGTACGTTCACCGAGTTCCTAGAACTCCACTTTGCTGACAGTACACCAACTGATATAGCGTTATGGACAAGACTCTACCACAGTTATGACAGCATATTCGGCAATTTTCTTGCTCAAGGTAAGTTATGCCTTCCTACCTTATTTCAATCTATAACGCCTGGTATAGTTACTTCGTAGCTCCAACACTCATACCGAGTTACACACCGAATTACAGGAAGGAGCTGCCCAAGAAATTCATAACTCTATCACTAGTACTGCAGATGCATACCACGAGGCTTCTATGCTGTCCCCAACTTCAACTTCCGCAGCCTATCATGCACGTTTCCTTCGTAGTCTCGTTTTCAACGATACGATCGGTGCACGACAGGAGGAAAGAGGGAGTATGCGCAGGTTCCTTGACCCACGTGTCCATGGTAAATTCTATCTTCATACGTATCTGTACCATTTACTTAATCTGCTCTTAGAAAATCAAACTTCCTCAAGCCAGTCGTCCTCTCCACCTGAGATTTATCACCAGCCTCAGGTTCAAACCTATGATAATCCATACCCGTACGCTGCCCCTTCCGATGTTCCTATTCACCAGTCTGCACCTCCCGATGCCAACAGAGATTATATGGAAACGCCCCCGAGGACTGGCCCAGATCATTACCAGCCGTTGGCGTATACAGCTCCTTACGGCGTCGTTACTCATGCTACTGAGCACGATGCTAATTACTGGCGTAACATGTTCATGGAACTCGGTTTTGGTGCAAACGGTGATCAGCCTGTTTCGTTCCATGACGGCTTTCGTGTTCCTCCTCACGGCCATGGAAATCCAGGTCCTCCTTCCTATCATCTCAATCAAGCTGTGTATGGCCAGTAATACCCTGATACTGTCTCTGTTGATTTTCTTTTTCTCGTTTGCTGTCCATTTGTTTGTTATGTTGTCAAGTCATGTCATGTTTGCAGGTAGTCTGAGGAATGCCGATAGAATCAAGTATATGAAGTCATACTGTTATCGTTTTTAATCGATTCGCCTTTCTTGTACTTATCGGATACAAAAATTTTATAGTCAAGTTGTATATCATAGGTAAAGAATATATGGCCTTATTCTGTTTGAACTGGATAGACGAGAAGTTCTGCACCCATAGCAACTGATAGAAGAACCTGTCCAGGAAAAGTTAAGAAGTCGAAATCTCGAACAGTGTTGGGGCGAGATGCGACGTTGATAACGAGGGGATGAGCATGGACGTAATTTGAGTTGTGAACAAAAATAACAGCGCCTTTCCCCGATGATCGGGCAGCAACAGCGAAGCAAGACGGATTAGTTGGGCACCACCTAAGTATACCCCGGGGGAAAAACATCAATTCCATAAAGCCAAAACATAGATGGCCGATAAAAAGGAACTTGCCGAAACCGGTGAATTTCTTCTCGAAAGCTAGTACCTGACAGTGAAGGCCGTCCGCCCTGAATGCTAGGTAAATTCCAGATCGACATATTTGACCCGTAGGTGGCTCCAAATCTACGGGTACGTATTGTCAAGAGGGTTAAAAAAAGGAGAGGGAAAGGGATGAGTTGCCGGAACGTACATATCGGCGTCGTCCCTTCGCCAAGAGGAACAGCCTGTCCATTGTGAGGAGAGGCCGGTTGCAGAGTTGGATAGGCTGCGAGGCTCGATTAGCTCGATGGAGCTTAGGTGTCTCCAGCTTCCCTGTCTCCGTTGCTCAGGGTCGGATCGCCAGTCGATTAAGAATATGGACCCGCGGCAATCTGAGACGAGGAATTCTTTGCTGGTGGATGGGTGAGAGCTGACGGTCATCAGGGGATGAGGGAAAGAGATCACGTATGCGGTAGGTTGAGGCCGAGGAGGTTGGGACCATGCGGACGAGACGTCAGGAGAAGATGAGCTGGAGGAGATGTTGAGGGTTGGATGTAGATCCCATACCATCAACATCTTATCGTCTGTAAGCGAAGGAGAAAGGGTCAGCGTTCTCGTCCATGAAGATTCTCCAGTCCCAGGTGCGTGCATACCAGAGACGGTGGCTACATAGCGAGCACTATCCTGTTCTCGACCGCCGCAGAAGCACATGTCGTTGACTGTACCGTGATGGCCACTCAGTCCGCCGCCGAAAGGGAAGGCGGTCTCATCGGAGGTAAAGGACTTTGTGAGCGCGTGGAGGCCGAAATCTGCGCTGGCTGCGGTGAGCCTGGAAGTAAGCTAGGCATGTGTCAATACGCCAATGAGGCCAGAGAGCACGAACTCGAGCGTCCATTCGTCACTGGAGTTGGGAGATACGGTCTTGGGCGACCAAGCTATTGCGGTGATGCGAGAACCGATGTAGAACCACGCTATGGTCTGCAGGGATGATGCAGTCTTAAGGCAAGAATGAGTTATTTTGCACAAAAGACCAGATATTAAATGCACACTTACTAGATGTAGCACCTGCACGGAATGTTCTCCTCCTATGGCCACAAGACTTGCATCATTTCCGTTGTAAAACGCTCGTACGACATATATTTCGCTGCCATGGTTGTGTCGAAAGATACTTTCCAGTTCCATCGTACCGACGCGTACAAACGAATGCGCTCTTTTCTCGTCCAGCTAGATCTCCGGGCGTGGGAACTTAACAACCTGTGCGAACTTCGACCGTTTGACCTCAGATTATGGCGCAATTGCACCTGCCCGAATTTGCGCGGAAATGTGCACTGGATGTGACGATGACAGGTCACAAAGCATCGAGTAGTTTCTGGGACATTCTACGCCTTTCCCTGCCAGTATTGATATTGCCATTTGCTATACCTAGAACTGTCATACTCTTCTCTCTCTATTTACCACTTACTCTTGTAGCACTAGATTGAACGCCATGGTTCGAGAGAGGTGTGTTTTTCTGCATAGTCTGATGTATATCTGGCTAATATGATCTCCTAGGAAATTTTACGACTTGCTTGAAGTGCCCGTCGATGCTTCTGAGGCTGATCTCAAAAAGGCCTACAGGAAAAAGTACTTTAACTATTCATTCTGCCCGCCTTTCCATCATGCTCATGTTCTGCCTCAGGGCACTCCGATTACATCCTGACAAGGGTGGTGATCCAGAATTGTTCAAGGAGGTTACGCATGCGTAAGCACACATTTTCCCGCAGCCTTGTGTAAAATTTTATATTTAACCATGTTATATGAACAGGTATGAAATACTAAGCGACCCAGAGAAACGTAGCATATACGACTCGCGAGGAGAGGCCGGCCTCTCAGAACAGGGGGGCATGGGCGGCATGGATCCGCAGGTAAGCAGTTCGCTTATGTAGCGCCACACGCGCTGATTTATAATCACAGGATCTCTTCAGCCAGCTCTTTGGTGGTGGAGGCTTCTTTGGAGGAGGGGCAGGAGGCCGGCCTTCTGGCGCTCGGAAAACCAAAGATCTGGTTCACCGTGTCAATGTCACATTGGAAGACCTTTACAAAGGCAAGACCACGAAGCTTGCTCTAACGCGCAACGCATTATGTTCACGGTGTAATGGGAAGGGTGGTAAGGATGGTGCTGTGCGGCAATGCCATACGTGTAGCGGCCGGGGTATCAAGGTCACGCTGCGGCAGATGGGTCCCATGATTCAACAAATACAGTCGACATGTGATGATTGTTCGGGAACTGGTGAAGTCATAAACATGAAGGATCGGTGTACCAGTTGCAAGGGCAAGAAGGTTCTACCGGAGAAGAAGCTGCTAGAGGTGCATATCGACAAGGGTATGAAGGGTGGACAGACCATACAGTTCAACGGCGAGAGCGACCAAGCGCCCGGTGCACAATCAGGAGACGTTGTCATTGTCATTGATGAAAAGCCACATGATCGGTTCAAACGCCAGGAGAACGATCTGATTGTGGAACTAGAGGTCGATCTTTTAACCGCACTTGGTGGTGGGCAGATCAGCATCAAGCATCTGGACGACCGGGCTTTGCTAGTTAACCTTACTGCGGGAGAAGTGATCAAAAATAGTAAGTAGATGCTTTGCATATTATCGCTCCCTCCGTTATTGATGCTTGCGTGACAGATGACCTCAAGGTCATTCGTGGACAGGGTATGCCATCTCAACGGCATCATGAACCTGGCGACTTATTCGTCAAATTCTCTGTGATATTCCCTGAATCTGTGGATTTGGGTTCCATTGGCCTCTTAGAACGGGCCCTGCCACCACGGAAACCGCTAGAGAAGTTCCCGAAGAATGTTCATCTTGAGGAAGTGGAGTTGGATGAGCCTGATGCGAGGTCTAAAGCCCACGCAATGCAGGATGAGCCTATGGACGAAGATCACGAAGGGGAACCGCGTGTGCAGTGTGCAAACCAGTAGTGTTCATGCGACTCTCATTTATTCTCAGATCGTATCCACAAGTATGCTATTACTACCACTGGCAGATTTCATAGATGACCATGTCATTACATCGAATACATCGCGATTAATAAGCTTTCTTGAAACACTCAGACATCCCATCGAGTCTAGGTAAGGAAATTGTTAAAGGGTAACATGTTTGATCAGAGATTGGACGCACTTGAGGGTCCAGCTTGAACTTGTCGTAAAGTTCTCGACCGAAGAAGCTGACTTCGGTTTCGTTTTCTTATCCGATAAGACCATACTAAGTACGGACCTACGATATCGAAGAGCAAGCCCACTCACCGAAGCCATACTCTGCTAGGATCTTGCTGTCATCGTCAAGGATCCAATCGTCGTTGTCCAAATTGATTATCAAATTAGTAGTCTTGTATGTGCCTTGTCAGATGCGTGCTCGCTTTCGAGAATGGAGCGTACCTTAGTACCTTTGCTCCATGGGCTTTTGTGTACAATTTCAAAGTATCTGCAAAACGGGTCACTTCACAAGGAAGACGATAGAGCGACCAATGATCTTAACCTAATGCTACATTACGATAAGGTCTCCACCCGGGCTGAGATTGGACGGCTAAAGTAGGGGTAAATAGGTGCAGCCATTATAATGTACATTCAGTAGACTTTATATTCTACCTTCACGTGCGATCTGCTTGAGATGACCTATGGTCACTGTTTCCAAATTTACGTCGTGGATGACCAGACTACGTTCGGTGCGGTATTCAAAAGATTTGATGATCCGGACAGTCAAGGTCGCTGATGTCTTGGGAAGGGCAACGTTTCTTAGAGCATCTTCGGACATTTTTCAGAGAATGGGGAAGAGAAGAAAAGGGAAATGATTTTGCAAGGGTGTCTTGTAGTACTTATACATCCACCATGTCTGTGCGCGCCTTGGTGCTCCGGATCCACTGATAGGTGAAATCCGTTATTTGTTATTGTTTGGCAAGAGCTTCTAGCCACCATTTTGCTTCATGCAAAGTCTATAGATCAACATTTTCACTATTAACCATGAGCAGAGGAAGAGGTTTTTCTAGCAGCAGAGGAGGTATCTAGCCTATTTTTTTTGACGTCGTTCTTGCATATTTGCTGAACAGTGACAATTTTCTAGGCCGTGGTGGTGGACGCGGAGGCTTCCAACAAAACTTTGGCCCCCCAGATACTGTCTTGGGCGAGTAAACTCGATATGATTACCAGAATCGCTACTCAACGTTTGCAATATTTACAGAGATGGGCTCTTTCGTACATGCCGTCGAAGATGAGATGCTGTGCTCGTCTTCGATACCTGATAAAGTTCCATACTTCAATGCTCCCATCTATCTGCAGAATAAATCAGTCATCGGCAAAGTCGACGAGATTCTTGGGCCCATCAACGAAGTCTATTTTTCAGTAAAGATGGGCGATGGACTGGTAGCAAATAGCTTCAAAAAAGGTGACAAAGTGTATATAGGTGGGGACAAGCTCTTGCCGATTGAGAGATTTTTACCAAAACCAAAAGTGGCTGGAGGTAAGTTTATTGTGTTATACAACGAAAAGGACTATATTCATCATGGACTATATTTGTGACTATAGGCGTTACAAGTATGTTGTATTCCGCTCATCTTATAACTTGTTCATCATATCTCTTCTTACAGAACGAGGTAGAGGAGGCAGTCGAGGTGCTGGAGGTCGGGGACGGGGAGGACCTCCATCCAGAGGCTTTCAACGAGGAGGTGGACGTGGAGGTGGATTTGGAGGTAGAGGCGCTGGAAGAGGGTCATTTCGTGGTGAGCGCGGGGGAGGCGGAGGACGAGGCGGGTTCAGAGGTGGTGGTGGTGGGGGCCGTGGTGGTTTTGGTCGAGGGGGTTTCAGAGGTTCTTAAAATTTACACAATCTACATGGCTCTTTGTGAGCGAACGCTGAGATTGTTGGGTGGGAAGATGTTTTGGTGTTCCAAATGAAAATACACCGCAACGTTAGTCAGTCCTTGAGATTCTTAATCTCAGGCAGAACCGACTTCATTCTTGTAGCTCGCTCATTCTGGGAAGGTATTGTCTGGTGCAACGAGTGTTTTAAATATAGGGGGACCAGTGAAGAGGATAAAGAAATACCTGGTTCAGTGATGTAGACATTGCAGTTGTCTCACTGAAGACCTGCTCGAGCCCTATGTCTAGTTCACTCGGGGCTGAATCATCTATGAGATAATCGACTGTTCTGAAAGGAATAATAAACATACCGTCTGGTATAATACCATCTGCTGTGTCATTTTCCGAGTCAAGTGCCATTTCCGAATGCAAATTTCGATGTCGCATGAGGACATCTTGTAAAAGTGTTTCGACTTCCGCAGGTTTGGTTCGCCGTTCACTAGCAATCTCTCGGTCCCATTTCAGCCGCTGTTCTGACAGAGACCATATGTGACGATCTAGTGCTTCATCAAATGGCTCCAACTCTGGAAACTAAGTAAGACAGAGACTCCGAGCTTGACAGTTTTACGCGCCTTCCTCGTCATCCTCCATGTCTTCATAATTACGACCATTAATCCGCAAATTAGGACGGGCTACTCCAAAAACTTGAGCTGAGAACTATGTAGCGTATCAGACATGGGGAAACACTGTCGTAAAGCCATCTAAACACACCTTGTGTATATGTGCCAAGAGAGCATCTCTCTCCTGTGATAGTCCCTGAGCGCCAATCTCCTTTTCTAGTCTTAAAAGTAAAGCATCATTGTAGTTTGCTTGAACGCGTTTCCAATCTTGCATAGTCTCTACTGAGATACGGGGAAGCTCATCGCGGATTGCATCCATACTCGTACCTCAAGGTAATCCGAGCCTTGTCACATTCAAGTTCTTGGTGAGCGCCGTGACTACATCGGGACAATATGCACGTGATGGTGTGTCACGCGAATATCACCGCGGCGGTTTAACTTGGTCCAGTACGCTGGCAGATAAATATCCGATAAATATTGAGGTATGTAACTGAATAGTAATCCTTTGATAGTATCACTCTCATAGTCTAATCACATAGTAGCCATCTTTCCCCAGAAATCACCACCGTTTCAACACCTCCATCATGTCCCCCGATAGCACAATTGCTGATGGGCAGTTCCCTCAGCATGCGCCAAAAGCTACCTTTGACCATAATAAAGTTACTGTTATCTACATTCTTGGTGGACCGGGAGCTGGCAAGTACACTTATATAACTTCATATCATCTTCAAGCTTCTGATGCTGTTGTCGATCTCCGCAGGTAAAGGTACACAATGCGGGAGGCTAGTGGAAGACTTTGGCTTTTGTCACCTTTCAGGTGATTTTGAATGCGATATCTGCCAGTATCAATGCCAATCTGATTATTAATCAATACTCTTCAGCTGGCGATCTTCTCCGTGCAGAGCAGAATCGCGTTGGCTCCCAGTACGGTATCTTGATACAGACCTGTATTCGGGAAGGTACAATAGTTCCGATGGAAGTGACTGTCAAATTACTTGAGAACGAAATGACCGCCGAACTGCAGCGCAGGACAGGGGATGGTTGGAATGACGGTAGAGGCCGCTTTTTGATTGATGGTTTCCCTAGAAAAATGGACCAAGCTATCAAGTTTGACACAGAGGTGCATTTTCAGCCACGGCACATGTCGGTCTACTCATCGCTGAAGTTATTTATTAGGTGTGCCTTGCTTCTCTTGTAATCTTTTTCACGACTTCAGAGGAGGTCATGCTGGTGCGCCTTCTCGAGCGTGGCAAAACCAGTGGCCGCGAAGATGACAACATCGAGAGCATCAAGAAGCGTTTTCGTAAGCTAGTTTTTCAAGATAAACAAATGCTGGGGTCTTTCTTAGCACTCTGACACAGGCACTTACAACGATCAAACGATGCCCGTCATCCAATATTATGCAAAAGAAGATAAAGTGGCTGAGGTGACCTTACAATTTATGTCATTTAAGGCTGAACTGACTGAGTCGAGCAGATCGATAGTACCGCTTCAATCGAAGTAGTACACAAAGAAGCTAGTCAAGTCATAAAGAACTTGTTTTCACGTGCACTTCCCTGATTTTACCTTCAGCCTGTTTTCAATTGTGACTGTGCAGCACAAAATTCACTGATAATCTTGCAAATTTTATATAACTTCTATTTCTATCATGCGTAAACCTTGCACTCTGTGTTGTCGTTATGCCCTTGTAATGCTAATCTGCAGGAGGCCTTGCCTCCTTTCTTGATTTCAAGTATGTCACCATCAGAACACACAAGGTGTGCCCTCTCGTCGTCTTTATTCTGTCATAGCGTTGTTGGGTCAAACATATTATTTACTCTGATGTTTGTGTGGAATAGCTTACCGGTATCCATTCCCACCCTCCGCATCGGATATATTCTACCACTGTTGGGCCAGATCCTTCGTCAGTCACTCGACCGTCCTCGCCATATCGTAGTTTAGTATGGTTTCCATTGTTATAAGCTGCAGTAAGGACCGCTGATACCTTTTCCGCAAAGGCGACCCGCATCTCATGACTATCAGGTTTAAATGATGGATCGCGCTGAGGACGAATTATGACGACGTGCATCGACTCTTGTTTGAGTGTATCACGCGACATGAGAGGCGCAATGCAGAAGAAAGGCTCTAGGCGATCGACGTTCACGGTGGATAGAAAATATATGGAAGGACCATCTAGCTCAATTTCTGAGTCGTGTTCGTTTTCCGATGGGAAGGATGTGAAAGCATCACTCCGAGGGTCATAAATCTCTACTTTCCCAACCGATGGTACAGGTAAAAGCTTGATGGAGCTATTATACCATCGGGTGCTATTATTCATGGCAGCAACCTTGAAGCGCTCTATCCCAGGCATCTGTTGTCTTAAACTCTCTGAGTCAAGTAAGATAGATGCATGTAGAGCGGTAGAGGCTACGACGGCGGAAACGGCGATTGTGGGGTGATCATCACTCTCGGGTGACACTAAAGTCGTGCGAGCTAAAGTGAGAGGGGTAGAGGGGAATTTTCCAAGGTATTTGTGCAAGGACTGTAATCGGTAAGCAGGAGTGGTATCGCCTTGTACCGGGGAAAAGAAAGACGAGTAGAGGGCATTGGCTGTGCCACAAGGAATAAGAACGAAGCTGATGAAGTAACCTTTCGTAGGGGAAACGGAAATGGCGTTGATTATTTCGTGTAATGTTCCATCACCGGAGCCAAGAATGATAGTTAGCTCAGCCTGAGGATCAGCCCTGGAGGTTAGATAGTCGACGACAGCAGTGCCTGCATGACCGGGACGTTCAGTAAGTATTATGTGAGGAGTTGCGATGCTATGCTCGTGGAGAAGAGGTAATACATGTTCTTGGAAGAATGTGTGTGCGGTGCTATCACCACAGACTGGATTATAGACAACTAGAGCAGACATGTAATGGTTCAGTCGATCTAATCAGCCTCGAGGTCGCTGGATAACAATATTAGGTAATATATGGCCGGATGCAGCGACGGAGTTTCAAAGAGTATCGACCAAGTCCGATTATGCAGAATTGCTGATATGCCATATTTTCTTCATTTCTCTTCCAAGCAGCAATGGGCCGTGGTGTTCTTTTGACTTCCAATCTTCCTCAATTGCAAAATCTCATAAAACGCGATCCAGCATCGTACAAAGAAGAATTTCTTCAGCAATGGAATCATTATAACAGCATACGCCAGATATTTCGATTTAATCCAGACGAACAAGCTCAGCACTTTAGAGAATTGGTGTCGTTTATATCCCAGGTAGATCCCGCTCCTTCAGAGATCCATAGCACAATCACTAAACATTATGCTCCAGGTAGCACAGTGTTACCCAAAGGAAACTGCAGAATTTCCTTCTCATCTCTCTACCCTTCTGCTCGAAAGCTATGGCTCTTTATCTCCAGACACTCGCAAAACATTGGTGCAGAACCTGGTCATGTTGCGGAATAAGAACGTAATCACTTCCATAGAGTAAGTGCCATACATTTAGCATTGCATCTACTGACTGAAAGATCGCAGACTTCTCAAGTCACTTTTCCCTCTATTATCCAAAACGACTTCTTCAAGTCTCCGCTCCTACATTCGTAAAACCATCCTTTCTGACATAAGGACTGCAAACCTTCGCTCTAAGAATCACAAACTAAATCGTGCGGTGCAGGCTTTACTCTTCGGGATGGTGGAGCAGGGCTTGGACGGTGAAACCATTGGTAATAAAGCCAAACAACATACCAACGTGACCCCTTCCGCTGATCGAACCACAAATACTGGGGAGAGTGCAATGTGGGCTGTAATTCTAACAAAAGAACTGTGGAGAAAGGGTATCTGGTAGCTTCCTTGTGTGTATCCTTCATCGACGATTAAAAACCTAACCTCCGATTTAGGTCTGATGCAAAATCTGTGGCCATAGTTGCTCTTGGGTGCTTGCATCCTGTGGTCAAGGTCCAAAATGCATCTATCCACTTTTTCCTTGGCAGTGACGACGAAAAAGAAGATAGCGATGACGAAAAGGAAGAGGTATTTACTAGAGATACCATGATCTCATCCCTCACTCACACAGCTTGAAGCTCCCCGACGTCGGAGCCCTGCGTCATCGGCGCGAGATTAACAAGAAGACGCGAAGTGGGGATAAAAAGTTGCAGAAGCAGCTTAAATCAGTTTCAAAGGTTTGTTTCTTCTACTTCGTCTATTTCTCCAGGTAGTACCACATCTGATTTATCGTGCCGCTCTTATTTAGAAAAGAATCAGCTTAAAGGAGCCCTCGCAACCAAACTTCCCTGCTCTTCAACTCCTTCACGATCCCCAGACGTTTTCGGAAAAGCTTTACGACAACATGAATATATGCGATAAGAAATTGTCTTTGGATCACAAGATTCTTATCATGCAACTCTTGTCTCGCGTCATGGGCGCACACAAGTCTTGTGTTCTCGGTTTCTATACTTATGTTATGAAGTATCTTGCCTACCACCAATTACGAGTGCCTGCTATTCTAGCGGCACTGGCTCAATCGGTACACGAATTGACCCCACCTGATGTGCTTGTCCCTGTCATTAGGAAATTGGCCCATGAATTTGTCCATCCTGGTGTAGGAAGCGAAGTCATCGCGGCAGGTATAAACGCTATACGAGAAGTGTGTCGGAGACAACCGTGGGCTATGGAGGATGATCTGTTGGGGGATCTCGTGGAGTATAGAAAAAGTAAAGACAAACCAGTCACTGCTGCTGCCCGTGGATTGCTGCAGTTATACCGCGAGGTCAACCCTAGTATGCTCAAGCGGAGAGAAAGAGTGAGTATATATCTCTAACTGCAGTATAAACGTAAAAAAAATTAACATAACATAGGGAAAAGAAGCAAGTATTGGTATGGCCGCAGGCAGTCAAGCTTTACCCTTTGGTCACAGTGCTACGCCTGCGATGGACGTCGAGGGTCTTACGGTATGTTCTCAATAATTGCAAGTCAACGGCCTCCTGACTTTTATTTTCCCAAAGCTCCTGGAAGATCATTTGAACGCACTTCGTGATGAAGGAGAAGAATCAGATGAAGAAGCCGGCTGGGATAATTGGAACGTCGACTCAGATTCGGAATCCGAGTCGGAATCAGAAGGATGGATGGATGTTCAATCGGATGGAGACTTGGATATTAGTGATAGCGAGGATGAGAAGGACCCAGAATCAAAAAATAAAATGGACACAACGGGAGGGGAAGATGCCGTGGATGTAAACCGTCAATCAACGCTAGTGACCACAAAGGTAAGTTGATCCATGACTTGTGTGCCGCGTTCAATTGCTCACTGTGATAAAGATCCTTACTCCTGCTGACTTTGCACTACTAAACGAGCTGCGACTACAAGCTGCGACTAAAGCGGTTGAAGCTGGTGGAGGCCCCAAGGCAAAACGCAAACTTGCTGAACTGGAAGCCAATGCGAAGCACGCTCAGTCAGGAGCAGCTCAGGACGCTGTTATCTCTGAGGACCTTATTCTTGGACCGCGGAAGAAAGCTAAAGCCGATTACGCTGAGCGGATAGCCTCCATCGAGAAGGGTCGAGAGGGCCGAGAGAAATATGGATCACTGAAGGGCAAAAAGAATAAAGAAGCGCCGAGTAGTTCCACCAACAGAGAGAAAGCTAGGAACAAGCCCATTATGATGATCATGCGCAGTGGAGCTGTTCGAGGCAAGAAAAAGGCATCATTGAGAGAGAAACAGCAGAAGTTGAGGGCACATATAAACCGGGCTAAAAAATCATATCATTGATATACATGCTACGCATGTTCATTATTCCATTGTTTGTTTTTACTCATCATTCTTTTGACGAGATCCATACTCTATAGTACGGAGGACTGCGGCGAGTTACTTATTCCACCCACATACCAATGATTTGACTGAACTAGAGGATAAGGTTACGCAATGAGCTGCAGACCGTCCATTCTACTTCTATACAATATTCAGATAAGTATACACGCTCCCTATTCATCTATTGTGCCAGTAGTCATATGAGCTCTTGGCGTAATCCTGCTCCCCTTAAGATATCTCTTCCTGGTGGAGATAGTGTATCTCAGAACACTCTCTCAACCTCTGTGCAGCCTGTTCTGGCGTCAAATCCCGTTGCGGTTCGGCCATCAACTCAAATCTACCCAAGCAATAGGATGAGTGTTCTGCATAAGCTAAAGATCTAATATCAATGCTTACCCGGCCAAGAATTTCCTCACAGTTGCGCTCCTCAACAAAGGTGGTTCAAAGTGCAAATGCAAGTGCGCGACATCATCTTCATCCTCCATTATTTCTCCATCTACTTCAGAAGGAGGAAGGGGCCTTTGGTGGATACCCATGCAATACGCAAAGGAACATTGAAAGAGATTGTCGTAACGCTTCGTGATCCTGGACAATATGTCTGCGAACGACGCTTTCTCGGACTCAGTTAAGTGATACAGAGAGGATATGTGTCTCTTGTATGGCAACACTACATGTATATCATGTTCATTAGCACAAGTTATATTCACGACAAAAGAAAACTGACACAATATCTCAAATGGCCAGTAGGCCCACCAGGGGACTAGAGCAACCCAGTCATCGTTCTTGACAACAACTCGGCCTTCGTCTTCGGCAACATTGACCTCATGATGAGCGTATTCGCAAAGCATACATGGGCAGCCGTGTGGTCCCTTCGGAGCGCCGCTGTCTACTATGGTAGATGACGCGTAACCCTTAAGGGAATCTAACTCCGTAGAAGGTATAGAAGGGACGACCGAAAGAGACCAAGACTGGCAATGCGGGTGCGGATTGGAACAACCCATCATAGCCCCTTTGTTCTAGATTGGCATTGATCAGAATATCAGCACTGTTAATTATATCCGCAAACATACCTCAAAAATCTGCACATATTTAATTCCATCTTCTCTGCCCCTCTTGGTATACAGGTTAATCCATTCTGCGATAATATTCTTAATGATTGGAACAGGAAGGGTAGCAAGTGTAAGATCGTGTCTGGGATGGAAACACAGAACATCACATCCACCCTGAATAGGATCGGCCGTCAACAGAGGGTGAGAGGCAGCAGGAGCAACAGGACCAGGGGGAGGTAGGACGGCGGAAAAGTCGTTCTCAAAAACCGTGGTTGTTTCGTATTTCTCGTTTGTCTTTCCACCTGCCCGAGTATTTCCGGGACAAAGGTAGCAAGCGGGATCATACTCGGGCAAAATAGTTGCCTGAGGTGGTTCAACCTGGCCTAACCAGGGCCGTTTGTTGCGGTGAGGAGAAACGAGAACATATTTGTTGATCAAAGGATTGACTGGAGGAAAATGATATTATAGCTGGAGACTTGACTAAGAACATACAAATACGTACATCGACGATGTGGGTGGGTAACGGGATCGAACTCGGCCATGACTGAAGGGCACTCCAGTTATAGTGGTTATAGTGGAATAGTTGGACGTGACGGCAGATCTCTGATAAGACGGATGGGATAAATCAAAAGGGAAATACACTGTTCGTCTAACCTTTATGATTATTATATGTTATCGCTTTGACATCAGTCTTGAGATTATCTTTCATCGGTGAGAGTTTCCTTTTTCTGCGGAAACCCGTAAATCCGAATTGTGAATGATCACAAGATATGAAATCCACCCACGTGCACCACCACATACACCTCGTTCGTGTTGTGGTAGGCCAAGCTGAAAATATGCAAATGGGTTCGTTTGGTTTCGCGGTAGCTACAAGTACAGTATATTCATACATTCGTTTTTCAACTCTCAGCTTCGATGCAGAACACTTTTTTCACAAGCCGCTCCAGGAGAAGGTCTGTTTCAACTTGAAGCTGCCCTTAAGAGGAAGATCGTCGCTACTGGTGCCCACAAGTACGTGATATTCGCCCGCGTTTGCGTACCAGGCTTTCTTCGGCGTATTCCAGTACGATATGGCGTATTTGTCCAGGGATATTTTTACTGTCTGTGAAGTACCAGCTGCCAGGTCTCGTGCTTTAGCGAAACCTTTAAGCTGCAGGGAGGGCGTAGTCAATCCAATATCTGGTAACGTTATGTAGAGCTGCACGACGCCAGAACCTGTCACTGATCCAACGTTGGCAATCGTAGCATTAACCGCCACGCTGAAAGACTCGTCATGTGAAGTGACAGCTGAAATAGACAAGTTGGACAACAAAAACTTCGTGTACGACAAGCCAAATCTAGATAGAGATGGTAGTCGTAAAAACACATAGAAAGACTAGTTAGAAAATGTCATACCCAAATGGGAAAAGTGGCTTGATATTTCTGGCTTGATAATGCTTGTAGCCGACGAACAGATCCTCGCGATAATGAATTTGACCGTTTTCACTTTGCAAGTTCAGATATGACGGCATGTCTTCCATACAAGCCGGAAGGGTAAGCGACAATTTCCCGGATGGGTTGACGTCGCCGTAGAGGATATCAGCAAGAGCATTGCCAACCTCATTGCCAGAGTACCATGCTTGAACTATCCCATTGACATGCTGAACCCATGGCATAGCCACTGCTGATCCCTAAAAACAATATTTGTCAGGCTCAGTAGGAGATTGGAAGTTGGCATACTGACCGCTTGGATGCATACAACGGTATTTGGGTTCGCTTGACCGAGTTTCGCGATGAGCTCGTTTTGCCTGCCAGGCATATCTAACGTAGGTCTGTCGAAACCCTCGCTCTCCCACTCTGGCGTAAGACCTCCAACGAACACCACCACATCGGATTTAGCTGCGAGAGCAATAGCGTCATTGATGGCCTTGTCAGGATCGATTTTTTCGGCGCCGCCTATCCTCTACAAAAAGTGAACAAGTGTCGGATAATTGTGCATTTTGAACTGATAGAAGAACGCACTACTCCGCGCATGAGAGCGGGCTGAGAATTGCCTTTGTCGACTCCGTCGTCTTCACTACTTGCCCCTACGGTATTAGTGTATTCCACTAACAATTCTACGGGGCTTCCGGCCTTGAGATTAACGGTAGCTTTCTCCTCAACAGTCCCTTGCCTGAAAGGATATGCTGTTAAAAGAGCCAAACGCCATCTAAAGAATATATGACAAACCCATAGAAGAAATCACCGGGTCGCTGATTCGTCCAGTTATCGATAGTTAGTTTGCCGTCGATCCATAGCTTTGCGCGACCAGCTACGGTCAGACCCAATTCGTATGCAGCTGTCTTGTCCATCGTTAATAAGCCCTTTAACTTTATCGTCCAGGTAGGTGTAAGGCCTGCCGGCAAGAAATCGTTCAACTTGATCCTCGTATCCTGAAGAACATATTCAGCGACTTGTTCCGTCGGGTTTCCTTGTGCATCGTGTTTAAAAAACGCGCAAACCCATCCCGATTCGCCTTTGGGAGTCTTCAGATAACTTTCGAGAGTTGGGAGGTACTTGTGGGCTTGAAAGTGACATCAATCGAGTGTAAATAATGATGATTTGTGCAATTGATAAGCCTCACCGTAGCATCCCAATTCGTACTTAATATCAACCCCTTTTGGAGCATTCTGTACAAGACCATCCCATGGCGTAACAACATAAGTTGGCTTGAGAGCAGCAGAACCACCTCCAGAGATCACGTTGCCCTTTGCATTGGGTCCGATTACGGCAATCTTCTTAACCTTGGTAGGGGTGATAGGCAAAAAATTACCCGTGTTCTTCAAGAGCACCATCCCATCACCCGCAAGCTTCCTACAAAACTTCCTCATCTCTGGCGAATCACGCGACCTCTCGGTACCATCGCCAAATACAATGTCAGGGTGGATTCGTGCCATTTTCTGAATGAATGTGAGCATTTTGTGAGCACGCTCGTCGAGGGTTGGCATTTTGAGTTTTTGCGACGAGAGACAATGCTGGATGAGGAAGGCTGTACGCCAACGAGGAGGTCCTGGCATTTCGAGGTCGAGGCCAGCGTTGATTGACTGGTCTGTGCCGTAAACACCATGCCTGAAGGCAACCTATTATTTCAAAGAATAAAGTATTCAAGTACGAAAACGTACCAATCACTCATGATGATACCATCAAAGCCCCATTCTTTACGAAGGATACCATCTAGCAATTCTGGATTTTCTGAACAATGGACTCCATGCAATCGACCATACCTGATGACAACGTTAATCAAAAGTCACATAAGAGCATGTGGGATGAACTGACGCAGTCATGAAAGACCATGGCTCCGAAAGTTTTTGGGCTAGCATAAAGCTGGTGCATATATGTCAGGACTTAACTTCCCAACTGGATAGAAGATATATTTACGGGTACAAGTAAATCTCACGAAGAGCTCTGTCTGACATAACAGATTCTGCAGCAGTACGTTCGCTCTCTTGGTCATTGGCGACAAAGTGTTTGATTGCTGAAGCAACGCCTCTTGACTGTAGGCCATTAATATAAGCAGCAGTCAGGGTACCTAACCAAAAGTCGGGGGCTAAGCAGCCTGCCTTTTCTTCACTTTGATAATGTGAATAGCGCACCTGAAAGATGGGGATCTTCTGAAAAGGACTCGAAGGCTCGACCACCGAGAGGTGTACGCTGTATATTGCAAGTAGGTGCCAGGAGAATAACCGAAGCCTTGAGCTTGGCCTCCTCTGCCAGAAAGACACCAACGTCGTGTATCAATTCGGTGTCGAATGTAGAGGCCATTGAGGTCTCGCACTGTTAAACAGATAATGGTACACAATGCATTCTGAGGATCAATTGGCAATTATGCGTACGGGAAGGCACTGCGCGGGAGTGGAGAGGAAATGAGACGCTCCTCTAACACCCTAGTAAAAAACCTGGGTCAGCACCATACTGCTTGAATCTATATAAATACACGTACATTTGGACCGTCACTCATCTTGAGCGCAGGGATTTTGAGACGCGGAATGGCATTAGTGTTCCACCAATTGGGTGCACCTAAAAGAGCAATCTTCTCGTCGACCTTTAGCTTGCTAACAAGCTCGTCGATGGGGGTTTCGAGGAATGAACGCGACATAGTGAAAGGCAGCTGAGACTTCCATGAGAGAGACTGACAGGTCTTATAAGATGGCAAGCACGGAAACTTGTCGGGTTTGGGAGTGTCTGCTTGGGCTGAGTTTTACCGCGTGACCTCCAAGAATACAGACAGGTCTGAGAATAGGCTGGAGGAACCACCGAAAATCCAGCTGGACTGTAGCTAACCATAGTGCATTCAATTGCAAGTAAAGCTTCGTTCCTAGGTGGAGTCTCTAGAGGCAATACAGTATAAGCCGAAACTCGAAGATGTAATATTGTACAGTATTGACTGTTACCGCATACGTAATGTTAATGTGCTACTGTACATTTTTGCATGTCCGAGATGAAACTGTCCATGTAACCAATCCGTCCCGGGTAATGTTAACAAACAAATGTCCTACAGGTCCCTCGCGGCGGTAGCCCAGAGTTATCCCTAATTACTGAGAGGGCGCAGGCTCAAGGTTCACTCGTAATGGATCGCTTCTCGCTGTGTGTTCCTCGGTTACAGATCGTGTTCGTCGTAATAATCAGCGATGGCTTTAACCTGAGTGTACACTTCAGCCATTGCTGGGCGATCGGCAGGTTCCCATGACCAGCATTTCAGCATTATGGACCACAGCTCATCGTTCAACCACAATTTGACCTCCGGTTCCTCTGGCCTCGGTGGGGTCAAACGTTCATTGACGACATCATTGACAACCGTGACATCACGCTTGCGATGCGCGAAGGGCCGTTTTCTTGTGAGGAGTTCCAACGCAGCCATGGCATAGCCATAGACATCACTGGCAGCTGTTATGTTGGGGTTTTCGTCCTGAATGAGCTCAGGAGCCAGCCATCGAGCGGACCCTGCGGCTGTGAGGGTTGCTGATAGTGATCCACCTGTCACTTCTTCTATGACTTGAGTCAATCCGAAATCACAGATACAAACGACACCCTAGAAGATGAACGAGTTTAATGGCACTGAACGAACGGTTCCACATGTTTGAGATCCTCACGTTTGCTGATACAAGTATATTGCTCTGGTATCCTCGTCAGTACACAAAAGGAATATGATAACATGAAGACTCACGCATTTAACTATTGTAAAGATAGACAAGCCAATAAGAAAACATGAGAAAGACCTCAAATGCATGGTGCTCACTGTTGCCGTGAAATACTTTTTGGGCATGCAAATATGCAATTCCATTTGCAGCTTGCGTAAGCTAACACGGAAAAATTTGAGCCAACCCGAATGAGCCCCTGATACACATGCTTACCAGCCTTACTGGGTTCACGTCGGGGTTGTTGTTAATATACCTGGAAATGGTCAAACTCCTGCTCTTGAATATAAATGAAAAAAGCCATACATTAACACATTGCCGTGTTCTTGCCAAGGCGATACCTGAAGAAGAGCAGGTAAATGACGATACCGGCTATCCCAAAATTCCAACAACTTACAACATGTATCGCACCATAATAGTTGGTTACGCCATAGAGAGTCAAGACATTTTCGTGCTTTAGTTTGGACCACACAGTAATTTCATGCTCGAAGCGCTAGCAATAACGTCTTTACGTTAGCATTCCATATTGTATACAGGTTTCGCCTACTTTTTCAGCTTTCAAGAACTTGGAGTCAGCGTTCTCAATCATGCGAAGGCATTTGAGAGCGACCTTTGATACCACCAAAAGGTGCCCATGAGAATCACGTCGCGCGCAAATAGGAGAGCTCAAAATATGTACCTTCACTCCTAACCAGGAACCTAACCAAACGTCACTGTAAGGACCTCCAGCGACAGCCATATCACCTTCTCTTGTCACTTGACCATCCAAAATTTTGATTGAAGGAGCCATGCTTGTCAAACGCTGCAGATTCATGAGAGCTTGTTGAATCTGCAATTGCTCTGTCCGCGCTGGAGAGGGCGGTGGTGATGGTGGCCTTGCTCCAGGTCGCACCATAAATGATTCCTGAGGAAGGTTACTTTCTAATCGTATCATTTGCTGTGTAGAAAAGCGGCTATCAATAAGAAAGAAGCACTTTTAGGGAGTATGCAAAACCTACCTCTTGACCAGCCCTCATGAGGTCCCGTGCCATGCTACCACCAGCCTGGTGGTTTTGGACTGCACGTGTAATCTCTTGCTGGTTAGTCAAAAGGTCAAGCAAGGTCTCTTTTATCCCTGCCGTGTGAGCTTGTATCATTTGCATCGTATGATGCTGATTCTTATGGATTATTAAATCGGAATCAAACTTGAAACATACAGAAATTACATGAGGCAATACACAATAGCAAACTGGATACACGCACATTGAATTTCTTATACGCCCGATGGACCTCAGCAGAACAATAATCGAGGCCATCTTGGATTTGAGCCATTTTCACTTTGAATAATACTGTTAGGATGCACATTGACATAGGCCAGATAGCTTACGATAGCGCTCAAACTTGCTGTAGCTTGCAAATTTATGCGTGCGACCATTAACCATTTGTAGGACACTGTACTCGAAGATGAGAAGAAGAAAACTAGAACTGAGCGTATGCTTGCTTGCCCCATCACTTCATCTACCACATGGCCAATTTCTGTCCCTGCTAAACCGGTAGCATGGTCACTGATGACATTCAACAGAAGATTACAGTCTTGAGCAAGTTGTTTTGCCTTTTTCTGCGATCCATCTGAGCCTTACAGTGATGTTGCGAGTTACCAGCCCATGACTCACCTTATGAACTACCACTTGATTGCATGCATTAGTGATGCCTTGAATCACCGTAGCAGCAGCTTGGACGTATGGTACGCCACATAAAGATCCTGCGATTTCCAAAGCGCCGATAGTTGGAGAGACGAAAGAGGCAAACATTGTGAGTGCACAAATGTGAGCGGGGGAGAATCTGGCACAGCTCCAGCGAACAAACGAAATGTGCAGTTTTTGTAGGTGACTGGAGACGCTAGAGGGATGGTGGACAATAGACGCTCCGGCTTGCAGGTCCCCATGTTAGGCGACGTTTACTGCGTTCTTTTCCCAGTATAGTTTATAGATTTGGACATGAGGCTTCTTGAGTGATATAGAAGGAACAATGGAAACAGACCACAGCATCGTAGGGGTGATTTATGGATATTTAAGCCGACACAGCACTGGAACTAATTTGTTGCACAGGTGCCAAGAAAGCACCGCAAACTGCGTTGCTCATATGCAGGACTAGTGGAGTATCAGAACATTTCTGAGATATCAGAATACTTCTGTAATACTTCTGAAGAAAGTCAGTACAGCCAAAAGTGGGGTGCACGTGCCCTCTGAGAGCCGACAAATGACCTAACAGGCTGTGGCGGGGTGTAACAAGCATTTCATCCTGCCACTGGCACAATTCAATACTACTGCACAAAAGTCAACGGCATATGTCTCTTAGACCTCGCAAACGGAGGCGTTCTCAGGCATTTGAAAATGGCGTACAAGAGCGCACCGAAAACAACAACACAGCAGTCGAAAACACCACCGAATCACCCACCGAAACTCAAGGAAAGATTGAAGGATTAACTGGAGATCCTAAGCAAGATCTTGATATCTGGGACGCATTTAAAGAGGAACACTATGAAAGTGCGCTGTGTTCTTGTACTTTTCATTCGGACTGATCTCATGTTCTTCTATTACAGTCATAGAACAATTACCGCTTTCCCTCCATCGACAGTATGTTCTGTTGAAGGAACTCGATGGACAAGCACAGGGTCAGTCAATATAACATCGACATATATTTGTATTCCTCTCTGCTAAACTAAACAAATCTTCTAAAAGCCTACAATGTGGAGTTGTTGGCCTCTGTACTTGACTATATTGCCCTTCGCAGAACATATGCAGCTCGTTCCAAGCCCACTCATACTACAGGACCCATCCAACATTCCCCGGCTAGTCATTCTGCACAAGCCAAACCTTTCGATCCTTCATCTGACCCTTCAGTGTCCCGCTCACCTGAAAAGACGCCATCTACGTCTGAGTTACCTCGCATTGACACCGAGATGACAACTCTCTTCAGTCCTCGACAACCTGATAATGATATCCGGTTCCGAGCTACGCCTTCGTCCATACCTCTCACGTCTACGTCCGCATCCACTGCTGCTGGTCCAAAAGACACGCGAAGCCTTTTGGTTCGTATCGCTCAACTATCAGAAGAGACCTTGAAAGCCTCTGAAGAGAAGGTCAATCTTGCCCAAGCCGCTTATGAATCTGTGAGTACATCCTTTGCTTGGTTTTGCGTCTGAAATTTATCATTGGCCAGGTAGATAGGCACATTCGACTGTTTGATCAAGCCATTAAGGAGCAAGAGGCTTCCATTTCGCTTGGTGTCCGCGCGGGAACTCATCTTGCCCCAATATTACTTCCCGACCTCGTAGTGCCCAGATGGGCTCGACCTTCTCGCATAGAACATAGTCCTGTGCCTTCACTCTCCCCTGAGGATGAACTGGTGCCACAACCAACCGAAACGGTAGTCAACGAGCCACCCTCTGATCATGGACCATCGCTAGGAATTATATCCTCAGATGCACCATCAGAGCTGCCCCCCACGCGAAAAACACCAAGAAAGAAAGGCAAAAAGACTCTGGACAAGAAAGTTGACGATAGTGTTCCCTTGGCACCTCGGGCCCGTACGATCCGATCCTTGAAGCTGAGAGTGCCGGCGCAAGCGCCCGAACTTGTTGTTCGTCTACCACCTACAGTGCCAGATGATCCTCAGGAGCAGAGATATTGTTATTGCAATCAAGTTTCATACGACACGGTACGTAGTTCTATATTCTCTTCAACGCTCAACATTCATTCATTCGTTGGCTATATGATTCAATAGATGGTTGCATGCGATAATCCTGGCTGCAAAATTGAATGGGTATGTCATATTTTCAATCGGTTTGCTTTCTACCACATCTGAGTATTTGAAATCGCAGTTCCATCTATCTTGTCTTGGATTAAAACACGCTCCAAAGGGAAAGTGGTTTTGTCGTGATTGTAAACCAAGAAATATTCAGAAAGGAAAAGGAAGATAATATTACAGATTATAATACAATACGATATATTTATTTGAGATGTATTACAGGGCATTACCAGGTATTGTAAATCATAATAATATTATTACTCTCTTCCATGTCCGAATTTCCTTGAGCAAAAAGTCCTCATATATATTTGTCCCTTTATGATCACAGAGCAACTAGTCGTCGGAAACCCTCATGTTGAGCTTGTTTGCAAGTGTCTCCATATACACCTCTGAATGAGATGTAGGTGAACAGGAAGAGACAAGAAGTGATAGAAACCAACCTGTCTCGTGTCGCAGTTTCCAATATTCAGTAAGCAGTTGATTCAACTCAGCTTCACTCTTTTTCAGATGTTCTGCTATCTGCATTATAGGTGTATCAGCACTAGTGCAAAACTAAGAAAGATTAAGATTGTGTGTACCTTGGTCTCGTAGTCGTCTGCCTCTGCACGGAGTTCCTCGAGCTGCTTGTCATTATCACGTCGATCGACGACCATCTCCTCATATTCTGCTTGAAGACGTTCGATAGTCTGTTGACTGGCTGCACGTTTCTCCTCTGCATGTCGCTGAGCTCGTTCAAGTTTGTCCTGCGCATTAGTTAGTTGTTTGTAAACACGCTAAAAATAAGTTATGTATCAGATGGATTGAATATTGAAAGCGTGAATATGAATTTACTTCTTTTTTCATCTGCAACTCGCTGCGTTCAATATTCTTGTACTCAAGATTGTCTCGCAGGTCAGCTAGTTCCTTCTGGGATAACTCCAAGACATTCGTTTCTTTTTCGATGGTCTGAAGTTGTTCGACACATGAACGGACTTCCTAAAATGTGAGAAGAAGTTCGTTAGTGGAAACTCACAAAGGAGCAGATATGATGAGAAGAAATTTGACCTTTTCTATATTTAAAAGGGCAGTAATTTTGGCCTGAAGATCGCGTGCTTTCGCTTCATTGAGAGCAGCTGTCTTCCTATCGTCAATAGCCGTGACGCCCATGGCAGTAATGTTGCGCTTTATACGCTCGGGTGATTGTACGATTCGTGATCTTGTGCGCGAAATGGAGTCCATAAGCAGAGCAGTATCCGAACTTATGTTTTCTTTCCGATGGATAACGGCAGATTTTTCTATCTTCAAAGTCTCAATGTCCTTCACCACTGACGTTTGTACTTCCTTCGTTGCCATGAGATGGGCGGTGATGGCAGCATTCTCCTGTCGTATCTCGTCACATTTAGGTTCATTCTTAGCCCGCTTAGCCCTGTGAACAAATCAAAAGAAAGCAGAGATAAATACTAGAAAGTGACATACGTTATGGCAGCAAGTTCGCGTTGAATGTGAACGACCTCTTGTGCAACTTGTTCGCGCTCTTCGATGAGGGTAGCGGATTTTTCACGCAGCGCACTGATGTAAGGGGTACATTGTTCAGAGAACTTCACGAAATTGATGAAGGCAGATAATATAAAGCGAGTTCGTTCTGGGTCAGGCATATACAGGTCCTTTGCGCTGAAGTCCAGTATCCGTGCAGAGTTGGCAAAGCGTGTCCTGGGATAACTGATATTAATTTAGATCGACGGAAACAGTAGCCAGGGTCATTACAAGTGGTAGAGCAGAATATTATGGGATATGCTTCCAGAATAGACGTCCTACGTATGATGTTAAAGGCATAAATACGAAAGCAAGGTGAGTGGGAACGTACAGGATTAGCATCATCCAGAGAAGAGAGAACGCGCTGGACTGGATCATGCAAAGAGTTATACGAGAGCGAGGTAACCTGTTCCAGACAAGCCGTGTAAACTGTAGCGACAAAATCAGAGGATGGTCTGACGAGCTGCTCGTTGCTGACAGATAAGCCCCATCCTGACAGAGCGGCCATGATCTCTGTGACGGACATATTGGGGAACCAATACTGGCCCGACATCCTGATTGAATATGTTTTTTTGCGACTTTGAAACGTGTTTTGAAAAGATAGACGCGTTTTCGCCTTGTACGATCAGGATACTTGACGGTATTTGGTCACCAGTCGCGACAAAGTACTGGATGAGTAGTACACGCAGTCACGCGTTCTCCTTGGTTCACGTGCTCTTAGACTGTCACGGGTTAGCTAGCCGCTGGCTTTCAAGCCTTCCTCAATCCGGAGGAATCGTCCATTGACAGTTTCTAATCCTCTTCTTCCTTTACCCACAACTCTGATACAGAAGACATCGATAACAACAAGATTCGGATACGATTGAGAGCCGGTCGCGAGCACCATTGTATGCACCTTGGATCTGACCAGAACAGCCTGCAGGACTAGCCTCGCTTCGAGTCGTCGCGTCACTTTTGCCAGTGAATTGGATTTTGAGGTATAATGCACACTCCAAAGAACAACCTTGAAGATCTGCGTCGCAAGGCGAGGACAATGACCTCCTCACCTTCCTTACCTGGGCCTTCCGGCGTCTCAGTTCATGCTCAGAAGGTACAATTTTTTGCGTAGCCCTAGATAATTAGGAAATAATTTGGATCTAACAATTGCCGCATTATAGTCTGCTTCCAAGTTCAAACCAGCTACATCAGCGTTAGCCTCGTCTACGCTTAGTCATATTACCAGTGAGCTCTTTCGATATTCTATATAGAGCTTGTTTTAAATCGTGCATAGCCAGGAAACACCAGTCAAAGACGTTACCAACCTTCTCCACCGCAGGATTTTGTAACTCAAGGATCGCGTCACCGTCACGGTTGGCTAACTCTGAAGCACCAGATCACGAGAACGATATCAAGCCAGTTCAGAAGGCGTCATCTCATGTGCCATCTAAACGTTGTTCTTCGGATGGACAATCGTTAGAAGAGTCATTGCCTGCGCTGAAACGCCCGAAGCAAGAAGTATCTGCCAACAAAGAGAACACACCGGTGCTTCAAGGAAGCTCTGATGTTAAGGGCAAGGCGCGTGAAAGTGTTTCAAACAATTCCAACTCTTCCCCTTCCCTCTCCTTGCGCAGCTCAACTTTTTCCGATCTAACCTCGGTACATCGTTTTCCATTTACTATGAGTTTGGTAAACCTGATTCCCCTTCAGAAATCGTTGGAAGACCTCAAGGCCTTGTACGCCGCTGACACCCAGTGGCGCATGCAAATCATGGATCTTATGGTCAAATTCTTCAAGAAAACTGATGAAACACATGACATTTTTGCTCTGACAGCTGTCAAGTACGCATTTTGCTACCCAATTTCTGCCTCATTAAATGCTATCAACTAGTGAATTCCTTGAAGAGCGTCTTACAGCCATAACGACTGAGATGTCCTCCCGCGAACGCTGTAAAGTATCTCCCGAGGTTGAAATTTCCAAATTTATCTCTGTGCAGGAGCCTCGCATGATCGGAACATCCATATCAACAGCACCCCCGTTGATCAACAACACTTCCTCGGTATCCGACGCACACGCAGTCACGCAAGTCACGACGGATTTCGATGCTATTCCATCTGACATGTTTGACGAATTTGACGCTGAAGATGAGCTCTGGGCGAGCGTGGATGCGCTTCCTTTCACTGATTTCGCTTCTGGTGTTGCAAGTTCTTCTACAGCTGTTGCCTCTACTTCAACAGTCGCGGGTCGTGTTGACAGCACAGCATCTCCCTATTACGGCGAAATCATGTCCATCCTAAAAAATACGTTTCGACTTAACCACTTTCGCAAAAACCAGCTGGAGGCTATGAATGCGACTTTAAATGGGAAAGATGTATTTGTACTGATGCCAACTGGAGGAGGAAAGAGTCTTTGCTACCAGCTACCTGCTTTGTGTCAGTCTGGAAAAACTCGAGGCGTGACATTTGTGGTTTCGCCACTCATCGCATTGATGTTTGACCAGGTCAAAGCACTGAAATCGAAGAATGTCGACGCAGAACTCTTCGGATCTTCAATTTCGGCACCTGGAGCAGACATTAGCACGGCTCTCATGAGGCGGCTAAGAAGCTCCGAGAAACCTTCTATTGTATACGTCACACCAGAGAAGTTGCAAGAGAGTCCCCAGTTACAGAGTATATTATCTGACCTTTACGAGTCACGACAAATTGCTCGGTTTGTCATTGACGAAGCACATTGTATCGTGACATGGGGAAGGGATTTCCGTGATGCGGTAAGCATAATATTATATTACAACTTAAGCCTCGCTTATCAGTCTTTGACTATCTACCTATTTAGTACAAATCACTGCATGTTCTGCGTGAGAGGTACCCAGATGTTCCAATAATGGCTCTCACTGCTACTGCTGATTTGACAGCGATCGAAGGGATCGTCAGCCGGCTCACACTTCGTACGGATTGTGTTCGTCTCACGCAATCGTTCAATCGACCCAACCTGCACTATAGCGTCCGCCCGAAGGCCGGAAAGAATGCACTACAGCCTATTGTAGCTTTTATCAAATCGAATCATCCAAATAGTACTGGTGTGATATATTGTCTTTCGAGGCAAAACTGCGATGATGTGGCGCAAAAGCTAAGAGAAGAGTACAAGATTGATGCAAGGCCATACCATGCTGCCATGAGCGCTCTTGATAGAGAGAGGAATCAGGTAGACTGGCAAAATGACAAATATAAAGTTATTGTTGCTACGGTAAGTTACTCTTTATTCTCGTAGATAACTAATATTTGACCTTTGTTTCTCTTTAAAGGTTGCTTTTGGCATGGGCATAGACAAGGCTGACGGTCAGTTTTTTTGTTCTAATTTCTTAAAGTGGCTACTCAGACTGTTTACAGTAAGATTCGTCATTCATTATTCAATTCCTAAATCTATGGACGGGTTAGTGTTGGAAATTAACAATCTCAGTATATCGTAATGTTTTAACAATGCATCTAGTTACTATCAAGAGACCGGTCGAGCTGGACGAGATGGATTACCCGCCGATTGTCTTCTCTGTAAGCTTTTTGCGCTCAGACCACAGTTGATTTTAATCAAGTGCTTGCAGATTATTCTTATCGAGATGCTACCGTGCGCATGAAGATGATTGATAACGATAGAGGAGACACCGATAGGCCGCCCCTTTCAGGTGTTGAAAGAAAACGTCAACAAGAGGAAGTGAGCGCTGTTGTGCAGTACTGTAACAATGATGTAGACTGCAGGCGTTGTCTTCTTCTTGCTCACTTCGGAGAGTCGTTTAACCTAAAAGATTGCCACAAGGGTTGCGATAATTGCAGCAGAGGCGGAGAGATAGTGAAGAAAGACTTAACGTCAGACGCGATAAAAGCCATCGACCTTCTCGGGCAAATGCTAGCCACTGTTGACAATATCACCGCCAATCAGCTGAAGGACGTCTTCCGCGGGCGTAACAATCAAAAGGTCAGAGAGCATGGACACGAAAACCTTCCGTTATATGGAGCGGGAAGCCAGTTAGAACTGGGAATGGTAGAGCGGCTGCTCAACAAAATGCTCGCCTTGAACGTTTTCCGCAACGTTACTATTGAAGTTGGAGGCTGGCCACAAAGCTACTTGAGGGTAGGGCTGAAACGTGACATGGTTTTATGAGATACTAACTCATATTTTCAGCTGGGGCCAAAGGCAGATGAATGTCGAAATGGCAAGCTCAATATTACATTATCATTCAAAGTCCAGGACGATGCCTCTTCATCGGCAATCTCGAGTAGAAAGGCTCCACCGAAAGCCGTCGGACGTACTAATTCCTCGAAGGCGAAAGCAAAGCCAAAGCCACCTCCACCACCGCCCGAATACAAGATAAGTTTGTACCAGGACGAGGACATCGATAATTTTTCAGATCCAGAGATCATTGAAGAGATTCCTGCTGAACCTATCACTACTGTTCGATCTCGCTTTTTTCCCTCGGCCTCGGGCTCTCCTTCGGTGACGGAAGAAGTGAGCGAAGATCCTGCGAACGTAGACCGACGAGTACTTGAAATGAAAACTCTACGTCAAAAGGTTAGTGTGGCACACCCTCAAAATTTGCCTCACCGATCATGATGAATGCACGCGGTTTCCACGTAGATATCTCGTCAACATGCTATGTTGTCACCGGATGACGTTTTTGATGACGAAGGGCTACTATACCTCAGTGCAATGTGTCCAATAGGTCAGTCTGTACCTGGTGAATTGGTCAATATATGACTGACCAACTTTAATAGATAAGCAAGCCTTTCAGAATGCGTTACATTTATATTACGACAACGAAGCTGGAGTTGCACATAAGAAGTGGACTTTGTTTGGCCAGGACTTCCTGAATGTTTGTATCAATTCTAGGATGAATCCTGTAAGACCATCTAGATAAACCTTCTTGTTTTGCGCATACCCTTACGATACCCATTATGCATACCATAAATGAGACCCACTTTATACATCTTTATTATCCTAGCCTCATATAAGTTCGTGAACATGTACATAAATACCAAGTTTCTACTGCTACACGAATCGAAGGTTATAAACTCGTGAAGTCATGAACACAGGCTCTGTAGATATTTCCCTAGAAAATATATATAATACAGCAAAGCACCACCGAAATCGTGTCTCCTTATATTAAAGCTGCTGCAGACGTGAACATAAACGCCTATTCCCCAAGACACACGCATAGTATGGCTCAGTAACCTCCTCCGTCATCAGCAGCTCTATGTGACGCCATCTGTCGACGTTGTGCATCTTCTAACTTTGGACAGTTAGAAATACCGTGACCGAGACCTACGAAGAATTATGAGATAAGAAATTAAGATTTGGGCTGTTTTCTCACCTCCACAAACAGGGCAGCCTTTCAAGGACCCTCCCTGAGCAGCACGGGGATCGTCGATACTCTGTAGGAACATAGGAACTCTGATTGCCTCGTAAGTGATATGATTGATTGGATCTGGTTATAGGCTTACTTCTGACCAGCCTCCATCAAGAGATACTTCAAATCCAGAAGAGTTTGTTCGGGAGTATTCATATTCACAAAAGTAGTGGCTATCCCAGTTTTACCGCTGCGGCCCGTACGACCAATCTGATGAACATAATCCTCGATTTCTTTTGGCATGGAAAAGATGATAACGTGCTGGATGTCGTTGAAATCAAGGCCCTTTGACGCAACGCCGGACGCTACCATTACATCTTTAGCGCCAGACTTGAAAGACTTGATGGCATATTGACGTTCTTCCTGAGCTACACCAATAGTTAAGTTAGCGTCTAAGGGAGGGTTAACCAATATCGCACTTTTTGAACCATGGATAGCCACTGCCTCTATGCCCTTTAATAGCAGGTATTCTTGGATATCTTTAATGTGATTCAGGTGAGTCCAGAACGCAAAAAGATTTACAAGGACTTACCATCTACCTCATTCTTGTTCTCGCTGAAGATAATTACAGGAGGGGCGGTTTTTTGCAAGCATTCTAATAGGTAAACCATTTTGGCTTCTTGTTTCACGTACTCTACAACCTGTAGTACATCAAGATTGGCAGCGCCTGCTCGTCCAACGTTGACTAGGATTGGTTTGATTAGAGATTGCTGCGCAAAATCTTGAATTTTCCGGGGCATCGTAGCTGAGAATAGGAGAGTCTGGCGCTGACGCTGCATATGAAACTGATCAGCTACTACCGGCAGTAATTTACACTATTCACTCACTTTAAAGAAACTCATGATATTACGCACGTCGTCTTCAAACCCAAGATCAATCATCCGATCGGCTTCGTCCATGCACAGATATTTACAGTTATTAAAGGTAAACCGCTTTTTCTCCAGCATATCGATGAGTCGTCCTGGAGTTGCTACAACGACATGAAGACCTTTGTTCAATACATGGCTCTGTTCGCCCATCGATATCCCTCCTATACATAGTAGAGTATTGAGACGAGGATACTTCCCCTCTTTGGCGATGGCCGCAGTCCAAGTCAGCATGTTCTCATACGTTTGCGTCGCCAGTTCGCGAGAAGGGCATAAAATAACGCCCACAGGACCCTCTCCACGGACAAAGCTAAGCTTGGTTTCCTCTTCGAGAGCTAACATGATAAGGGGAAGACAGAACGCTAGGGTTTTTCCTGAGCCAGTGAAGGCTATTCCAATCATATCACGACCCGAGAAACTAGAAAAAGGTCTAGTTAAGCAGGTAAGAATGAGATGAAATCAAGTAAGGAACATACGCGGTAGGGATGCCTTGTAATTGAATAGGTGTAGGTGTCACAATTTTATTTGATTTGAGAAAACGAAGCATTGGGTCTGGTATTTTCATATCCTAAAAAGGTGAGAAACATGTTATAGATGTGAAAACCAAGAAACATACGACAAAATGTTCGATAGGTGGGGGGATGTCTTCACCGTCCACAATAATGTGATACTTCTCGCGTAATTTGCGATGCTGTTCGTCTGATCGGTCCAGTATATATTTTGGCGGCCTCCAGCTGCATTTCATGTCAGAACATCTTGGCAAGTGAGAAAAGTCATGCGTACGAAGTCTTGAGAGATTCTGCATATTGAATGCCTTTAGCGAGTTCCAGGTCAGATGCCAACTTTCTACGACTAGCAATTGCAGCGAGAATTTCAGCATCCGCCTCCTCCACTTTTTCTACGTCTGTCTTTTTCGCATCTATGGAGGTCGTTCAGAATGCGTGTGCTCAGAGAAATCGACAAGCGTAAACATACCTTCTGCAGCCTTCCTAGAATGCACATCTTGAGCTTCCATTAACAGTGTTCTCTCCTTTCTTGCCCGTTCCCTCTCGCGCTCCTCCTCCTTTTCAGCATCCTCACGCTCTGATATTTCCTCCAGCTGTTTCCTGGCATTTTCCTTCTCCGAATTAGCCCCAAACGCTGCTAGTTTTTCCAGTCTTGCCAGACGTCTCTGAGCTACTGGAACATATGGTTCATAAGAATCATCTTCGTCGTCAAGTTTGTAAGTCGGAGATGCAGAACGTTGTATGCGACGACGTTTAGGTGCAGGATCCATCTAGGTTGAAATGATTGCGGAGGGGTAGTGGAGGGGTAACTCTAGAATAGTCACGCATGGGAAGAATGGAGGCGGAGCACCGGCCAGAAAACTACCTTATACAGCAATTTCTTGCCGTGACCGGGATCACTGAGACGAGATGAGATACTGCTTAAGTTCCTGTTAGAACTACAGTTGACTCCCTCACGGGTTATCAGGGAGTATGTGTGTCTCGCGGGTCCTGTGTAACTGCACAAAAAGTACCTTAATTCGTACTGAGCTATATTAGCATTGTGAAAGTAACTGTAAAGCTATTTGAAATGAATATAATCAGTCACTTTGGTATCTTTGAAGCCCTGCATCTCAACAGCATGAGTTCTCTGTCCAAACAAACCTAGCATCACCTCCAGTTTGCAGGTGAATGCATTGTCAATGGTCCCAATGTACTTGCGCAGGACCAGCACTGCTTGCAGTGCCTCATTCCACATTGGTCTGGGCACAGATATGCTATCGTCATTGCCATTTTGCATCACAAACTTGCAAATTTCTTTGTCCATTGCACCAAGAATATTGTGTGACTTGAATGCCAGATTAAGGAGTTCTGTGACAAAACCAGATAAACCCGGTCTCTGCTAAAGCAGCCATTGTTCTCCATGGAGCATAATGGCTGCTTCATGGAGTCACCATTGTTCTCCTAGGAGTTATTATACTGTAGCGAGTAGCACCTCCGACTATAAGTAGTAGGGGGTTTAGTATAGGAATACCTTAGTTGTTTCTATAGCCTCTTAGGTAGTAGCTGAGGTATGTTACATTACATTTATTAGAGATCACCTTTAAACTAACATCTATTGTAGTTTCACTTAGATTACAGTGGCTGCTGCGTGGATGAGGGACAAGATTGGAACAGTGGGTTGCATTTGAGATGGTGGCAAGTCAGGTAGAATACCAGCCTTTGTCCAGCAATTTTGGATGGTAGTTGTGTCCACCCTATTCCATGCATCTTGAGCAAGCCGCATAGCTTCAAGTTGGTCAATGTTATAAACTTTGGAGGGCATGACATCAGCATTGTAGTGATTGATTGCGCAACTGATGAACTGGGCATGGTAATGGGCCTTGAAACAATGAATGATGCCTTGGTCATTGGGCTGTACATGCATAGTGAGATTTAGCTTAAAGTTTTCAACTTCAATGTTTGTGAGGGAATTGGGCATGATGTGCCCCAAAAAATTGTCCTGTAAAAGAAGAATATTCCTCCTCTCATCTCGCAATTTCTGATCCTGATCCAACAACCATTCCTGATAAAGTGTGGCTGTCATCCACACCTTAGCGTTGTTTCAATAGTTGAACCCAAGCTGTTTGCCAGTCTTATTCCTGAACAGACAAGGCTTGTATGTTTTTCCAATGATCAGCAGAGGCAATTTTGTTAAGCCATCCGCATTTGCTACCAACAAATAGGTCAGCCATTTTTTCTGTCCTTTAACACCTGACTACTGCTTGTTGGAAAGTCCATGGTCCAGAGGCATGCTAGTCCAAGTCGTCAAAGAATTGCCACTGTAACTTGTTTAAAAACAAACTTACACATAGAATAATGATGATTTACCTGTGTTGAAGATATTTTGTGGCTGATAACCACACTTTTTGATGACCTCTTGCATATACTATTGTTCCTTATCAACGGCCTCAGAGGTTGCTGAAGTAGCCTTGCCATGGTGCTTCATTTGCTTCAAACCAGCCCTTGCCTTGTACTGAATCAACCACCCTTCACTAAAGTTCAATCACTCATCATCTGGCACGCCAGATATCTGCAAACTTTCTCCATTTTTGGCAAGGAACTTCTCCAGTGAGAAGAATCCCATCAGCCATTGCCTTCAAAATTCAGAGATCCAACATTTCTGTGATGTCAGGGTGCTGAGTTTGGCGGGTTTGTTTTGCTGATCAAGTGGAACCTGTGCTCTGCTCATATTCTTCTCACCATTTGTCTTCATTCTTGCACCAGGCAGATACTCTCAGCTGTTTAAGTTTAAGGTTTGGATAAATTGTGTTAAAGTGTTTTGCAGTTTGACTTTGATTGTTCCCATTGGCATAGTGCCAATTAAGGATCTCAATATGCTGTTCCAGTGTCACATTACCCTTTCCTGTAAATGCTGGTTTCTGTGCAACCTTTGACTAGTTGTCACCACATAATTTTGCAGCAACAGAAGGTTCAGGACCTGCAAATGGACTTTAGCACAGTGTGATGATGAGAACTGTAGTTAGAAAACCACACACAAAACAAACTAACACACAATCCTCCCAGATTCCACAGAACTTGTTTATGGGCTTTGCCTCCTAGAACAGTGGGTGCTCTGGTTGTTCGTGGGGTGGTATGTATAGTGATCCTTCAAAGTAAAACCCAGAGATGTATGGGTGTGGGTTTTGAGGAGGAGGGATAGTTGGAATATAGAAGATAGGGGTTTTATAACCAAGAGTTTGTATACTCTGGCTTGCTAATCGTAGCACAAGGTAGGTTTGAGAACGGCAATATGACGAGGTTCCCAGTGATAGCAGGCTCCTGATGCACAAACTGTAGTGCTCAGAAGGACTCTAATCGAAAGGGATGATAAAGACTTCAAAAGTGACGAGTGACGATGACAGCAGTTAACAGTGGTAGCAGTGGGAAGTGTTGTGACCACACTGGATCACAAGTAGTAGTGAGTAGTGAGCTTGAGATTAGAGAGGAAGTCTGGAATGGAGTTCTTGTTGTTTTTTCAAGGTAAAATACAGGGGTTTATATAGTGAAAGAAAAGTAGGCTATGCACAGTATAGCTGTGCAAAAAGAATGAGAAAGAATATGAAGGAAGGAATATATGCTGACAAATCCTGCGTAGGTAGTACAGGATAAGATTGTCAAAAAAAGGAAAAGAAAGGGATAGAACAATGAATGCTGTGAGTAATATCACAGGTTTGTACAGCCATAAAGTAAAGTCCAATAGCAAAAAGAAAGCAGGAAAATCATGATGTCATGGGAAGATGCAGTAAAAAAAGGGCAAGGCAAAACACTATCAGTATCAACACAGTTCCTTTATTGTCAGTCAGGCATTCTAAAAAAATATGTGTCCATAAAAATGATTCAAAAATCAAAAATAATCACACTGTAAATGAATGTTCTGCTGAAGAAAAAGAAAGTGGAGCCACCGGTCCACCACCTAGTCCAAATCCAACAGTTCCATGGCCTTACCAATGGACTGGTTGCGTTGGACCACCTGATCAAACGAGGGAGGGAGAGGAGTAGTTCCAATTTGGAACAAGTGAGTCCCAGGCAGCGTGTGGTAGGTGTAGCTGTAGCGAAGACGATGGACAAATGATAAGTGTACCCAAGTGAATGGGACAGCGATAAACATGGGCGACGCAAGGGGATGAACCTTCTCCAGCTCAAAAACTACCCACCCACGCTCCAACCAGGCAAGACAAGCAACCAATGTTTTGATAGTATATGATGGCAGATCGACGTCATGAAGATGGACCTGTTGCCCTATTTATTTGGACCGGCCGCCGGGGCTTTGCTGATATCAGCAGTGGCACGTGATAGTCAACGGATCGGCGATGGAAGCGGATAGGAAGTGGTGACATCAGAAATGGTGGGGGTGCAAATAAGATGAGGAGGAGAAGGGTGGAGGTGACGAAAAAGTGGATTAGAATGGGGATCCAGAAACGACCGTCAGGTGAGAATAAAAAGGAGAGGAAGGGGCCCATGGTGGGGCTAGGCAAAGGAAGGGGAGTAAGGGAAACGACAAAAGCGAGGGCGCAATGCAATGTGTAGCTAGTGGCGATGCGAAAATTTGCCGAAATGCCGAAATGCTGAAAGTACCGAATGGAAAAGCAAAGGTGAGCGTGACTGGATTGCCTAATAGAGGTGATGCTGATCAGCCACAAGTTCGAAAAAGGCAATATTAATTACTATTCCACGTGGCACTGTGCCTGTGTGGCGCAAAGGCGAGTCTTTTTGAATATTTGCTTCGTTATTGACACCTGTCCATGCTACCAATCAACTTTGGTGCATGACACCGGTTCCTATCTTCTATTGTTCTTAGGGTTTCTGATGGGTCAGGGCCTGCAAATGGATTGCCTTGGTGTGAAGGTCTCATGATGTCCCATTGTTGCCACTTCCGTGTGTGGGTTTTTGCATAGTGGGTGGCAATGTCACGATCGTACCCATGTGACTCATCTTTTTTATCTAATCGTGAGATAGAGACTATTATCTCACCTAATCTAATCTCTCTTTGATCTTATCTTATCTAGTAATCACGTGACACATTAGTAATACTCATTACCGATCAGCCTCACGCATTACACATGTTACTTACCAATACGCTACGTCATACCTCACCGTAGCCTCATGCCTTCTTCTATATAACTAGCACGATATCCATGTACATACCCCAGTTGTAGATTTACTCTTATACTTGCTTGTCGAACACTTGTTGTGCGATTTAAGTCCTACGCTGCTCGGGTTACCGGCATAACAGCTAGGGTCTTTACATAATCTACAACTTGGAACGACACCTGTTGATGAGCAAAAGCACAGCTATCCTAATCATCACCCTATTCCCTCTCATCGCAATCATACTCTTTGGCATTGCCAAACTCTACGTCTATATCACCAAACCAACCATCATCACACCTATCCCCCGACCATCTACCATTGTTTCATTTTTCCCTGCCAACGTCTCACCCACAGAGTCGTTTGTCGACATCCCCCTCACTCCCCCTTCCAACCCTTTAGCTAGAACCCTTGACGGCGTGGAGCCCGATAGGTATTACTTAGTTTAGAAAAACTTCTTTACCCTTCTGACCAGGCCGCTCACTTGAGTCCGCCAGTTGGAAAAGACCTGCACGCGGTTATTCGCTGGGTATCACTGAGACAACCGTCTGGACCTCAGTTACTATACTTTAGAACACCGATACATAGTTAGAATTAGTTACGTACATAGTCAGTGCGGGACAGAAGAGGAACCGCTTGACTAAAGAAGGAAACAGATAGACCCGGTTGATCTTACATTAGAAAGTGTTGATCCGACTTATCATCGGGAAATTCTTTTGTATGCAACCTGGGAAATTCGAAGAGTGGCTAGCAGAAGAACGCTTTCACTCTGAGAACAGATTAGCTTGGGAAATCTACTTTACATTCCCAGAAATAGAACCGATTAGAACCCGATACCACACCCCCTACCCAGATCATGACGACGGAAGCATTCGGAGAGTGGCGAGGTCCGCGCGAAGAGCCGGACACACCAGAGATAGGAATGGGAGAATTGTCAGGTGCACTCCCACCCGTAGAACCACGAGCACCAACATCGAGGGAAGCTGGACTGGAACAGTACGTTCAGACCAGAATAGAACAGGAGCAGAGACGGCTCCACGACCTTTACGAAACGCAATTGAAAGAGGCGAAAGAAGAAGTAGAAGAATTGCTAGCCAAGCTGAGGTTAGCTACGTCGAATTCTTCTACGTCCGCTCCCGCCGCATCCGCACCCACGCCACCCAACACGCAGCCGAGACACGTAGATAGAACCAGAATGGCACTCCAGAAGCCTGAAAACTTCGATGGAGATAGAAAGAAGTACAAGGCTTTCCGCGAGGCCTTAATGCTAAACTACGAGGATGATGAGGAGTATTTTGCGGATGACAAAAGAAAGATCGCCTATGTGCTTTCTTTTATGACAGGAGGAGCAGCGGCTGCCTTCAGAACGGAGTGGATGGAGACAAAGATAGAGAAGAGGATGCGAGGAGAAAACCTCAAATCCACATACGAAAGTTTTGAGTGGTTCGCCCACAAGATGGAGACTCGGTTCAAGAATGTTCACGAGCAACTCGCCGCCCGCAATGACATCATGATCTTGCGGCAAGGAAAGAATACGGCAGAGAAGCACTTCGAACATTTCGAAGAACTGAGAAGAGAGGCTAACTACCTCCAAACAGCCAATGAGGACTTCCTCATTTCACTCTTACGTAGAAACATGAATGAACCCCTGGTCAATCAGGTAATATACGGCGGCCGGGAGCCAGCCAACTACGAAGAGTGGAAAAAGGAGTTAATCCGCATTGACTACTTGTGGCGCCACAGAGAGGCGGAGAAGGAGAGCTTCAGAAGCACGGAGAAAAAGAAGCAAGACGGAGGAGGAAAGACCGAACCAAAGGTCGAAAGAAAGAAGGACGGTAGCGGGTACCTTTATACCCAAGCCGGTGACCCTATGAAAGTCAATAAAGCGGAATATCGACAGAAAGGGCTCTGTTACCGGTGCGGAGAAAAAGGACACTGATCCTTCGAATGTAAAAAAGAGGCGCACGCAAAACCCCAATTCAATGTTAGGGAGTTCTTGCAAAGTATGAGTGCGGAAGAAAGAGCAAAGATCCTTCAGGGTTTTTGAAGAGGCCAGCGGTAACACATCAACCGGCTGTGCCTAAGGACAAAAGTTTCCATAATAGTTTCTCTTCTTTATCGATCAAAGACTCCTGTTCGCCGTCTACTGTAAATTATACCGATCATGAAAATGAAATTGCATTAGCCAAAGACGCAGCAGATCTAAGATCAAAAGAAAAAGAAACTAAAAAAGATGTGAACCTGAATAGGGAACGGGTTAGAAAGATCCCTAAAGAGATTACGGCGCACTCAAAAGAGGAAAGCGCAGTAACTAAAAAAGAATTCGTGAAGGAAGTGACTCAATCGGGTAGCACTTCATTGGAAACAACAGAACCACAGAAAGCAGTGACTCAATTGGGAAGCACTGATGTAACTGATGGTTCGACCAGTTCCAAAGAGGTCAGGAACACCTCTAATAAAAACCTAGACCACAAAGAAAGAAAGAGACTGACAGCAGCATGGACGCCACTCTGGGTTGCTGAAAGATTACGAGACCAAAAGGAAGACAGATCCATTGGTATTCTCAACATCTGGACGCACCAAAAGAGAAGCAGAGAAGTCACAATAGAGACGATACAAGAGTTAAATGCATTAACGCTACACGATGCTGAAATCGCTCTATTAGAGTTACACACCCCAAAGAAATATATTAGGGGAACGCAAGGAAATCAGATGAACATTACTTGCAAACTCACAACTCTTGACACAAACCGATCAACGACGATTGAAGCTCTCTTAGATAGTGGATGCACAGGGAGCTGTATAGACTCAATGTTCGTAAAAGAACAAGGTTACGAGACAAAGAAGATACCGAGACCCATTCCAGTTTATAACGCTGATGGCACACTTAACAAAGATGGTGCTATCAAAGAATTTATAGAATTACGATTGAGCATAGAAGACCACGAAGAGAACATTCACTTTGCCCTAACAAGCTTAGGGAGTGGTCGCATGTTTCTTGGACATGAGTGGTTAACGAAGCACAATCCTACTATAGATTGGAAGAAGTCGGAGTTAAACTTTGATAGATGCCCGAAAGAATGCAAACGACAGGTTGACTTCCTTGATCCGGAAGAAGACCCTGACACATACTTTTCGGAAGTAGATCGCTCAGATGGGGATCAGCTGATCCAAGTGAATCTAATGAACTATGAAGATACTTCTATTGATGATCATTACTACCATATTAGGGCACAAGGCACAACAGCTCAAAGACTTGCCGAAGCCGCTGGTAAAGATCAGAAAGAAGGAGGATTCGAGAAGATAGTTCCAAAACACCTCCACGATTACAAAGACGTATTCGATAAGGAGTCATTTGATGCACTACCAGAGAGACGCCAATGGGATCACGCCATAGAACTCATCCCAGGCGACCATACTCTGGATTGCAAATGTTATCCACTGGCTTTAGGAGAACAAGAACAATTAGATGCATTCATAAAAGAAAACCTCGAATCAGGAAGAATTAGACCTTCCAAATCTCAATTTGCATCCCCGTTCTTCTTCATCAAAAAGAAAGATGGAAAACTTAGACCCGTCCAAGACTATCGGAGATTAAACGATATCACCATCAAAAATAGATATCCGTTACCCTTGATTAATGAACTTGTAGACAAGCTCAGGGGCGCGAAATACTTTACGAAGTTAGATATCAGATGGGGATACAACAATATCTGAATCAAAGATGGAGACGAACACAAAGCAGCCTTCAGAACGAATAGGGGGCTCTTTGAACCACTAGTGATGTTCTTCGGACTCACAAACTCGCCGGCGACATTTCAAACCATGATGAATGCGCTATTCAAAGATCTGATTGATGACGGAAAAGTCGTAATATACCTCGACGACATCATGATTTTCACAAAAACAATTGAAGAACACCGCGCAATGACGCGCAGAGTGTTAGATATCTTAAGGAAGAACAATCTTTACTTAAAACCAGAAAAATGCGATTTCGAAGAGACCTCAACAGAGTACTTAGGTCTTATCATTTCAGAAAATGAAATCCGCATGGATCCGGTGAAAGTAAAAGGAATCATGGAATGGCCAGAGTGCAAATCAAAGAAAGAAGTACAGGCATTCTTAGGTTTCATGAACTTCTACAGAAGATTCATAGAAGGCTTTGGGTTGATCGCCAAGCCATTAACGAAATTGACCGGGAAAGTAGAGTTTGTGTGGGGACAGGAACAGATCGACACTTTTAACGGATTAAAAACCCGTGTCGGATCAACTCCCATACTCGCCTTACCAACTGATGACGGCCAATTTAAGATAGAAGCTGATAGCAGCGATTATGCTATGGGGGCGGTTCTTTCACAAATGCAAGACGGGAAATGGAAACCGATTGCATATCTCTCAAAAGCGTTAAACCCTACAGAACGCAATTATGAGATTTACGATAAAGAACTTCTCGCTATAATGACTGCGTTAGAAGAATGGAGGCATTATCTCGTTGATGCTAAAGAGGTGTTTGAGATCTGGACAGACCACCAGAATCTTCTCTACTACAAACAACCTCAAAAGCTCAACAGAAGACAAGCTAGATGGGTCATGGAATTGAGCAATTACCACTTTACGCTCCATCATATTCCAGGTACCAAACACATCAAAGCAGACCTTCTCTCGAGACGAGCAGATCATGAAAGGGGGGTGGATGACAACGAAGACGTAATTGTTCTAAAAGCAGAACACTTCAGAATGATGATTTCACACACAGAAAGACAACGCATGGCAGAGCAATCAGCCAATGCAGTGGAATTATACAAATGGATCTGTAAAAGAATGATGAACATAGACGAAGTAGCGCGGAAGATGATAGAGAAAGGGGAAGACAGAGAAAAAGGCATATGGATGGAAGATGAGATGTTGATATTCAAAGGAAGGATCTATATTCCCAAAGACGGGAAATTACGAGAACACATCATAAAAGAAAACCATGACTCTACTGTAGCAGGACACCCCGGACAGTATAAAACCAAGGAATTGGTAACTAGATGGTATTGGTGGCCGTACATGGACAGAGACATCCGAAAGTACGTAGAAGGCTGTGAAACGTGTCAACGCACAAAGATTAATCATCAAAAGAAAGCGGCACCGTTACACCCGAATGAAATCCCAACTAGACCATGGGAAATCATTACCACAGACCTGATCGGACCATTACCGGAATCTCTCGGTTACAACATGATACTCGTGGTAGTAGATCGATTCTCGAAGATGATCAAAGTCATGCCGACTTATGATAAAGTGACGTCAGAAGGAGTAGCCAGATTATTTAGAGACAACGTCTTTAGAAATCACGGCATACCAGAGAAGATCATTTCAGATAGAGGACCGCAATACGTCTCTAACTTCATGAAAGATCTCTATAAGCTCCTCGGGATAAAAGGAAATCCCTCGACCGCTTATCATCCTCAGACAGACGGACAAACAGAACGAATAAACCAAGAGATAGAACAGTATCTCAGAATATTCGTCAATCACAAACAAACAGACTGGGCCGAATGGTTACCACTAGTGGAATTTTCTTATAACAATAAGTCACACTCTGCAACTGGCTACAGCCCTTTCTTTTTAAATTCAGGACAACATCCGAAAGTCGCAAAAGGAATTAGAAGTACGGTAAAGACAGAGAGTGCGGAGGAGTTTGTGAAGAGGATGGAGGAAACAAGGAAGGAAGCAGAAAAATCGCTGGTAAAAGCAGCAGAAAATATGAAAAAACAATATGACAAAGGAAAGAGAGAGGCTGTTGCATACAAAGAAGGAGACAAAGTATATGTTGAAGCGGAACATATAACCACCGATAGACCCGCAAAGAAACTCGACGATAAAAGACACGGACCTTTCCCCATTGAAAAGAAAATAGGCGAAGGAGCCTATAAATTAAAACTTCCTGGACAATGGAAAAACATACACCCGGTCTTTAACGAAAAGTTACTTACACCCTTCAAAGAACCAGAGTTCGAAACTCAAAAGAAACCAAAAACCGCACCACCGGTGATAGTGGAAGGAATCAAAGAATACGAAGTAGAAGAGGTTCTAGACTCACGATTGAAACGTGGGAAACTAGAATATTTGGTACATTGGAAAGACTTTCCGAAAGAGGATCGCACGTGGGAACCCGAATCCAACCTAACACACTCACCAAAACTCGTAAAACAGTTTCATGACAAAAACCCCAGTGCACCCCGAAGGATAGAATTTACTTTAAACTATCAACCATTCAAAAACCTCACAATTCCAACTCGTATTCGAAAATCCTTATATAACTGGGAAACCGGAAAGCTAGACTCTCACTTTCGGGACGAAAGTCCTAAGGAGGGGGTAATGTCACGATCGTACCCATGTGACTCATCTTTTTTATCTAATCGTGAGATAGAGACTATTATCTCACCTAATCTAATCTCTCTTTGATCTTATCTTATCTAGTAATCACGTGACACATTAGTAATACTCATTACCGATCAGCCTCACGCATTACACATGTTACTTACCAATACGCTACGTCATACCTCACCGTAGCCTCATGCCTTCTTCTATATAACTAGCACGATATCCATGTACATACCCCAGTTGTAGATTTACTCTTATACTTGCTTGTCGAACACTTGTTGTGCGATTTAAGTCCTACGCTGCTCGGGTTACCGGCATAACAGCTAGGGTCTTTACAGGTAAATCCAGAAGACAATGAGTAGTGTGTGGTTCATCATGGATTGAGGTGAAAGTTTGGCCAGTGTCTTGTCTTTGTGGACAACACTGGGACCCCCAAATCATCAACTGCAACCTTTCTGTTGGTTTCACTGGCTGGATCCTCCATTCAATGGAGATGTAGTACTCACCGCCCATCCATTGATACCCTCCCTTCTTCAAGCTCTGATCCAGTGCCAGCCTTCCACAATGGCAGGCCTCCCCACCACGCACACACACTGCATCTCCCCATCACCTCCCCTGCCCTTCTCCAGATGCACTGTCCCCAAAAGGTTCCAGGACGTAATGTGGTCCGACTGCATCCTGAAAATGTTGATATACAACCCATTCACATCTTTTCAAAGTGCCCTCGTTGGAAGCCAAGCCGCCGATGCCCACACCTCTTAATGGCCATCACGTTGCCGCGCCCCGTTGACATGTTTCCTCTAGTCATAAGCGGCATTTCTGACGACATGTACAAAGAAGAAGAAGAAGAAGATGAAGAAATCAGTAATCCTTTGCCGTCTAGTAGGTTCTTAAGTTGAAAGAGCCAATGTGTGAGGCATGACTGGGAAGTTTATCTCAAGTGCTCGTGCCAGCCCATTCAAGATGCGTCGCAATGCGCTTAGGGAATGGTGAGAAAAGTGGCTTCCAAAGCCAGTCGGTCGCACAAAACAATTTTTTTTACTTTTGACCCAGTTTGGCCACAGTTGGCAAACCGCCCACTGGAAACAGTTGGGCAGTCCCAGTTTTAGGATCCTCAGGTCTCCCAGATCTCGAAAAAAACGCCAGCCGGTACGGGCCATGTCTCACATGGCCTGCCAGTGAAACCCGCATCAAAGATGCGACACGTTCGCCACCCGCCTCCGTCCCTCTTGACTTCCGAAGGGGGGGGGTGGGGATCACCTTTCCAGTCAAACCCATGTTCCAGACTATGGGAATATCAGAAAAAGCCCAGCCTCCGCATAGTTGCCGAACCCCCCCAGCGCCTATCCTCGCTCTTGCCCCCCCCCCCCCCCCTTTCCGTATGTTCCCAACAGGTCCCTAGCGCGCGGGGAGTATGCCATCACCCCACAGCGCAGGTTCAAGCCAGCGCATTGCCATTCAAGCCAGCGACACGTCCGCCATCGCCGTTCGTCACACACACACACACGTCCATACACACGCAACACAGTTTTTGATGGGGGGGAATGCCATCGAATTTGCCTTTGTTCCGGTCAGGTCAAATTGGCAGTCGGTTTATTGGCAGAGATTTGATCTGAGAGAGATTTGGGTATTTTTTGGTATACCTCGAGAACGACCCTTCTTTGGGCACAAAACTCGCCACTTTTATCGCCACCTTCGTTGTAGGCTCAGTTTTTGGCTCTGAACTTTGTAATCTAATCATACCGTTTGAACTTGCAATAAACTTTGGTTTGAGGACTCAACGAGCTCATCTCGCCCATAGTTCGGTGGGAAAGGCAACAACGTCTGTATTTCATGAAAAGCTAACCAAGAAAGAGCAAAACAAATCGAGCGATAGCACTAATACATGTACAGGAGAGAGCATAGGGTTCCAGGGATCACAATTGGAACTTGTAAAGAATGAATTGAAAAAAAAAAATTGAAACACGCGCATTTTTCTACTTGTCCTCGCCGTGTTCGCCATGCCTTCCGTCAGCTCTATACCCATTTCCACTATCACTCGAACCACCGGCGGAAGGCGGCTTGGCGTACATCGGGGGCGGGTACGTCGCATAGTGGGGGGGAGGGACGGACATCTGCCCATCAGGACGATGAGACATCATGTAGGGCGGGTAGGGCTGCGCGTAGGGAAGAAAGGTGGCGGGGTAGAACTGGGGATGGGGGTATCCCTGGTTGTCGTGACCCTCCTGGCCGGGATGACTCGCCATTTGCATGGGAGCGATGTAGAACTGGGGGTAGAAGGGGGTGCCATCGCCCGGTTTGGGGGTGGGAGGGGCCTGGAACTGGGGGTAGAAGCCGGGAGGATAACCCACCGGGTTCATGTAGGGCGCCATCGGGGGGGAGGCAGAGGGAGGAGGGACCCCCTGTGGAAGAGGAATGCCCTGCTGTATAGGCACGTCGAGTTGTTCGACGTTGTTGCCTGCGCGATCTCGATAAGGATTAGGAAGGCAAGGTGGTGAGAGAGGAAACACACACCTTTTCCATCGCGCTTCTTGTAGGGACCTCTCTTGATACCCTTCTTCCGTTCCTTTCTCTGAGAGTCGACGCACTCCTCTGCGATGCCGTACTTGACACATCTGAGACAGGGACGGGCGTCGTCACACTTTTTGCAGGCCTTCTGGCAGTTTGTGCAGGCGTTCTTGACCTGCCTGCGCTTTGAACGAAGAGGCTGGGCAGGAACGAGGCCGGGCGGGAAGGGATACATGTGCATGGGCATGCCGGAGTAACCGACGGGATGGATGGTCATCTGGGGCTGCAGGGAGTCTGAAGAGTCATGGGGCTCGTCGGCGTCTGGGGTTGTGCGACCGGCGGTAGACATGGCTTGGAAGGAGGAGAGTGGATGTGGACGATAGTGGGAGATAGGCCGAGAGGAAAGGGCAGGAAAGGGCTAGCTGGATAAGGTGAGGGTTTTAGAGGAAGGACAGGGTGCTGTCAGGGTTCACGTGGTGGGAAGCGAAGTAGAGGTGGGAGTGGAGAGGAGAGGAGGAGAGGATGAGGAGGAGGAGGTGTGGAACGGGGAGGAGGATGGATCTGGCATGGCAAGAAAAGGGACATGAGCAGCATTCGCGGGAATTGATGTGAAAAGGGAGATTACCAGAATTCGCTGAGCTGCGGACTGTCGGTGGTGGATTGAGGTCGGGGACTGCAGTTGGACAGTCGTCACGAACGCTGAGTTGCAAGTTTTATTCCGTTTTATATGCGGAACCAAGAACCGCGCATGTCTATAAACGGTCCCACTTTCGCGCCAATTCAGTGCGGAGTGATGTTTGGTGATGTTTGGTGCAATGAGTCGATGCTGAGCTCGCTGTCTTTGCCGACCTCCGACTTGCTCCTTTCCAACGCCGCGAGGTCCTCCGAGGATCTCCACTCCTCTCACGGGCGCGGAGTTCACCATCGCCCCTCAGTGTCCCTTACTCCGCGACTCCCCCTCCATCGCGGCCACCAATCTTGCCCTCCAACTCCCGCGAACTCAACCCCCCTGACTAATTGGCTTCGATTCACTTGCACACCACAAATTCCCATTACATGTATTGTCAGTCTGTTTTCGGCCACCATGTCCATTGACTACTGCCTATCGTAATCCTATACATAGACTGGGCGTCATCCGAGCAAGATGCAACAACCACAGCAGATCGAAACAGCATCCTATTCTTCCATCACCGGAGGCTCGCCCGTGGTTGTCTCCCACGCAGGTCCAGCAGGAACATCCCACTCGCCAGAACACGCGTACGCCCAGCCTTTCGTCCTAATCGTCTCTTTTTGCGCCTCCACAAAGGTGCTCACCGCGCACATCCCGTCTTTCTGCTTCGAACACGCTCCAACTCCCGTAAGCGGTACAACACCGTCATTAATGATAACACGTATCTGTCGCTCGGGTTTAGAATCACAACAAAGAACTACGCGATAAGGTAATTAGGGTTTCCATTGACAGCCGAAATCAGAAGGATAAAAAAACGCATTGAACGCACGTTGAAACTGGATGTTGGTGGCGAAAGGTGCCAGTTCCGATGACCGGAACGTGCGCCTCGAGGGTATATGACTGGAAGGTAGAGGCCCGGTCTTTGCAAAGGATGACAAGTTCAACGCGGTTATGACTATCAAGCAACGTAAATTAGTGCTCCTTGTTCACTACATATGGCGGGACTTGCCATTCAAAATGACAGTCTCGTGCGTTGCATCAACGTAGAGGCTATTTCCCAGTGGGAATTGGACGGGGTTATGCATGGTGGCATTTGTAGACGAATTATGTGTTTCCAAAGGCGTCTCTGTTAGCCTCGATACAAGTTCTTGTACGTACCCGACACCTTGAGCTTTGGCAACTGGTGACCCAAAAGCGACACCGTACCTGTATCACACACATGTCAGCCAGACTCCAGGCCGGGAACGATTTCATCATTCATACCAAAACTTCAAATCAGCACTGGCAAGTGATAACGTCAATGTCACGCCGAATTCTGGAAGCACGGCAACTCACGCATAATCAAAGCCTTCCCATTCCTTCTCAGTAAAGAGCTCACAGAACTTGGAATAACCGAGAACGACAGTCTATTATTGACCGTGTATTGGTATAGATTGCCTGGATATTGTATCTGTAACTCACCTCATACGCACACGATTCTTGCATAGCGTACACATCGTTTACTGTGAGCGTGTACCCATGCAAGTGTCTCTGGAGACGGTGTACAGCATCCTTCAGATATCTGTCCGTCCAGGCTTGAACATAGCTTGATCCACGATATCCTTTCGATGGCACATTGTTGTTCGCACAACTAGGTAGTCACGTTAACTCAATACAATCTCGATGATAAGATGGACCCACGTTTCGAACGGAGCCAGTGTATTATTGAACTAAAGAATGTAAGTAAACATCGATCTAGCTCGATGTAAAATGCGACGCACCTGGGGAGCTTCGATGGTCACTACTTGTTGATATTGGCCGTCATACGGAAAGCCGAAGAAGCCGAGAGCGAAGTTCTGCGCAGACGCCAGCATACGTGTTCTACAAAAGAAGAAAAACTATTAGGCAAAGAAGTCATCATATGGATATACATGTGACATACTGAGATGTTGTGCGGAAGACGGGAATGGTATTTGATTCTGTGAAATTCTGCAAGGGGATAGGGCCATGAGCGGTGATAAAGCACTACTTGAAATAACATCATACATTCAGCAAGAAGCCATACTTCATGCGCATCGATACACCGAGGTCAACTGATAAGAGAATTCCGTCAGTTGTGATCCTTACATATGGCCAAGATAAATTACACAATTGCGCTCTTCCGTATGCCGAAAGGCCTGGAAGGGGAAAATACATTGATATGGTGAGCAATATATATATAATCCAAACCAAAGATTTAGCGTTACCTTCCTGGCCGAGCTTGTAAGTCCTTCAAGGGGAACTCAGTGAGTTTATTTATGGTGTGTAACGCATAATTTACCATTCATTTAGGAACGAAAGTGGGCCTGTTGCTTTTAGGCTGGTAGCATTAGCGTGTAAACGAAACGCCAAACCACCAGGGCCAGATCCCGGTTCTATAAGAGAAAAACAGGTCGATGGTCAAGCGCAACCTTACGTTACTAAAAACATACAATCTCACTATAATCAGCTGGATTGCGAGCCCCGTGTCGATGCAAAAGGTGCAAACCCGTGATTCGACAGCTTTCCGGCGCCTCAGGCCCCGAGTCAACACCAAAATGACCCCGCTCAATGCTGTACCAAGGTGAGAGACTGCCCCAGGATTGAAACATGTCAAAGTGCTTTTTAGCGCCTGGGAAAGGGCCCTTGGCCTTGGGGAGACGAGAAGGCACTGCGAGCTGAGGTGCACCCGTGTGGATGGGCACTGAAGGTGCGGTAGCGACTAGACCGGGTTCGGCCCCTGGACGCGTCGCTCCAGCATATCCTACATCTGTAGGGAAGATATCAGGGAATGCGTTCGTAGGCGACGCGGGTGGATATTGGTGCCACTCTGGCGATCCGACATCGCCAGAGGCGAGTGCGTGGATGGTATTATCGTGACTTATACTGAAGCACATAGGATGCCATAGGTAGATCTGAGCGACCACGGCCAAGGTCAGGCCAACTCCTGCGAAGAAAGCACATCCCAAACGGAGGATTGGCCGAGTTTTGCATGATGGCAAGGTGTTTGAATGATGTTCTTGGTGTGGAAGGACACCGGCAAAGATGAGATCAGCTTCAAGCTGTTGTGCACGTAGGTTCCCATCGAGGAAGGGCCTTTCGGATTTGGCGTACAGATCTTTGGAGGACATTTCACTTTCGTGGTAGCAGATCTTGGGGTGGGAAACGAGGCTTAGTTATATGAGTGTGCGCCTTAAATGTTATTTTCCGAGTAGGGGTTACTCGTTTCCTTTTCGCGCCCGAAGGTTATAACGTACGCTTTCGAACAGGCGGGGAGCGCTTGCTGAACCGAGCGTGCAGAAAGATATGTTCCCTGAGGAGCAGGTATACAGATAGAGTTGATCCACCACCGAATCAGTAAAGAAAGGCATTTCCATTCAATGATCAAGTTTGCAGCGGTATTACTGTAACCTAAATCTGAGCATACATGCTATCGACGAGTTTAACGATCAATGTCAAAGGATATACGTGCTTTGCATCAAGCCAACTCAACGTCTAGGGGAAGCCTGAGCTGCTTTTCGCTTCCACGAAGCCGGAAGCACATTGAGGATCATTTTGAAGCGCATATATGCCTAATCCATACAAAGGAAAGAGAGATTTTACTGCACTCGTTCGGTATGATGGATGATGGTCTGGAAGTGATATGGTTAGACTCAGCGGGTGGTGTTTACCCGTTGCCACCAACCCAAACAAGCGTAAGCACGTACATTCTCCCACGAGTGCATTCGCTGTTCCGCCGTCGCAGACCCGATTGAGACGAGCGCTGAAGACAAGCAGCTGTGTTCTGCCCACTTTCCCTTTGCTTGTCGTTGTTGCCGTCGTCGTCGTCGCTGTCGTCGCTGCCGTTGCAGCTGTCGGCCACATTGTTGCTCTCGTCGCTGTCATCCTCGTTCTTACCAACGCAAAACTGAAGTCGATCTCAGCAACATCGCCACTCCAAACAATTTAACAGAAGCCTGCAAATCACCTTTTTTGCTATTTTTCTTTTCTTTCTCCCCCTCTTTTTTTCATCTACGGCTTTCCTTTCCTTACGTCTTTCATTCGCTCCTTGTTACGTTGTCTAATGTCGCCGTCCTCCTCGCCTGTCCCATCCAACGAACCATTTCTCACAGCAAAGAGGAGAGATAGACCACCAGCGCTCGATATTGTAGATTCGAAATCTCCATCCAACTTGGACATCCCCTTCGACGACAATGCCAGTGGCAACGTCGTACCACTCAAACAGGTAATTTTTATTCATATAAAAATCCTTTTTTCCTTTTTGAACTCACCAATACCTTCATTGTCCCAACAGCCACGCGTCCACGTATCTGAGGCCAGTGGCGAACAAGAACTCATGGATTCGGAGATTGATGCCATAGAGCCCATATCACGCTCAGTCTCAGCCACATCATCCCTTGACCCGTATTATTTCGGCGCACAGTCGCCGTCTGATTCCCCTGGTCTTCGAACAGCCTTCCTGAGCACCACTCCCGAGACACGTACAGTCAACGAACCCCCAATGACTCCCGCCAAAGATCCTGCGAATATTGATAGGAGGGGTCTCGTTGGCGTTGGCGAGCTCGCCACCCCACGATGGGCCAAGTCATATCAACGATACACACAGAATGACGAGGAGGAACTTCAGGAGCGCAAACAGAATATAATCTCAGAGGAAGAGGAACAAGGTGAAGAGTTGATTGCGCCCGTAATGGAGAAAGATGATCCAGACAGTCCATGGACTATAGAGGCTATAGATGGCGAGTCTGACGAGAAGGATGAGGTGCGTTGGTGTCCAAATATTTTTCGTCTACCCCGTTTAACATGTTGTTTTTATATCAGCCCACGGACGTCAAATCAATTCCACGTACCATCCGCACACGACGATCCATGGCAGAAGAAAGTGGAGGCGAGGAAATTCTATACCCACGCAAACTACAATCAGGGGCGGATCACCTCAGACCCCATGGTCACACTGCAGAGACGCTACTGGAAGATTCCCCTCTTCTCTCAGTCGCAGATGACCTTCCCTCATCTGAGCAGTCTGCTACGTCTCCACCTAGCTCTTTCACGACCCCCTTACGTAAAGCTAAGAAGCGTACTTCTGATGAGTTTGAGATGGATCAAACAGGCTCCCTCGTATTGAAACGCCTTGGATCGTCTTCAGGCATGAAGGACAAAAGCAGCAGCAAGGAAGAAAAGTCATTATCTGCACGCAAGCATCGTAGTCTTGGGGTAAACGTCACCTCTACCTCATCTACGCGTGAAAGGGTGAAGGAACGACGCAGGGAGAGCCTTTCTCTTAGTAGCACTGCCACGAAGTCGTCGCCTGTCCCTGGCGCTACCGCCAGTGCTTCGAAGCCTGAGAAACATACACGACAAGTGTCTGCGAGTGAGTCGTCGTCGAGTCATAACGAAGCGCATCATCAACGCCGCGTACATACTACGGACTTTTCCCACTTACCTCCATCCCCCTCTTCATCTTCCATCCAACACTTTCTGCGACATGCGGGCAGTGCGAATAGTGGTAGTACTCCTCCCTTGCGTTCGTCATCGAAAGAGCCACAGGCGCAATCTCAAGCACAACCACAGGCTCACTCTTCTCCTAGTGTGGCGCACTCGCTGCTACGTGGAACACAGGAAGGATGGTCAGGTATGGATGATGATGCAACAGCGGAAGCGCTACGAAAATTAGATGGGCTATCAGGGAAAATCGCTCGTGCAAGAGCAAGCGTTGGTAGTCTCGGGAGGCCGGCAAGCTTGAGTCGTCCAGGAACGCCTGCTAGCCGGACTGGTGTTCACTGGGAGGGCGTCGGGACTGAGGGTGGAAAAATTAGCAGGAGAGGAAGTGCTAAAGATAAGGACAAGGACAGAGAAGCGCGCCAGTCTGTTGGACTTGGGCTTATATATCCAGACGCCTCGCAGGATGTCACTGAATTGGGAGCCAGTGCCGTGGTCAGTAGTGACGACCAGGCCTTTAGCTCTGGTCCTGACAAAACCCCAAAGAAATCTGGTTCGTCAAGCACCCGTCTAAGCTTCACCCCCAAGCGTGGTTCTGCATCGTCCACCAATTACACCAGCACGCCCACTAGCTCGCGTGATTCTGCATCACTCTCGACAGCTACGAGTGCCACTTCAGTCTCCATGCCCTCAGGTCGTCATTCGTCAGGAAAGATCAGACGCAATAGCGCAGGAAGCGATATTTCGAATCCCTATCCAGGTGATTCCACTTCTGGTGGAGATATACAGGAAGATTACCGCGTGCCGCCTGTACCCCCCTTGCCAAAGGATCTATCGGGATACAGGTCTCCTCCACAATCGTCTGGGGCGGTTGTCTTCCCTCCGGCCAACAGTGACGAAGGTGATCTTGATCGGACTATCTGTCTTGAAGTGCCTCCTATTCCTTCAAAGTCATTGCATCCATACACGCAGAATGTGCAGCGAATGTCTAACAACGGTAGTCTTTCCGCTCCCGAGTCCACTCCAGCAGTGCCAAAGACTCCTTCAAAGAAATGGAGCTTTTCCAACGCTCTTAACATCAAATTGTCAAGTTCGCCCTCTCTTGCCTCTATGAAAGACTCGCCGTCCAAATCTTCTGCTTTCCCTTTGAGCCCCCGTTCTGTGACATTTGGACAACAATTGCGAAAATCTGGATCTCGAGAACAGCCCCTTTCGCCTTCAACCACAGGATCCAAAACGCCATGGTCCCCTATCCAGCAAGAAGCGATGGCATCCGCTGCATCTCTCGCTTCCATGTCTTCCATCGGTTCTACGCGTACCCCTAAGTCCCCTGGGGTGCCATCATCCACTGCGAAGACACCGGACCGCGGTGTGTCGAGCCGCCCGGGAACAGGGTCCAGTGCAAGCCACAATACCACTTCTGCACTTTCAGCCCCTCATCATGCTCCTCTCAGTCCGTCCTCATCCGTCCGGAGGCATCAATCGAAGCGTCTCACGCCCTCGTCTATTCCCTTTTTCCGACGCTCTTCTTCCCAGTCTATGCAGCTTCCGCCTTCCGCCTCTGCGGCTGCGATGTCTACATCGCCTACGCTTTCGACAGGTCCGATTGTATCCGGGCAGGCTCGTGTCAAGGCAAGCATCTCTCCTTCAAGAGACCGTACAACCGTTTTACCCCCCACTCCTGCTTCGTCTCAGAAAAAGTCGTCTGTGCTGAGTTTAGGGCTACCATCATTGCTCAAAGGCTCGAGTTCTAGGAGGAGTTTGCATGGTGATAAAAGTGACTCGAATAAGGAGAGTAAGGAAAGTACCGTACGTGCAAGGAATTCGGAAAAGGAGAAAGCAAAGCAGGATCAAAAGGATCGGAGCGAGAGCAGAATTTCTGTATTGATGGGAAGAAAACGGGGCAAGGTGTGTGATCATGGTATTAATATGTGTCTATTTTACTCATCGATCGCACGTGGCAGACATTGTCCTCCACAGATCCCAAGAAGGGTGTGCCAGCTGTCAGTCTACCACCGATGCAAATGTCTGCGATCCCTCCAGCAACAGCCCAGCGTGTTGCGAGCCTCAAAACACCGTCTTCGTCTTCATCAGTGTCCACTCCATCGTTGGGTGTGACACGGACCGTGTCCTCCTCCAGGCTCACTTCGCAAACCGTTAGCTCCATGCAAAAGCAGTCAGATGCTTCTCTCCGTAGCCGTAATCACCTTCCTACCATCGCTGGATCACCATCTGTCGGAACCAACAGTTATCATGCATCCAAGGAGCCCAAGGAGCACCCACCATCGGCCTTGCTTAATTCCGTTTCCAGTGTACCGAAGGAGACCCCCACCAAGATACCACGCATTTCTAGTCGTACTTCTGCTACAGGCTCTCCTACTCTCAAAAACTCGACGGCTGTTACTCGACGTATCAGTCTTAATGTTACTGCCCCTTCGACTGACCCATCACCTACACCAGCTGAAGCCTCTACAAACGAATTTGGAGTGTTTGAGAACAGCGATGCTCAGAATGCGAAACAGACATCCAATGCGACTTCCCAGCGGCAGCCTGTTCGCGCATCCCCGTCTACCAGTTCTCGCGTTCCTCGTCAAGTCTCTGGTCCTCCAACGACAAGCGGCGTTCCCCGTAAATCCAATCGTGATTCGGTTTCATTCAGTGCCCTGCGTAAAGCTTCAACAGGTTCTGTAGCGTCTATCTCTTCTGCTGCTCCTCCAGCGGAATCACACCACCGGTTCTCTGCGTTGTCGCCTTCGAAAGGTCTCAAGCTACTTAGTCCCAAGATATCGCTTCCTACATCTCGTTCGTCTTCTCACAATAACAGCTCATCGACCCCTAGCATGCATCAAGCAGTATCTGGGACTCCTTCTTCTTCTGGCCGGCAATCTCTGTCAACGCCTTCACCAGTTCCAAGTTCTATTGATGAGGAGGAGATGCTCGGTGATGAAGAGATGATGAATTATATCAGGCGACAGCAAACGAAGAAGATGGCGAATGGTGCAACGCAAGCAGAGTTGGATGAACTACTCAAGTTCCCGGAACCGATACCTCCTGCCTCTGGGTCCACACCTGAAGGTTAGTGATATTGATTTTGCAGGTTCCCCTTCCTCAAACTAATGGCTTCTTTGCAGAAATCCTGAAGAGCCCTCAGGCTCAGTTCCTATCTCAGTATGAACGCGAGGAGATGCTTAATTACCCTCAAGTATACTGCATTGGTGCCAGGAGTCAGAAAAAGCAGGCGACCACTGACAATACTACCAATAATCATGGTTATGATGATGAACGAGGTGATTATCTTGTCGTTAATCACGATCATCTAGCATATCGCTATGAGGTTATCGATACTCTCGGGAAAGGCTCGTTCGGTCAGGTACTCAACTGTCGGGATCATCATACTGGGCAGTCGGTCGCGATTAAGATCATCCGAAATAAGAAACGTTTCCATCATCAAGCACTGGTGGAGATCAAAATTCTTGACAACTTGCGTAAATGGGTATGTTTTGTTTTATAATGACGTGTTGACGTGTTGCAGTCGAACATCGCTCACATTCATACAGGATTCCGAGGACAAACATCAGGTTATCAAGATGACGGAGCACTTTTATTTCCGTAATCATCTTTGCATTGCCATGGAACTTCTCAGCATCAACCTTTACGAGCTCATCAAGGCGAATGGTTTTGTCGGGTTTACCACGACTCTCATACGGCGCTTCACGAGTCAAATGCTCTTATCTTTATGTCTCATGCGACACCATCGCATTGTCCACTGCGATTTAAAACCTGAGGTAAATGCCACATCTCGCTGGTGGACTGGTAGCTGACGATTACCTTCTAGAATGTCCTTCTACGTCACCCTGCAAAGAGTGCTATCAAAGTGATTGACTTCGGCAGCAGTTGCTTCGAACATGAGAAAAGTTTGTAATCTCCCTCTTTCTCTCAGCAAAAAATTTAATGACAACGGTGCCTTAGTTTATACTTATATTCAGAGTCGTTTCTATCGATCGCCAGAGGTTATCTTGGGCATGAATTACCATATGGCAATTGATATGTGGAGTTTGGGCTGTATTCTGGCTGAACTGTACACTGGTTTTCCGATATTCCCAGGAGAAAACGAACAGGAACAACTTTCGTGTATCATGGAAGTTCTTGGTGCTCCAGACAAGGAATTTGTCAATCGTAGTTCTCGCAAAAGAATCTTCTTTGGTAAGAGTGACTTCTTCGAAATTTGTCGCAGTTTATAAACTGTTCGCTTGTGCAGACAATAGCGGAGCGCCTCGCCCTGTAGTAAACTCAAAAGGCCGCAGGAGAAGACCAGGAACCAAATCTCTTGCCCAAGTCCTACGCTGCTCAGATGACGATTTTGTCGACTTCATTGCCAGATGCCTTGTCTGGGACCCGGAGAGGAGGATGAAGCCACAGACTGCCATGCAGCATGCGTTTGTTCGAGCAGGTCGCCGTGGCAAGATAACTAATCCTACACCTTCGACGGCGAAAACGTTACTATCTTCTTCGAGTTTATCTGGAAACAGAAACAAGCATTTGACCGAAACTCCAAAGAAGTCACAGATCAGTGCGCCTACGCCCCTGACTGCCCGTAGCTCTCGCACAGTTACGAACACAGTGCCCTCTACGCCTGTACACGCGACGTCCATCGGTTCATCATCTCGCTCTTATCGTTCATCTCAGTCACATGGTCTTTCTTCACAATATTCTAGCCGGACACTCGGTGGGTTTGCAGTGAGTCGTTCATCCTCGCCTTCTGGTGTGCCTTTCGGACAAGAGCTTATGAACTGGCTGCAGACGACAGCTGCTAAATAATACACACAATTTGCCTCGCTTTCCTTACTTACCCTCAATAGGGAACATTGCTGATCGCTAGATTCCTTTTACTAAGCTGGCCTTTCTTCATACCCTCGGTCCGCTGTACTTTACCCTTGTTCTTTGCATGCCATAAACTGTTTCTTTGCATATCATCGTAATGCCTCCATCACTCAATATAATTCGCACACTATTCTTTAAGTTCGAACTTGAGCATTTGCATAACAGATTCAAATAGTAAGTCGCACGTTGGTTGTATGATTTAGCCCCAACGTCTTCTGTGGATTGAGGTGCTTTGATTTCTCAACCACGAAGTCGACCATAGATGAAATTAAAATGGCTTATAATCACGTCGCATGGAACCAAAATCACACCGAAAACTTTCTGAAGGAAGAGATTAGAATTACACGATAAAAAATGGGATCAACTCGAGATTCCAGAATTCTACAACTGTACATTACGTGGAAACCGAGGATGTTCCAGGTCACACGTCAAGGCGTTAAGAACTTTCGATTCATATCCTCTTGGCACTCCCAAGGAAACATCCACAGCACTCTCAGAGTCAGAGTTTGATTTAAACGTCCTCAAATAGAATTTTGAGACTCCAGATGTGAAGAACTGCGAAGGCTCTGGAAAGCCGAAATTCACGACACGCCAATCCAGCCTTTCCAAAAGGTAATCGTCCAAGAGCTTGAATATCAAGGTTGAGCATGCTCACGAAAGATTCGAGTTAACCGCTAGTACATCAGGCTGAGGGAGGAAAAAATGCTGCTTTCCCTCTAGCGCTGCAGCGTGCATGAGATAACTTGCGGCACTCATCCAATTACTGATAAATACTGCTTGTCTCCATTCGATAATCGATTTCCTTATCACTGTGGCAATGGTGCCCACACCTTTTGAGTAAGGTGGCATAACTTCTGATCTGACCTGCAGATGTAGTATCAGTATGTCAATTAACACACACGCTTGAGTAAAAGTAAAAGACATTTAACCCACAATGTATATCAGATTTCCGGCGACGTCAGGGTGAACAAAAGGGGCGTCACTATGCCGGTACTGCAAATTAGGAAAGCATGAGTGGAAATAAAAGCAACAAAGGGAGGGAGCTGACGCTTGCTGCATTTGTGATCATGTGTATCGATGAGCCCAAACATCGGTTCAAGACGTTGACAATGTAGGCTGTTAGGCAATCCTGAGTGGTTATTTTGGCAGCAACCTTATTATCGTGATCGCTGACAGCCTCCAGTACCATATCACGGAGGACTTCTAAATGACCTGTGCTGATGCGCCAGTCTACACGTGCCATGGATCCATTAGCCTTGGAATACTTTTCCCCTAATTCATGTATGTGAAATGTCTCGCGTAAATGAGGCATGTAGGGTAAATACTCTGAGAGTAGCGATGGGGATGGAGGGGAGAAGAGATACTTTGAGAAAGTCGGCGTCGGATATGGCGACGACAAGCCTTGGTAGCTCAGGGACAGGGTATGCATGAACCGCAAGAGGACCGTCGCGTCACCTAATACAGGTAGTCATTGTGTCATTTTCAGGCTGTGTAGATGTCAGAAATAATGTACCTAGTGTGTGGTTCCAGGAGACGCCAACACTTGTTCTATACCCACAGAATGTCAGTTTGAACCGAAGAAGTGGTGCATCTCCGTTGACCAAGGCAGTATCCTTTGGTTTCTGACTGAGAAGGCGAGTGATGTTATCTTGAATCACCCAATCATTTATTATGAGGGCTTCGAACAGATTACTTGGGGCATGTTCAACGTCAATCGGTATCGCTGACTGGGTCAACTTGAGCTGAAATGGGTAATCTGCATCAGTGGATGATATGCCAGAGTCAAGGTATCACTATGAGACGTACAGTGAATCGCCCTTGATCTTCATTCAGCCGCCCCGCCGCATGGGGGTACAGCTGTAGAGTTTTTGAAAGTGCTGTTTGGAATCTATCCAAATCTAATATGCCGTACAACATATGCACATTATTGATCTTTCATTAAAATCATACTCTTAGTGTAAAGGGGTAAATGCATGTGATGCAAACGTACAAAATTCGTCCACAGGTCATAACCTGGGAGCTCCACTTCGTGCCTTCCCTCCAAGATAGTGGGAAAACAAGGAATGACCCAATAGCAGCCGTTCAATGACATTTGAAAGACAGCTATCGGTTGAACTAATTGGTCAAACCAGTCAAGACCTGTACAAGATAATCTGAATGATGACAATTTAATCTATATATATGGCCCATTCGTCCTGGGAGAGTTCCAAGCTTTATAAAACACTATATTACACCCCCTTGCTATCATATTGTAAAGTTCTGAGTGCGTCATCCAAAGTCATCCACGCAAGGATCAGACCAGAGATAGCTGGAAGACATAAATATAAAACAATGCTGTGTGGTGAAGGAAGCGCGTAGATGACGTTGACCTCCCAGGACAGCGAGGCCACTACATATCTATGGCGACGTCTTTACACTATGTATCGCAAAGCCTTCCTAGACGTTCCTTCAAACATAGTAGGTAAATATACTTGAAAGGATGAAATGGGATAAGATCTTACGTTTAAACTGTTTCGGTGGAGCTTTAGACTCTGCCCTTTCAGCCAACGGGGATGTAGATAATGAGGGATCAGAGGATTTTTGCTCGCTAGGCTTGGAAGCTCGAGGTATTGACGAAGGAGTGGGGTGCGTAGACTCCAATGCAATGGTAGGGGCAGCAGATATAGAACTTGACGTGGAGTTGGCTACATTTAAGCGACTCGGAGGCAAACGGATCTTCAAAACGGGGGTAGAAGAGGTCCCAGACTGACTGACCGATACAGTAGGCTTTGACGAGTTCGATGGAGCAGGAGCAGGAGGAAGAGCTGGAGCAGGAGCAGGAGCAGAGTCCACAGGCAGGGTAATATTCGAAGTCGAGGCCATAGGAGACACTGTGGGAGCACTAGAAACAGACGCAGTCGATGTTGCAGCTTGTGTGCCAGACATGGACGCGGTAATTTCTTTTATCTTTTCATTAGGCTTTGACTTCCGCCGACTACGTGTTACACGTCCTTCAGCTTCTGCAGAGCCAGTCTACCACGACAGATCAGTCATCTCGTCTAAATCATGGGTTGACTCGTTTACCATATCACTGCCATCGTCCTTCGCTTTATCAAGTAAACCCAGCCTCCCATCCTCCACCTCACTCTTCACACTGATTCTTGCCCTTTTAGAGCTTGCAGGGGCGGGCGAAAGACGTTCCGAAGACACATTTTTCGAATCTAGATCATTGTGTAACGACTTGTCCCTGATGTCTTCATCTACGGGCTTTGTAGGTGCTTTACGCTGTAAAATTATCGGATTGAGAGTGGAAACCATTGAAATGAACAAGCCACTAACCTTCATTAATGAAGACCTTGGGGTTTCTTTAACTGGCTTTATCACGGTCCATGGATCTTGAGGTTCCGTCTGAGCGCCCTTGTCAAGCGCCGTTTTCTTTTTTGGGACCTTTAAGCTCTCCGAGGGTAGTAAAGGGCATCCGTGATCGCTCTTGGCATGGCGCAAACCACATAACATCTATTGAAGATTAAGTAGAAAACCCTACTTCGAATAGTAGCGATAAGCTTACTTGGGCAACATGCAGCTCGTCAAAAGTGAAAGACGACGGTAGAGGAGTAGTAGGCGGTACATCAGCTTCCAACCCGTCCAGAGAGCTTAACGACGTCAAAGGTGATGACATGTCAGAAGGCAGGTCTGGTTCTCTAGAAACACTAAATGAAGAATGTGAATATATAATACATCACGAAACGTACCTCTGTTTTGGATGCCGATCCTTGCTAACTTTATTCCAGAAATCTAACATGATCACTTTCTCTGGAACCTTATACAGACGTCCATTGATTAGGACCTCATCCATCACTAATTTTGGGATGACGGGAGTAGCCTGTGGATGAACAATATCTATGTTACCGTTGTTGAATTGATTAGGTTTTGCTATGTCTATTGTAGTGACGTTTTGTTTCGGAGTTCGACGTTTTGGATGCTATGCAAGCGATGAAAGATTGAGGTAAGCAAAAACACTAATGAGAGACCAAAAGCTTACTAAAACCTGATCCGTATGGTTCGGGCACATCCATTTCTTCCCAAATGGTGGCATGGACGCGAGAGGGGGGTCGAGACAGTCAAGATGCCAGTGCAAACTGCAGTAATCGCAGGATAGCATACTCTTCCATACCTCGGGCGTACCACTCAAGGCTTTCTCTGTTAACTTTCTTGCACGTTTGGAAGAGGAAGTAGCTGCTGCAACACTTGAAGGAAGTGCAGAAGCCCCACAGCGGAAGCACAGCACTGGCGCACCAACCCTGTCTCGCAGTCGGTATGGATCTCGATCCTCGAGCTGGCCGTGACGACTGAAGCAGATGTAAATAGAGTACTTTTGATGGTAAAAAAGAAACTAGTATACTTGCTTCAATCTAGGTTGTTTGACTTGGGAGGTATCCACATAGGTACCTTTGGGTCCAGCGCCCACTGTGTACAGATATCAAACACGTAGATTTGCAGTGATATGATCGAGTACCAACCATCTTTAAAGAAAGTTCTGATATCATCCGGCAACTGATATTCTCTCGGAAGGCTTATTTGAGCGTGATGAATGAGAGGCGCTATTAATGATGGTGGAGGTTTGGGTGGTGGGTACTGATTGTGCGCATTTTTTTTGAATTTAGTATCCAGAAAATCGGTAGCAACTGGAAACTTCACGAACCTTGCGAACTGTGCAACCTGGACAAAACCATTTATCTCCTTCTGGAAGGTCAACGGCTTCCATCGGCGGATCTAGACACCAGAGGTGAAAGGCACGGGGACAACCATCACAATAAACTAGCGATCCCAACGAACGACATGCAGAGCAGTGGTCTTCGTTAAGCTATCGATAGGCAGATTTAACAAAATATAGTCATAGATTTGAAGAAACGTACCAAGCCAGCGCCAGGATCAGGCGAGAGTGACAACGTGGCCATCGACTCCTCTTTAACTCTGAACTGAGATTTCTCTACCTCCTTTCCCTTCCCTTTGTCTTTTCTCGAGGTCTTTGATTTCCCATTTGACATGAATGTAGCGTTATCTTCCATCCTGGGAGCCGAATTGGCGCGAGAGTTGGAGGGTCCATCTGAGTCGGGTGGCACAGGAAAAGGGTCCGAGTCTGGTATCGCTGGCATAGTTGATGATGCGATAAATTCTTCAGCGACTACGGGATCTGAAGCTGGAAATGTATTGTTGAGATTACGAGCAGAGGCACGTTGTGCACGACCTGCAGCGGAGCTACTATTCAGTTACATGGCGATAGTGATGACGAACGGTGGGATTTGAGAGGACCGACAAGGGTGGAGTAACATGAGAAATAGAAAAAAATATGAAGACTATTAGCAACAGATAGTAAACAATGAGAATAACGAGCATTCACCTTTTGTCTACACGGGCCCGTTTTCGACGAGGGCCATCGACATCTGAGCCGCTGAGAGGGCCCATGAGACCAGAATATGTGGATCCTGGGTCAGATGTTGGCAGATAGGACACAACAGCAGCTGGTTTCTTTGGATCGCGCCTTTGCGCAGCCTGCTGGACGGACAGCAAAGAGGGTGGACCTGGTAAAATCTCAGTGGAAAGCGCAGGATTGGAGAGACCTTCCAGGTGAGGTGGTTGTATGACTGGGACTCCTGGCAACATGTATACTGGTACCTCCGCCATGGAAGCCATCTTTTCAGAGAAAAGCAACAATCACGTCGGATAACGTTCGTTCCACTTTGGATATACCTTTGGAGCGGACGAGAATCAAGGCGGCGGGTCAAAGGCAAATTGTGCTCCTCACGGTCGATACTCGTGGTGGCAAGCGAGAATGCGCGGCGGCATCGCTCCAAGCATCAAATTTTCTGCAATTTCTATGCCGCTCATTTGATACATCGTAGCTACACACTGATCATCACACATTTTATAGTAACATATATGATTTTTATCTTGCAGACACAGACAAGCGCAATGCTTCGCTTGAGAGCACCACAGACCCTGCTGAAACTAAAGGATCGAGCAGTTCCATACACCAGTACCCACTTGTCGCGACCGTCGACAGCCAAATTCACAGATACGAGGGTCCTCATCCTCAAGCTTTTCGTCGTCCTGATGTAAGCGCTAATGTATGATTTGCATCCATGGCTTGCAAAAAAACTGCAGTGTGAGCGTCTGATAAACAGATTCAAAGCTCACTCGTCTCGATGATCATGGGGGTCTGGCGTGGGAGTCAACGTTAATCACTTGTGGTTCATCACTCCAATCTGACGAATCGCTTTACTTGATGATGTCGCGCCTAAAGCGTACAGTGGAAGAGTCGTGCCAATAGGCCTCCCCTGGGGCATAGACATAGACCCAGTCAAGCACGTAAGCATGAACATCGGAGTAGTACTAGGCTCACACCTGGATCAACGAATATTGGCCAAATCACTATCACTCGGTAGAAGCCTACGTGAGTAGGAGAACAAGATGTAGTCCGTTGTCCATTGTCAGCTGCTTCCAGATTCACTTTTAACTGAGTGACAGCAGACCACTCCCATGTCTTCACTGATACTTTGCTGATGCAGCGAAAAGTTTCACTTGTAGGAGTGCCCATGGTACTGCAAAAAAAAGGGGCTGCAATCAGTTATGTTAAAGGTCCACTTCAACAAGGAACTGACCTTGGACGGTTCCCATTTACACTCCAGCTGCAATAAGCACATACCCAAATCATCAATGATGAATTCAATCCAGTAAGTTTACGATGTCTAAGCGTCGATATTGTCAAGCTTCAAAGATTGATATTCTAGATCCTACACTTTCTACTTCAGAATCTTCCTTCAGTTCGATATCTGTAGATTGGATAGGGAGCCATGGCCCTCGGCCCTTGCTCGTTTTGTTGAGAAGGCGTCTATGAAGACGAGTATTCTGGTGGGCGTCCCACTCGCTACCTTCTTCAATCATAACAGGTTGGTCTTGATTTGTAGTACAGACAGGACAGATCTTCTTTCGTCGGGCAAGAAGGACAGCATTTGGGCTGAAACTCCATTAGCCAGCATCACATTAGAAACACTCAGGGTCATACTCTGTGGGTTTATCCTTCACACTGAGCATCTCGCGGGCTGTGGCGGACAGGGTGAGAGGATCCGGGAGATCGCGCAGTTCTAGAAAGGCTAAAAAAATATTAGTATGAGGCCAGAAGACAAAGTGGTAGAGATACCGTCTGTTATATCTTCCGCTCGGTCCCGGACTTGAAGAGCCCATTGATCGCCCAGCTCTAAAATAAAAAAAGGGTGTCAGAACAATCTAGCACATAAATTCCCGAGGGAACATGCCTGTAGCGTCAAGAAGATAAGTTGGCGTTAACGCCGACTTATATGATTCGCAATTGGCGTTTGCTGCATATACGGCTGGAAGCAATTTATTACGAATCCAGGAAACTTGCCGCTTGGCGTATTTGCGAGTAGAATGCTTCATATCTTCCACAGCTGCCCTGAACACCTCGTCGGATGGAGACGGCGAAGACAGATAACCGTGAAATTCCTTGTATCCTATGCTCTGGTAGATGCCAAGCGTATAGTCTACCGAAGCTGCACTCGCTTCCACGGCGTGCATGGAGTTGTCTTGACAGGTTTCAGACACTGGTCGAGGTTTGGATGCTATTTTCTGCAATGCGAGAAGTTCCCCTAGTAAACCTTGCTGCGCGATAAAAGTTCAGCGCAAGAAATAAACTCAGCAATAAGCAGAACCTTGATCATATCATCCACACGAGTATCGAGTCGCCCATTTAGCGTTGGTGGATCAGCATAAAGCCAGAAGCAGAGTGTGCGGTACCTGCCACAGAATTGTCACATGCATACACGACCTAAAGACATGGCATAAATGCGAACCTTGGCTCTACAGCCACGCTAGACTGCTCGTTGATGATCTCACTTGGTTTTCTGCCAGTATCTTTGATGATACGTAAGCTGCGGAGAACCTTGCGCGTATCCCTCCAGTGCCATCGTGATGCAACCGGTTCATCGAGCTCCATCAATAAATTATAGAGTGAGAACGCCTCTTCTGGATTCGCTGAAGCTGATGGTGGCTGTTCTGGAAGGGCATTCAGAAGTTCCAATAAAGTAGGAGGAAGTCTGCTAATCGCTTGAACCAGATCAGACGATATGGGAGACTGCTGCTGTACTGTGTTTGACTCAAAGGAAGACGTTAAGCGATTGGGAAACATCAGATGTTGTATCCAATAGGATGTTCCGCCTACGACAATTGGGATTTGATTCTGCACATGCGTCTCTTCAATCTGTTATTGACGGCCCTTTAGAGTATGAGTGCAGGAGTTGCGTAGAGTGATTGCCAGTACTCACGATTTGGATCGCATCCTGTACCCACTGTCCTACAACATACTGTTCCCCAGGCTCTTTGAACCCCATCAGGTGGTGCTCGATACCTTCCCGTTCTGATTCTGGCACCTTGTTGGTAATAATATCCATCCCTGCGTAGACCTGCATGGAGTCCGCATTGATGATTTTCGCACCGCGCCATCTACCACCACGAACGCCATTGGTGAGCTTGAGCGCAAGTTCAATGGCCAAATTCGATTTTCCAACTCCAGTGGTTCCACAGATCGCAATAAGTGGTCTCAGAACCATGTCGATTTAACTAAAACTCATGAGATGTGGTAGAACGTCGACAAGGCTTTGCAAGTGATTTCAACTGAGATGCAAGTATACAAAGAATAAATGATTTCTAATCCCGCTGCAGCGCGATTACGTTACGTTACAAACTGTATTTCCATTCTTCTTCAAGTTGACCAGTGTTGCAATATTTTTTTGAAGTGACAGCTAAGTTCACAATGCGAGGATGACAGCTAACGGCAGGTCAAAGCGAAACCAGGTAATCGGGCAGCAGTTCACAGAAAAGATACAATACTAAAGTAAAAATTAAGTTGAATGATCCACAGGTGATACTAACATGCTCATTGCTCCCCACTGATTGAAGAAACGAACATGCTGGATGGGGGCCGAGAAAGTTCCCATGGTATCGTGCTCAGCTCAAATACCGAGTCTCTGGATTGAAGTCGAGACATCCCTCGCCTCTTCCACGCCCGCCGTGCCTGTAACGTCTTCCAATTTAGCCTGGATATATCAGCATGAGCGTTCATAATCTTTTCGTATAACCGAGAAACACTTGCAAAGCCAACAAAGCATTGGCGTATACTGAAAGGTGTGGTTTAGCAAGTATTGCAAGTCGTGTTTAAGTCTTTAAGTTGACTTACAACCTCCAATAATAATATAGAGCGCGATGTAGTAAAGCTGGAGTGGTGTCAAGAAAATCTAAAGAATTATCAGCGACAAGATCTCAGGTGCACCTTCAAACTTACTAAGATAATCATAGCTATGGATACCAGGCTGGTGAGGAAATATATTAGTTTGATCAATGATACTGAACTGGTCGTGTCTTACGAAGTGAGTAAACCGGTATTCAATGCGTATGCCATCAAAGTGCTAATAAGATTGTCTGTTCTGCATCATAAAGTTCCGTGAATAAGCGAGTGAGTGAACGGCTTCGCCAATGTCAGAGAAAGCATACTCTCGAATGCCATTTTTGGAGCGATGAAGAGTTACGCAAAGTAAAAAGGTTGCCAGGATATCATTGAACGCAACCAACGAGAAAGAGCAGAATATAATCCACTGCAACGGTGACGGGTTATTAAAATATCACAAAGGCAGACAAGGTAGACCAACGTCGTGATGAATGTCAGCCCAGGTAGATTCATTTATGCTATGGAAGGAGATTAGGGCATGGAGGGGAAGAAGGCACAAGGATCAGCCACGCACTGCTTGATAAACCACACTACGATAATTTATGGTATTTCTGGTCAGTTTCTCGCCAAGAAAGTGAAGTTGATTACTAACCAATCGTGAAGACTGTTTTATTGCATATTAGCACATGATGTTTTGGGGGGATGACCATAACTACGCACCTACGTCAAGAAGGACCAAAAGACACTGCACCACGGTGAACGTCATGCGAGAGAATGTAATTAAGATATCATACCATAGATATTGCTACTGGCGTTCTCCGTGGACTATTGCTGACTGCGAACGGATGTGTTCGAAGAGATATGGAGGCCAACAATAAACCACTCACGGGTCCAAATCCGCATAGTCCATACACTACAAAAACGATACCCGATAAATATCTAAACCGGAAAGGCAATGATATCCTTACTATTGTACAACCCCGACAGTCAAAATCTGTAAAAATGGTCAACAAGAACCTGCTGTAGCATCAAGCAGGAGAGATGTACTGTGGGTAACATTTGAGCCTGTAAGTGATTTCAAGCCGCTGAGCTTCACAGAATTTTGATGATGAGATAAAAACGAACAAATAAACTCCTAAAAATAAAACAATGGAATCAGTCGTACATAAAAAGGAATCCATCGTGTTAGAAATGACGCTACCATATTGGTGTCCCTAGAGCATCGAAATTTCCATGACTAGTGACTGCGTAGTAATGTGTTGAATGAGAAATAAATATGAAGTGTAATGTGTGCAGGATCCTATTAAAACAAGTTAATACTAACGTTGCGATGAACTTTTATGAGACCCCGCACCAAAGAACAGTAACCTGGTTGTCAAAAAATAGGGGGTTGGTAATAATCATAAATTAGCAGCGGTAAGACGTACTATGGCTTTATAATTTCTCCCATTGTGCGCACCCCTTTTAAAAAAGATAAAAGTTTGTGCAGAAGTCACTCCGTACAGCCTTTTGTAGCATTCAAATATGATGATATCTGAGCGTTGGATTCACGTACAAAGTGGAAATTATGAAAGCAATAAAGAGAGCACCCAGTGTCGGACCCAGGTCAGGACTGAACACATTCATGGCTTTGTCGAAAAGAGGGACATAAGGAAGAATAAAGGAAATGGAGCAAAGGTCTCTCGCCTGCTATTTTCTCTAAAATCAGGAGCCAGTGGGCGGAGTTACATAATGACATCTGAATGAAACATATGGATTATTGATCGGGATGTAGCCTGAAAGGTTAAAAGCGGCGTCAAATGACCAAGTGAAATTCGGAGAGTGTAAGGTCAGCTCTCTACCTAACACTCTCCGAATTTCACTCTCTAAGGGTCGCTCTGTCATACACAGGGTCCCATGGTTTGCGCTACTAATAAACTCTTCCTCGTGTGATTCCTGAAGAATAAATAGTGTTTTTCAGATCAGACAACATTGTGACTGGTGTGGTATCCGTCCTACCATAATGGTCTTTGGAAAACAAGTGTAGTTAATTTGATTATAAATGCTAACCTGTCAGGAGATTCAAACTGATGAGGCTGAACTTGACGCGATTCAGAGACTTGACTCATCAATGAGCCCCAAGCTTTCTAAGACCTGTAAAATATATCGAGATTCTATTACTCAATTCTGCAAATATGATGGTTACCACAACTATGAGTGTCCTTGAACATTCCAGTATCACTTACTATGTTTAAGGATTGTTATATGGACTAGTGCGATGCGAACTCAGCTGTTTCCGAACCGACGCAAGAGATATTTTAGCTCATGGAAGCTCCCATATCTTGATTACTTACAGGGACGTGGATCTCTTCGCCCGCCGTGATGGCAAAGATAGGCAGCTATCGCCTTGAGCTTGAAAGTAGAATCACGGTACTGTAAGGGTGCCGCAAGCTGATGCGGCCTTTTATACCCAGGGTACGTGCAAATCGGAATGGACGCAATGGCCATATAATCAGTCAAACATCAACAGTAAGCTTTATTGGAAAAAGGGAGCGCATTAACTGAGTATTGTCAATGAGTTCTACCACTCTTTGGTGGCTATGGCAAGCATAGCGCTGTACGGCCAGTCCCAGACCGGAATCATCGGCCGGTATTGCTTCGGTGCTCTCGGGAAGGTTCCGCGTAATCTTTCCCATTAAGTACCCATAGTCAACTCCGCCCCGCTACGCCGCCATAGTTGTCTCCGAAATTTTGGACCATGTTCTGTTGTGGCAAAGATTCAAAAAGCTTGCTCGAAAGCAACAGTTTGAGCGGAGTGGTCACCAGTGTTCCATTTCAGAAAAACATAGATAATGCCTTCATTTATCCGTGCACGAGCTGCCCGTGTAACTCTATCGAATCTGTCACCAGCTCCAAAGTCTCAACATTCTGTTCGTTTCTCTGCTTAGCACTTGCATGCGTGACACTGATATATTTGGCATAGCAAAAACGTCTTGGAAGGGGTCAAGGATCCGGTCATGGCGGCACTTCAGGTCGAGGACACAAGGGTCAGAAAGCTCGCGCTGGTAATGGTAAACCGAAAGCTGGATTTGAAGGTGGTCAGACACCTATAACAAAGCGTTTCCCCAAGAGAGGCTTTGTAAACCCGTGAGTAGCCTGGTTTCATGAAAGGTCATTATCTTAATTGAGCCTATCACGTCTCAGGAATCGAAAGACATATGCACCAGTGAACTTGGAGCGCATACAATTTTGGATAGAACAAGGCCGTTTACACTCTTCCCCAACAAATCCTATTACCGCTCGAGAACTCCTACTTAGCGGCTGTGTACATGATGTGCATGACGGAATCAAGCTATTGGCAGACGTAGGCTACTCTTGGATGGAAACAGTAATTACGTGTGCTAACAATTTTGGTCAGGGTGCAAGTTTTTTGAAAACGCCAATTCACATAACGCCATCGCGGGCATCCAAGAGTGCTATCAAAGCCATCGAAGAAAAGGGAGGGAGTGTATTCTGCCAATATTACAACCCTCTCTCACTTCGTGATTGCGTCAAAAGCAACACAGACCGTGTAGCTGCCGCGCCTACGCGACGAGAGGATATAAGTAAGATTGACTCCCGTCTGTTCTTTTAAAATAGCCCTGACTTTATGGTTTGCTCTTACTTAGTGTGGTATACTGATTGGCGTAACCGAGGGTATCTATCCCCGGAGGCCATTGCTCAGATGCCCGTCGTGCAAGAACGGTGGAAGGAGCTCTCGAAACAGCTTTTAAAGTTTAAAGAGCAGAACTTTGATACCAAAAAAGCGTAGAGTACATATAATAGGCTGATCTCTGGAATCTATGACGCTGTGTCCATTCTGTCGGGTGAAATGCTACGACTACGTGAACGATAGGGCGAGCCAGACGGTGATCGAGATGGTGACCGAGATGGTGACCGAGATGGGCTTCGCGATACATACCGTGGCCCCACTGATGATCCTCTACTGCTAGGACTTCTGCTGCGTGAGTGCGTGGGGCTCTTATTTTTACTTTCACTCCTGCTTCGACTCCTACTCCTGCTTCTACTAGGGCTACGACTTTTGTCACTGCCATGGTCACTTTTACCTTCCATGGCATCCAAGAGACGGCTTTTTCTTGGCCCAATATCTCCATTCTCTTCAAGAGTTTGACGCCGAGCTATACGTGGTAAAATGATGTCGCATACTCTTTCCTCGGTCAGGAGTGAGTATATGAACTCGTCCATAAACGTCAATGAATATCCAGCTGAGATTGTGATCAGCCGGTACAAGCAACCAGTCGAATGAGCACTTACCCATATCTCTATAACGTAACTTCCGATAGTCCTTTAGCAGGGGTTCCAGCATCTCGTACACGTCTACAGCCGCGAATGTCATTCGAATGTACATCGCAGCCAAAGCTCTCATATATCTAATTTGAGTTAGTTTCGAGTTATTCATTCAATGTTTTTCAAAGAGAACATACTTAAATTCATCTGCTTGGAGATATTCGACTAATATCTCTTTCTCTGGTTGAATTTGGAGTAACTTCAAGAGGAGACACAAGAACTCCGTAGGACGCTGGTTGCCGTATACACCACCGATGAAACGTACTTCGATGGCTTTATCAATCAAGGTCTCCGCTGTGCGGCTGACTATCAAGATCCTGCCTCTTCTATTCAAGTTGCTGGAAAGCTTACCCGTCAAAGCGAAGCAGTGCTCTTTCCAGTACGTCGCCTCATATATGCGATTGCGGATGACAGTTTCGACTAAAAACTAGGACAGGCTCATGAGATATTTCGCCACAAATATGCCGGACCATACCTGTGGATTTTGTCCATGAATGGCCTGAGCGCCTTTTACTGTAGTGTTCGCCATGACTGATTTCTCTTAAACTGGCAATACTTCGGGAAACGATCAAGCTTAGGCAAGAGCTCAGGCGTTATTTGCTCCTGTTATTTTTGGAAGGATTTGCTTGTTACGGACTCTACGCCACATGTATATCGCACGACCATGACCAGTCGGTTCTTTTGTCCTCACCTCACAAAAGCCTCGAAAAGGACACAAGGCAAACGTCAATGGTGCATTTTTTCACCCCTTACTGATTGTTACAGTACAACATGTTTCACGATGATCTGAACACGTCATACTTTTGTGTGATGCACGACCCGTTCGCCACAACACGCAGATGTCGACACTAGGGTTGCGGACTGGGCAGAGTTTCCAGTATTTTCTGGGCACGCCAAAGACAACTGCGGTTAGACTGTTACTGCGAACTGGTATTGCATCCGGGAGGAAGACTTCAAAGCAAGTCTCGCTGCTTCTCAATCCTGTCTCGGGTCTTTTCGAGCTCGCTTTGACTTCTCCTTTAAGAATTTTTGGCAGCATGCCTGTCATTGAACACGCTTTTGTCGTTCTTTTTGCTTTTATCGTGCACGCTTTGATCTTCCATATATCTATTTTTAATCAAAACTCACAGAAGTGGCAGTCGCAAAACATAACTGGTCAGCCGCTGGAGGCTGACTTGGACCACCGTGATGGCCACCCTCCGAGGATATATAAACACCCATATTTTCCCTATCCTTTCGACAGTTCTTCTCCTCTCATCGCGCTTCACATCTTTTGACTCTGATTTACTTCAATGGTCCCTGTGTCGGGTGCCTCATACCGCGTTCTGTATTCTCGTTATCCAATGTCATCAATGCTTCAAGATGAATATTTTGCCACAGTGGCGTCGGGCCTACCATGGATCCTCTCTCTAATGCCCTATACCAGACCCACCTCACTTCTTGGAACCATCATCAATGCTTCAAGATGAATATTTGGCACAAATGGCCGAACCTTAAGACTCAAGTAATCGAAAGGCCACTCAAGAAATGGATCGATTATCGACTTGGGATGGTGTTTGGTCTATTGCCTCAAATTCCGTTCACCCAATGGACACTCTCTGCTAATTACTGGTTGCCTCGGCGGTCTGTCGCGCCATTACTCATGAAGGGCTTTGTCAAATATGCAACATTTTGCATCAAGCCCTATCAAAATAATGGCCAACCCCATGTACTTCTATTCTCCTTTCTAGGAGCATAGTCATCTTTTCAGATGGCTGCAAATCTTCGCTATGCGAGATTTGAGGGCTTTGCCCCTTTATAATTTTTTCCCAACCCCTCTCTTCGCGAGACGCTTTTGCCTAATTTTTTTTTTGTTCAAGCAAACATGTGAGGTTTTTCGGTGGTGAGTCTTTCTCCTTCTCTGTTTGTAATGATACTAATACGAATTCTTTTTTCCAGTGTGGCAATCATCTTCGATGATTCCCGTATCTTCCTAGTGGCCATGCTCATACTATACGCTCAAAGTCAACGCGATGGAGTCTGTCTTTAGGATTAAAGCGTTGAAACTGTCTCTTTAAATCTTGTCATACTTTTTGCAGTGATCCAACAATGTGAACCGATTATGGTTGAACAACATACCGAGCACTTGATTGAACGAGCGACACAATGAGCACAAAGTTTACTATCTTACAGAAGTTATTCAGAAGTTATTCGATGCGATAGATTAGGTCTGATGCTTATTCCTCCATTGCCCATTTGGGCAACCAATCTTCCCAATCTTCCCATTGCTTGTCCTCATGCGCATCAGGGTGCGGCTTACCGTCGCGATCCTTGTGGCGACGAGGGACCAAAAGTTTTCCAATGACATGAACGGCACCGTTCCTGGCAACCAGATCACTCAGACCCACATGTTGTCCGTTGACATGGAACTTGGTGAAAAAGCGAGGAGGACCGGGAATAGGAATGTTAATCTTGTATTTCTCGATTTTTACATGAATAGGGTGGTCTTCCAAGAACGTGGGCAACTTCGTTTCATACGAGTAAACGGGAGCCGGTTTGTGAGGTAATGGAGGGGGGGCGTGCAACCCAGAATCCATCTCAGACCTGCGAGAGATACCGTCAGGGTTGACATAACCGTCTGCATGTTCGAATAGATCTCCCCAAGCTCCACACGTGTCCATATCGATCTCTGGGTGTTCTTCGAGCATCTCTGCAAGAAGACCGCTCACGTCTTTTTCTGAAGTCGCATTATGAACATAGTCTACACCGAATAGTCAATCAAATTATTGCAGCGCCTCATATGTAAGCACTGACCTGTGTGTAAGATGAACTCAGCACAATATGGTACTGCAGTATTTTTTTCAAAGCTCTTTCTCCAAAGGGCGAGAATAAGTAGAACTGCAACTTCTTCGGCAACCTCTCGAACGACTTGGACGTGGGAGCGAAGAATGTAAGAGCTGGATTTCCTTCTACTACACCTTCTTTATCGCCGTGTCCTGGGGTGTACCGACGCTCTAAAGCACCAGTCAATCCTACACGTTGAAGCGCCGAAGTCTAGAAAACATGTAAGAATCTCATCTGAGGTATATGACAATCACAGACAATCACTTACCACAAAAGAGAAGGCCGACGGAACAAGGAAAAGTTCTTGGAAGACAGAAGGAGGAGGAAGTAAGGGGAGAGTTATGACATGGATGACACCTGGTGTTGTAACGTCAGCAGAGCCTTATAAGTGATCACGAGGACCCTGACCATTCTTAGCTGCAACATCTGGTCTGATGATTTCAGAAACGATGTTAACCTGCACGCGCGGGGGAGTATTCCTAGATTGGACAGATATCCGCAAGGGCTCGTAATCAAGAGATCCATCCTTGAGCGTGAGATTGGTTTGGAAAGTGGAATACTCCAACAACTTAGGATACGGGGTTTTCTCCGGGAGTATGTGATAAGCCAAAATGCCGCGAACGATCCTAGCAATGACCTTTTTACGGTGTTCCTTCTCGTCATCGTCCAACGGAGAGCTTTCAAGTTCTTCAACTTGCAAAACAAGTTCGCCCAAATTGCGAGCGACGCCATCATCAGTTGCGACATTTCCAGCAATTTCGTCGTGGCGAGGTCGGCGCGGACGAGGCAAACCTTTGTTCGGCACTGCGAAGAATGTGATGCTAAAATAACAAATCAATGTTTAAGAAATTTCAGTGAAATCTAGGAAGCGAACCCGGCAGTGGAGTCGTCGAGGAGTGATACCACCCTGTCACTCAAGTCGATTGCTTTAACCAAACGAGAAAAGCTGAAAACATATAAGAACGCATTTTAATAACCAAAGAACAGTATTCTTCACTTTTCGTCATCCTTCAAGGTCTGATAGATCGTTTTCTCCTCAGCCAAAGTTTGCTTCGTGCCCAGTGCGACTTGATGTCCATCTTGAGGACTAAACCAAGATCCACATGTTTTCCTGGCATATAGAAGGGGATCAGGGAGTGCCAAAGCACTCGCAGCGAAGAAGAGGGGTGTCAAAAGGTGAAGACGCATTTCTGAGAAAATCTGTGAACAGCTCTCAGTGTGAAGAGAGCAGGTTTGAAAGCCTCTCAGCGTCAGTTTAAGTGTCATTCTAGGCCAATTGGATCAGCAATCTGTCGTCATTACCCTGTCATTCCCGCAACTGCGCAATCCTGTGATTTGGGCGGGCCGCATCGACTGCGGTCGTCATTGAAATCTGAAATCTTATTATTTGAAGAGCATCGAGCCATTCAAAAGCCTCCTAAATGGAAAACATACCGCTATTCTGTTTGCGCAGTCCTCTTCGTCTTCCTCGTTTTTCTCATGCCCCTGATGCAATTAAACTCAGATAACGGCTGTGCAAAAGTACGTGCCTGTTCCAGCGATCCAAAAACGCTTGATCCTCAACGTTATGACGACACGTTTACCACGGTAAACTCAAACTATCAAACAGCGCTGGTTTGGTTGCCTAGAATAATGGTTTAAAAGCATCACAGAGTATTTAGATGATGAACGATTCAACTACACATTATAATTAGACTGAAAACGTAATGCTCGTCCAGAAAAGGAGTCCATAATGTGCCGCTATAGGTGATTCCTTTACTCTACCATCTGTCGGAATTTGTCCTGGATCTCCGTGTACAACGCATCCAATTTCTGTGTGATGGGTTCTTGACCTTGAGATGGCGACTACAAAGCATGTTTTTTAGTCAAATTCGCGCTGCGACATCATGTTGTAGCGACATACCTCGAACTTCATCTGAGACAACTTGAACATTAGATCGCTCGCCGAGTCTTTGATCTTGGCGAAAGTAAGGTCTCCTTGAGCTACTGCTCTCAAAGCTGCATCATGGAACCCGACGAAATTGCGAAGCATGGCCGTGGTCTTGTAGAAGGGGCAGAATCGATCGTATTCACTCATACCGTTCTGTTGCAAGAAATCATCTTTCAACATACGTGCGACCTCCAAGGTAATCTTATCATTCTCGCCAAGAGCACTCTTGCCCACCAGTTGTACGATTTCCGCGAGATCCTCCTCCTTTTGCAAAATCTCTTTTGTCTTCATGCGAAGCTCTACGAATCCAGAATGTGTCTTTTCATAGTATGGCTCCAGGATTTTCGTGTACTTGGAATACGACAAGTTCCAGTTGACGGATGGGAAATGTTTTCGCTGGGCAAGTTTCTTATCCAGACCCCAGAACACTTGCACGATACTAAGCGTGGCAGATGTGACGGGATCTGAGAAATCACCTCCAGGAGGGGAAACGCTGAACACAACCATGAGATAGATTCAAGCCTCTAAATCGAAAGAAATACTAACGCTCCAACGATAGAGACAGTACCTTGCCTCTGCGGACTTCCAAGACACTGGACTTTGCCTGCACGCTCGTAGAAGCTAGCCAGTTTAGTTCCGAGATAAGCAGGATAACCAGAATCAGCCGGCATTTCAGCCAAGCGTCCAGAAATCTCACGCAGAGCCTCAGCCCAACGTGATGTCGAGTCGGCCATCATCGATACGTTACTGCCTTGGTCACGGAAATATTCAGATAGCGTGATACCAGTGTAGATGGAGGCTTCACGAGCAGCCACAGGCATGTTGGACGTATTTGCCACGAGGGTCGTGCGTTTCATGATAGGCTCTTGACGGTCACCGACTTCCATTGTTAATTCAGGGAACTATTGAAACAAGTAACGTCAGACGTGAAATGATGATACCACCGAACTAACCTCCATTAAAACTTCAGCCATCTGAAGATTACAACGTGAGCCTCATACGCTATACGTGGCGACTGATGTCATCACAAACCTCATTTCCTCTCTCACCGCAACCAACATAAATGATAATATCACTATTAGAGTACTTCGAGAGTGCCTGCGAGATAACCGTCTTCCCACAACCGAAAGCCCCTGGAATAGCTGTGGTACCGCCTTGCACACACCTACGCGAACTGTTAGCTTTGTCCCGCTTAAAACTATATGATTACGCTTACGGGAACAAAGCATCGAGAATGCGCTGCCCAGTTAAAAGAGGATAGTCGGCAGTCTGTTTCTCCGTAACAGGTCGAGGTGCTCGGACAGGCCATAATTGCATCATAGAGTGCTTAGTAGTCTTGCCTTCGAATTCTGTCTCCAATATGGTGTCCTAGGTATTTGACAGATGAATAGGTAGCAAGACAGAGGTCAAATAAGAAACGAACGGCAACGGAATAGCTGCCTTTCTCCGCAATGTGCGTGATTGTGCCAAGCGCGCGTGGTGAAAGCATGATCTTGTGGTTATCGACCAGAGAGTTCTCATAGACGCCTCCGAAGATGTCACCGCCTGATATATGATCGCCAACCTTCACACATACACCTTTCAGATTGTGACTGCGATGACGGAGTTGTACTTACCTTGAACGATGAAGGATTGAAGTCCCAACTTAGCGATCGATCAAGTGCCTCAGTGTTGATACCACGGGGAATGTAAATTGACTTTGACAGCTCTTGAATTGACTATGGATATGTATGATATTGAGGGATTCCGATGATGCACTGTGTACCGAATAGGACAACTTACTCGAAGAGGTCGCTGAATGCCATCCACGATGTTGCCCATCAAGCCTAGGACAAATTTTCAGCCAATAGCTCTGTACCACGAGTTAATAGCTCATTTACCAGGACCAAGTTCTACACTCAATGGCTTTCCTGTGCGCAGCACGGGATCACCGACTGTTACGCCGGACGTCTCTTCGTACACTTGAATCGTCGCTTTGTCAGACTCTATGCGGATGACCTCTGTGATTCCCTCGTAAGTACTGGACTAAATTAGATACATGGATACAGATTTAAGGCATACCTCCTACCAGCTCATCGTGCCCGACGCGAACGAGCTCGTACATGGCGGCACCAATCATATTTTCTGCAATCACGACAGGACCTGAGACACCAAAAACTTGGCCAAATCGCGATTCACGCTCTTCATCTCTGATCTTCCTGAGGTCTCGTTTCGCATTTTGAAGGGCTCCTGCCATGGTATCGTTAATGCAGTCGTCGTCAAATGAGCTACCAGAGCTCAATAACACTATCCAGGTTTCTAAATCGGACTTTGATTATGGCGGATGTAGCCGAGGCGCGTTCGTGAGTAGTACGCTGACATACAGTGACGCGTCCTCCAACGCCTGTCCAGAACACATTATGCCACCAAAAGCGTAAGTACTTTTCTTCGTTCAAAGCCTTGAAATATGCTGAAGGCCTCGCTTTTAGTGACTGGGAGAAGTGTATGTCGATAGTAGCTACATTTGTGCATCCGGCTCATGTCTGTTATAGATCAGAAGAAGGTAGACGAGAAGGAGGAGAAGATTCAAGGTATTTGTCGTTCAGTACTTGTGGTGATTTACACTTACGCTTTCTCAGCGCTGGATGACAGCGATATCCAAATCCTCAAGACCTATGTAAGTCTTAATCGTTGTCATACCAGTGGTGTTTATTAAATGTCCCCAGGGTCAAGGTCCTTATGCAATGAAACTCAAAAAGATTGAGAATGACATTAAGGAGGTTCAAAAGCGTATAGATGAAAAGCTTGGTGAGCTTCTACCTATATCGACTTTTGTTTTCTATTGACATTCCTTTCAGGTGTCAAGGAGTCGGACACTGGCCTTGCGTCACCAAACCTTTGGGATCTCCCCGCAGACCGGCAGCGTATGGGTGAAGAGCATCCTCTTCAAGTGGCAAGATGCACAAAGATTATCCCGGTAGACCCAAAGGCAGCAGAAGCAGCCCGTTCTCTGAACCCTGCGGGAGCTGCGCAAGGACAGAAGGGTGCTGACGAACAAGACAAATATGTCATCAACATCAAGCAAATTGCAAAATTTGTTGTGGGTTTGGGTGAACGTGTTGCTCCTACGGATATAGAAGAAGGCATGCGTGTTGGGTAGGCTACTCCGTCTTTGACCTTTTGTCTCTGCTGATACGTTATCATAGTGTTGACCGAACCAAGTATCAAATACAGATACCACTGCCCCCCAAGATTGACGCCTCAGTAACAATGATGCAGGTTGAAGAAAAACCTGATGTTACATATTCAGATGTCGGTGGTTGCAAAGAGCAGATAGAGAAACTACGTGAAGTTGTTGAAACACCGCTATTATCAGTGAGTTTCGTCCCCTATGTATGCTTCTGATTCTAAAATTGTGGATTAGCCCGAACGCTTTGTGAATCTTGGAATCGACCCACCCAAGGGCGTTCTGTTATATGGCCCCCCTGGAACTGGTAAAACTCTGTGCGCCCGTGCTGTAGCGAACAGGACAGATGCTACTTTCATCCGTGTCATCGGTTCAGAGTTGGTGCAGAAGTATGTTGGCGAGGGTGCACGGATGGTTCGCGAATTGTTTGAAATGGCCCGGAGTAAAAAGGCCTGCATTATATTCTTCGATGAAGTGGACGCTATCGGAGGTGCTCGGTTTGATGATGGTGCTGGAGGCGATAACGAAGTGCAACGCACAATGTTGGAGCTTATCAATCAATTGGATGGTTTCGATCCCAGAGGTAATATCAAAGTATTGATGGCAACAAACAGGTACACTTCGTGTTTTGGCTTGCTTTGAATGTTCTCTAATTTTGTCATAGACCGGACACCTTGGACCCTGCACTTCTTCGACCAGGGCGATTGGACAGACGAGTTGAATTCTCGTTACCTGACAATGAGGGTCGGGCTCATATCCTGCGGATCCACGCACGAAGGTAAATTGCAGAAGTACCTAAGGTGTATGTGATTTCTCACCTTTAACGTTTAGTATGAGTGTCGAGCGAGATATTCGCTTTGACCTCATTGCTCGACTATGCCCAAATACAACCGGAGCTGAGTTACGATCGGTGGCAACAGAAGTGGGGTTTATCATTATCCTCCGTTATACTTTTACTGACCTGTGTTATTTCAGGCTGGTATGTTTGCAATAAGAGCACGGCGAAAAGTCGCTTCAGAACGAGATTTCTTGGATGCTGTTGAGAAAGTGGTGCGGCAAGGAACGAAGTTCTCTAGCACGTACGTGTTATTTCCTATCACTATACTACAGGAACTGATATCTCTCTTTTTACAGACCGCTTTATCAGGTGTATAACTAGTAGATTAGGTTACTGCAGTGTAAATGTATCGTTATACACTGGACTATTTTTTTTTATACGAATGAGTGAGCTGTTGAACATGAAGCCCTCGAATCTAGTTCTGGTTTATTTAGTAGATGTAGCAAGACACGTTAATAGATAATGGCTGTTCAACGTTCAAGTGGGGGCTGCCGATCCCAAATGTGGAATTGTGACTCGGAACTGCCATGGACCAGCCTCATATCTCGTTAGCTCCGTCCGTACGATGTTCGAGTCAATCATCTGTTTCTAGAGTTGTATCCTGAACTTTCCATAAATATGAAGCTGGCAAAAAGTGGACTGGCTCTGACTCGAATACATGTTTCACCACTACCGCCATGTCAATATCGACGGTTCCACGTCCGACGGGCTCCTGAACCACCGTCAGCGGAAGTGGCTCAGCTCCTTGCCAGTTTTGCATCGCATCCACCCTTACCTCTGACTTTATTGACACTTTTGTCCTTTGGCCGTCCTTTAACTCCCGAATCCGTGCTGAAATCTGTATCCTACGCTCTCTCAGAGATACCACGCCGACTGGCTACCCGCGTTCGCAACCTCGAGGCCCTTCCGTTTATCGTAGGCACAAACCCATATGTGGCGAATACCTTGACTGCTTACAGACAAAGCTTCGAGTGGTTGGCAACATATCCGCCAGTCAAGACTTTAGAGGAGAACGCCGAGTTTACTGCACAGCTGGAGCAACTTGTTACAAGCCATGCTAATGACATACCCACCATGGCAAAGGGGTGAGTGCCTTTTATGATATCTACGGCCATTCTGGTGCTCATTCAATTGAGCAGTTTTCAGGAATGCTCTCGCTATATGTCCCCTACGCAAATCAGTAGCTTCTTAGATGGTGCAATCCATAATCGCGTCTCTGTTCGGCTGATTGCAGAACAACATATTGCCTTATCTCAAGCACTTCAACGTTCATCTGGACATACATCTCATGATGGGGTGGTTGATATGGCATGCTCTCCTGCGAACATGGTGAAAATGTGTGGAACTTTCGTAAGCGAATTATGCGAGGCAACTCTCGGGGCTAGCCCAGTCATCGTCATTGATGGACATCCTGAAGCTAGGTTTGCGTGAGTAGCATTGTCATTCCATTAGAATAGAACTCCGTTTCTAACACCATTATTTTGTCAGTTATGTCCCAGTTCATCTAGAATATATTATCACAGAAATCCTCAAAAACGCATTCCGCGCTACAGTAGAGCATCATTACAAGACACACGGCCATTCACCTGCTCATAAGCTTCCTCCGGTCCAAGTCACTATTTCCCCAGCTCCCAGCGCTTCCGGCATTCCCTTTCTCTCCATAAGGGTTCGAGACCAAGGAGGGGGGGTATCACCCTCCAACATGGCTCGAATCTTCTCGTATGCCTTTACTACAGCAGGATATAATAGCGAACCTGATGATGGCGATGGTGGGCCTTATGCTGCTCAACATGTGGGAGGAAGTGCCGCTATAGGTGGTGGAGGTTCCGGCGAAGGTAACCTTTTTGGAGAGATCACAAGTAGAGGACTGCAGACCGGGCTGGGAACCATCGCAGGATTGGGTTATGGCCTCCCGATGAGCCGGTTGTATGCCAAGTACGTATCTTACAAATGCTCTGGGTGGTCTCATGATTTATGGACTTGCGTGCATTAGATATTTTGGAGGCTCCCTTGATCTCTTCTCTTTGGATGGGTGGGGTGAGTACACCACTGTGTGTGTGTTGCTTCTTACAGTGCTAACTAGCCTTTAGGAAGCGACGTATTTTTGAAATTACGATGCTTAGATAAAGCTAGTAACGCAGAGATATAACATGGTCTTGTGTTCTTATTCGTAGAATTTTATATGTGTTGCACCTGTTGCAGTTTTAATCTGTTCTCGTGTCTTCAGGTTTTTTCCCTTCGGTTTACTTTCTGCTACGCTTGGTGTATGAAGTACACAGTCATGTAATTTATTTCTCGATAATTTCCGAGACTTCGCTCGTCGTATCTAGATATCTGATGATAATGAGGGACTACGCTCATAGCTCCAGATTTTGCGTTCATTTGTATTCGCCAGTGGACGGGTGCAGATAAGCGCTGGTCGAGGTTTCAGGTAACCCCGCGGCGCATGATCATATGCTAGTTGTAAGGATCCCTCACTTCGAGCTTTTAATTTAAGACCTACCAGGCTAATAACAGGTCGTGAGGTAACATATCGAAATTTACCTCTAAAGCAAGTGCTTCTTGAACTCTGAATCTATCTATGATACAGGTCGATCTTACAACCTTTAGCTTTTTCGCGTTCAGAAAACGACCATGACGGATCAATCACTTGAAGATCTAGTTAAAGAATGGTTGAGGCTCGATAAGGTACTTTCGCTGTCGAGATTTCTTGCTTATATTCACAACAACAACTACTCATCTAGAATTCATCAACCAGAGCAGAAATTGAGCATCTGTGGAAGAACGATGCTATAGAGGAGCTAGAAAGACGAATGAGGTGCTCATCTCAACCTTAAGCTATCATAGCCATATCTTACCAGCAATTAATTAGGCCGCGCATCGAATTTGGTACAGCCGGTATGTTTTTGTCTTTCTCGATCGAATGGTCGTGTTGGCGGGGCAGCTCTGACATCATTCGAAAGGGTTAAGGGGGAAAATGGAAGCCGGCTGGTCTCGAATAAATGACCTTATCGTCATTCAAGCATCACAGGTAACTATATCATTACGATCTTTCATATTACTTGTTCAAGCATTAAACCCCTCCGAACAGGGACTGTGTGCTTATGTCCTTGAACACGTCGACAACGTCATCAATCGAGGTGTGGTTGTTGGGCATGACCACAGACACAACTCGGAACGATGGGCCCAGCTAACAGCTGCTGTATTCATCGCCAACAACATCAAAGTTTATCTCCATCGAGGTCTCGTACACACCCCACTGTGAATTTATGCCATGATGTTGTTTTCCGCACCTAATTATCTTTACTTTTAGGGTGCCATTCACAGTGAAGCGAACACATGCTGCATGCGGTATCATGATCACAGGTCAGTTATGAAATAACTCATTATTGATCCTAGCTGAAAGAGAGGCTATGATAGCAAGCCACAACCCTAAGGTAAGTGCATACAAGGATTCATTTCAGGCATTATATTCACATTCAAGGAATTAAAATATGCAGCAAGATAATGGTTATAAAGTGAGTACTTTCTGTTTATCCTAGGTTATTATGTTTCTTGATATCGCTCAGGTCTACTGGGAAAACGCAGTCCAAGTGCGTGTATCTCGTTCTCAGATCACCGTTTTAATCGTGCTTACCATTTAACAAAGATAATCGGACCGCACGACAAGGGCATTTCAGATTCAATCAAAGTCAATCTCGAGCCTCTCGCATGGACGACAGACCAGATTCACGCCAGCGCACTGTGCCTAGATCGGACACAGGAGATGGAAGACGAATATTTCTCAAGTCTGACAAGCCTCAACATATCCAGGTCAGTTGATCCAGCTTAAGTTTCTTTTCCAAGAAGTGTTTTCATCGACGACGATGTATAGATCACTGAATTCCGCTAGCGAAATAAAATATGTGAATACCTCTATGCATGGTGTCAGTCATCCATTCGTGTCCAGGGCCTTTAAAACATTCGGATTCGCCCCATTTATTCCGGTGAAGGAGCAGCAAGAGCCAGACCCTGAATTTCCAACTGTGAAGTTCCCCAATCCAGAGGAGAAAGGCTCGTGTTCATTTGTCTAGCAACTATAGGTATATAATGCTTATTGTTATATCTCAGGAGCCCTCGTGAGATCTTCCGCCAGTCGATAAGATAGAGTGAACTGGTAGCTGACGTCCTTTTAGAACTTAAGTCTTGCAACAGCTGAAAAGGAAGACGCCCTCTACGTGCTTGCTCAAGATCCTGATTCCGACCGGTTCACAGCGGCAGAGAAAGGGTGCGCACTCTTAACATATAACCGTCTCCATAATAATTATAGAGGTCCGCCAGACATGATGGCGAATGGTTCACGTTTACGGGAGATCAACTTGGTGCATTGTTCGCGGCTCAGGTTCTAGAGCAATACAAGTACAGTGGCAAGCCTCTGAGTATGTATTTCTCCTTTCCTCGGTGCATAGAGACAGGGATTTTACTAGCATAAAACTACAGGTAGACTGGCCATGGTTGCATCAACAGTCAGCTCCAAGATGATCGAGGCCATGGCGTCCGTTGAGGGTTTCAAGTTCGTAGAGTGTCTGACAGGTTTGTTTGCTACCTTTTTGTCCCTCCCAGCTCGCTAGTTGAAATATTCCTTATATGGCTAGGCTTCAAGTTCATCGGTAATACTGCGCTAGACCTCGTTCGTGTGGGGTATGAAGTGCCTTTTGGATACGAGGAAGCCATTGGTTACATGTTCGGGTCTGAGATTCGAGATAAGGATGGTGTTGCTGCCACGGTCCGTACACATTTAGATCTGATATTGAAGTGTGCTGAACATGAACGACAGATGGTTTTCGCTCAACTTGCAGCAGGGTTACGGCAGCGAGGCCGGACAGTACGAAGTCTCTTAGAAGAGTTATACGAAAGGTCCGTCTTCGAATATACTGGGGTGCCACCTATGAGTGACGTATCTATCGCAGATATGGGTACTTTGAGGTATCGATCGCCCAATTACTGATTTCGACAAGTTGTTGACATTCAGAAATGGATTAAAGACGAGAAATAGCTACTTCATTTGCACAGATCCCAAAACCGTCGAAAACATCTTTGATAGGATTCGATCCTATGGTCCACAGGTAAGTCTTCGTCCAGCGTCGGCATTTCAGCTTCTCATGGAACATCCATCCTAGATGACTAAATCTCTCCCTTCGTATCCGCCTTCGATTGCGGGACTCACTATCACTAGTGTAGTAGATCTGACAGAAGGCCACGGCTACGATAGTAACACGCTGACTTGCGAACCAGTTCTTCCACTATCTTCAGGGCAGATGATCCAGTTTAGGGCCAAATCAGACACTGAGGATGGGACCAAAATTGTGTTGACAATAAGGTCGGATGTTCTTTATCGCAGTAAGAGATCTACTCACCTTTGAACGCCCACAGAACTAGCGGAACTGAACCAAAGGTATGAGATACTCTTGACACGACTACCACATCGCTGATCAATTGCTCTTCAATCCTTCATGGCCCGTTTACTGAATGTAGATCAAGTATTACTTGGAAGGAAATGGCAAAAATGCCAAGGAGGTGGGAAGACTTCTTCCGCTCGTCGTAAGAGAACTGGGAGAGGTGTGGATGGAAGCAACGAAAAATGAACTAGGGCAACCGTAACCATGTAAAGTGATCTGTAGAAGGACAGTGTCATTTTGGATGGTGAACTGAAATGCACGAGATGTCCCCCCATGACCAAATCATGCGCAGCATAGAGTACAGGCAGGCACATGGGGCGAGATGAAATGACCACGTTCTAGCTCTGGGCGATTAGATTATGGCGTCCATAATTGTATGATTGGCCAAGCTAGTGATCGAGGAAGGGGGTCCAAGATGCGGAAGGGGTGTAAACGTTCAGGGAACGGCCAAAAATCTCGCCGTCCACTGAATATGCGTCGAGGATGTTTCAAAGGCATCAGAAAACGCTGTTATCATCGCGTGGATGCCCCAGAGCCTTCTAAAAAAAATGCTATGGTGTTCCATATGACTGAAAAGCAGGGATGAAGTATAAAGACGGGGAGGATGCAGTGGAGCACGTATAACGAGCTGAAGGTGGAGAAGTGGTGTCGATGGTCTTTGCATTGTTTTCCAATGCACTGGACTGTTTGCAATAAATGTATCCCGATGAAATGATCATTCTGGTCTCTAGGCTGGCCAGAAAGCTAAGAGCTAAATAAGCGGGTAAAAAAAAGGAAATAGCGGTACAGAAAATAGGGACAAGCCTGGCTTGTGAGTGGCAGTTTTGGTGGCCATGCCTGCCTTTGTTTGCGCTGCGGTGAGACACGCTGGGTTTCCGGGTGACGGAGAACCAAATTCAGAATAACATTCCCTCTTGCTTGTCTCGTCGAGGGGCATAACCTGCATCGCTGGTGAGGTGTATGGCGTGGGGGTTAGCCATCAGACCGTCAGCACTTCCCCATAACTTCAAACTGGTATTTGCGGTGGTGGGGCTCATGTCTTGCAGAATCTTGCTCCCTTGATCTCTTGCTCTTGTTTTAATTTTGCTGCACACCTCGCACATCTCTCGGTCAGCTCTATGGGATCAAAGAATAGCTCACACATTTTTGGGTTGGCACCGACATACTGCATTTCTTGACATCGTCTAGCGACGGCAGCAATTCACAAACGACACCGTCGAAAAATCTGACAATGGGTTAACCGACAACAGTCTTGCATACTCTTCATTTTGCAGCACGCCAGTAACCTGGACCTTGATTCAAACTTGACTGTCGATATCTCTGATCTTGTCGTGCTGGGCGCTTTTCTTGAGGGGTACGCACAACTCATAGGACGATGCAACCAGCTGCCATTCTTGACACTTGAGGTGCGTTTCTCACACGAAACATGCTTTTATTCTTGAGCTTTGAAGTGGGTTGATTGCATGGCATGGCACAACTTGCGTGCTGGGACTTTCATGTTGATGGGCGTCGCACATCACAATAGTTGAAGGGGGGAACAGTCTTTGTTGATTCATATGTTCTTCTTGAGTCAAACTTTTGGTGTATCTTGATGATTTTATGGGCTGGACGAGTATTTGTTGAGTTTCATTCATGGGACTGACATTGATCTGGATAAAAACTCGCCTCTTTGTTGCGCGCCCATTGATGGCGCGCTCGTGACGTGACAAATTAGGTCACGTTGCGCCGTCACGCGTCGCGTGCTGCCCAGCCATCTTGCTGGATACATCCCTGTGCGTTGCCTTCAGAAAGATTTTCCTAGACAAATTTTTGGGGTGGAGTCAACGGACACAGGATAACGTACAGTTGGGATTTAGTGCTGCTTGCTGGGTGGTCATGGGATATCTCGCTCTGAGTAGGAGAGTCTCACTTGGTTTCATATACGTGCGTTTGTGCACTGGTATGCTGCACCTGGATGGGACGTTGGTGCAGCTCCATCTGTCTTTGCGTTGGGCTTTCTCTGTAGCGTCGTTGTAATTGCTTAGATCTCGTGCTGAACGTTTGTTGCTCACATTGCTAGGACATCTGATACGCCAGATCCCATTCTTACTTCTCACGTGAGAAGACTTAGGACTGTCCTGGCGTCTCAGATGTTCTTGCTGTTGCGCAAAGCACGCCCGTGCACATGTTCGAACTTCGTATCGATCCTAGATGTGTCCAGCGAATGGGGCATGGAGGATTGCATGGGGAGAGGGCTATTGGCGTTTGCCTCCGCGAGTGCGGAAGCTTTTTTTCCCTGGTTGACACCTGAATGCCGATCAGTTATTTGGCCGTGGGCCCATATACAGAAAATGGGAACCCCCCACTGCAGTAATAGGAAAGTCCGCCTTATGCAATCCCGACGCAGGGTCCTCAGATTGAGATTGCGGAACATGCCAGTGGGGTTCTAGCTCGGCTTTTTGCCTCCCTCTTTTTTGACTTTTTTCCTCATCTCCACTTTACCATCCCGAATACCGAACTGCTATATAAATGGCCAAGCTCACTTACGCTCCTTATCCTTCCTTTACTCTTGTCATCTCCCAAAATCAATTTTCTACAATGCGGTTGCCTGCTTATCGCTCTTCATACATGCTTCGGTACCATCCGTACCCACGGCTGTCTCTCAGCCATCACGAAACGCTCATGGTAACGTTCTCTTTGGCATTACCTGTGCTTATCCCACTTTTCACTTATTTTTTTCGCTCTTTTAAAAGGACACAGTTGACGAACGTGACTCGCCGTATGGGGAATCCGACTATAGCGACAGGTTTCCTGCTCTCTTCCAACTAGGAGCACCCTGCCTTGTATGTCCGTTTCTGCGATTTCGCTGTTTGATATTAAAAGACTTTCCATACCGACTAGCCGACGATAGACGAGTACGATGAGGCAGCGGTGAATCTGGAAGCAGCTCTCGCGTTTGAGGACAAGCTGAGCTTCCGCAAGAAAATTTTCAGACGTCGATTCGTCCATATAGTATTGGTACGAGTCACTTTTTATCTTACGTTGCTTTTTTGCCAATCTTTTTTGACAGGACCTTGCATTGTCTATTAAGCGCAAGCTCAAGATGTGAGGCAAGGTCACACACGTTCTCTTCGCTAATGTAATCTGTACCACTTCGCCAACCGCCGTTCGTTATGAATAACTGTACTCATTGAAATACACATTTATCGTTACAATGTATATATAATCCACACATTTATAAGAATTTTCTTGGTTTTCGTGATAGGTTACTAGAGCCGCTGAAGTAAATTGTTTGGAGATCTCCAAGACAGTGATGTAACGAAACAATTCATCACGATGACTTCAGCGTGTTCGACGAAAGGACATCGTAAATATCACTACTACACACTCACGGTTCTCTATAATTAAATATGCTTAACGACAGCTTTTCTCTTCGTTGAGTTCATGGGCATTGGGTGCCATATATGTACCGTAGATAAATTAAGAAATATTATGGTTACCAACTTGCGGCGGTGCGGTTCAATGAAAGAGCTAAGAAAGAAGCCGTATGTGGTGGAGGGGTTCTCCCGAGTTCAATTGGCATAAGCCTTCTAAACTCGCGTTTGACACAGCAAAAAAACCGTCACTCGTCGAGCCACAGCCTTGTGAACAAAGTGTTAGCAACGCAAACGGTGAGGCAGTGTTCAGGCGAGGAAACGCACCGCAACGTGGTCGAGACAACATGTGTGGCGCTCGCGCACAGGCTCCTGATCCATTGACAAGGTAGCGACCTCGTCCTCATCCTCGTCTTGTTCGCTTATTGTTGGCTGAGAGTGACCGCCTGTTAGCCGTTGCTATAGATGATACTGTTGTGCTCGTGCTTACAAGGAGAACTGCCCGTATCTGGGCCGTTCGGACGTCATTGACGTCTGCATAATTGATAGACAAGGGTTTGTACACGGTTTCAGATTCCTGACCGAGTCAGCACCTAAAATAGTGGGAGTGTCAATATAAATACTCTCACCATCATTGATGGGGTGTCAGACAATGAGGCGATATATAGTTCTCGAAGTTGTTGGATTCAAAAGAGGTAAAACTGAACGTGCGTTTCTCTGAAGGTTTCGGAGGCCTTATAAAATGGACGGTACAAAAAGAAGACCTTTTTTCATGGGAGGGAATCTGTTTTGACCGGTTTGCCCTTCTTTCTTGCTGCTGCCCTACTCTCTTGCTGGAAAAGGCATAGATAAAAATTTTAACCGGTCAAACGGACAGTAAACATTGAATCCACGGAGGCAAACACGAAAAAAAGGGGGCCGTTCCTCTAGGTACTTTCCATGCTCAATGTGGTAGGAAAGCCTCGGCCCTCGAGCGGTGGGGTTCAATTGATGTGAGTTATGGCATGTACGGGGAATACGGGTTTGGGTGCATGTTGCGTGTTTAGATCCTCTTAGAGGCCACGGGCATCACAAGCACAACAATGTCCACGAGCGCGTGGAGTTAGGTGCCTTTAGCGGGCACATTTTTCTGGAACGACGTATCGTAACGTCGTAGCCATCGAAAGGAAAGGAAAGAAAAAGGGAGAATTAAAGAAGACAGAAGAGAAAATGAGACGTTGGAGATCGTAGAGACTATGGTATATGCATAGCACGAGGATAGTTATCTTTATATAATTCCTTCCATTTTATTTGCGACGTTGACGAGCAACAATCGTACCATAGTACGGACGTACAGTACCTCTCCAGGAAGGAAGACGACGATGTAATAGCCCATGTCTGGTAACAAGCGCCATAAAAACGCGTGTTCTTCTCCTCATACACATACACAACGCCAGAAAAAACACTATTCCAACATCGCCAACGGCCCAAAAGACGTTCACTCTTGCCTGTAGTAAATGTGTACAGGCAAGAATAGTCACGGCAAAAAAATGGAGTAGTCCACGAGAAGACGTGCGTGCCTGCTCTCCCGTGCAAGATTGATAGACACCTCCAGCTTTCGTATGAGCCCATATACGAATAGCTCGAGAGAATAGACTCGAGCTTGCGGTACTTGTTCTGCAGAGGAGGGAAAGAAGGAGTAACCTAAGATAAAACGAGAGGTCACGAACATGTGGGTTCATTCCCTCTTAAACAACGCTGAGCGATACGATTCCAACACTTCCATCAGCATACCGAGTAATACTGCGCATTGTCTGCAGCACAACCTGCAGGCAATATGACCAAGACGCAGTAGCCCAGATGAAAAATGCCAAAGCCACGACGAGCCCCATAAAAATGTACATTCACTCCCCATCGCAACAGCACAAATAAAGACGAACGGCGCATTCTCGATAGCAGAACGAGAAGATTGTGGTCCATCCTCGCCTCCGTTCTCAGGGATTGGAGAATTCCAGGGCCATAACGTATGTCAAAACAGAATTGCAAGCAAATGTGCGCCCATCCTCCCACATACGAAGCTGATATAGATGATTCCAGCGCTTTGTACAGGTATCCCAGAGAGATTCGAATCTTGTGTGGATGGTACACAAGTAAAAGAGGGCCGCAACGCAATGACCCTTGCCATAGCAGTAAAACCCCATGCACATGACGCTCACTCTTGCCTGCAGTACTGCATGCAGGAGAAAGCATTTCAAGAGTGACAACGTCACGTGATATTAGCGTGACTGATTGCGTCACATCACAATCCATCAAACAGGCAAGTGGGATTAACATGGACGTGTATGCAAAGAATGAAACTGAATAGGGGCCTATTGAAAGTCATAAATCGATAGGTTGAAAGAAAGTCATGCTCAGCATTGCAAGAGAACATCCCCCTCTTCCATTGTCAGAACATCTCGGCCAAGTTTTAAAAAAATACTTGCGATATCAACGTCGCACTCAACGTGGCGAATATATTGCGAAGAAAAAAGGAGAGGAATGGTAGGTCTAACGGAGGAGTGCGCACCTTGATGAATGTTCAGAGATAGTACATGAATGCATCGCCGTTCGTGGACGATAAGTCATTTCTGCTCTGTGTCCTCGCGGTCTTGCGATAGGGCCTAAGGCATCCAAGACGTCGTCCAAATCCAATGATACGGTAGGGCGGGCCCGGGATACCTGTTGCATAGCAAGTAGACAAGGCGATTTCGTACCTTGGGCCACGGGATAGAATTTTCACGGTTTCGCTGGGGTGCCATGTCACCAGTATGCACGATATTCGACCTCGTCTTGATATTACCATCCATCCGGTCTTATGTCCAATGCGTGAGCTACCCATCGCCTTAGTCGGTGGGCGCCAGTTGTATGAGCCACTGTTAGGTGTTCAGTGATTTGTGGAGCGAGAGCCGGCGTCGAGTAGGTGGGGATCATCCAGAAAGCCAATTCGCCGAGAGCCAAGACTAACGGTACTAATCCTCAAAGATAACGATATGGTGGATCCATAAAACCTCAGCTCTTGCTTCGGACTCGAGAACATATTAAATGTGCAAGCAAGCAAGTCTCTGAGACTTGGACCGGAACCCCGGACAATGGAACCCTGACAACCGAAAGTTATGACCGCGAGCTCCGCTAGCCAGCAAATTGCAGCGTATATTCGCCACCTCTCTCAGACTCAGACTCTCTGTATTTTATTTCTGCCTCTCCCCCTCATCGTTTACCGTCACTATATTATTGCCAGTGACATGGAGTAAGTAGTGACATAGAAACCGAATATCTAACATCTCCTGGGTTATTACACCTGCTATCCACTTTCACCACCGCCATTTTCTTTATTTTGTTGTTCAACTTATTTCAACTTTCCCTCTTTTCCCTCCTACTATTCATCCATATTATACCGGACTCATGTCTGGTACAAACGGTTGATGGCAGTTCCCAAGCTCAACATTATCTCCTCGTTTCTCTACTTCGAAATGCCTTTCCTCAGAGGCCAACGGACGACACTCCAAAAAATCCATTAACTCTCATGCAGTCTTCAAGACTATTTACTCATCTTTCGAAGGAAGCCGCCACGACCCCTCATCCCCCAGAGTATTATCAGCCATCGATACATCTGATTTCATTTCCCCGATATGGAATAACTGGCCGAAAGATGTATAGTGTTGCAACACAAACAGACACCTACCTGGATGTGTAGACGATGCTAAAGGCGGGACTCGCCTGATTCCATATTCTAGATTGTAGACGCCTCTACGGATGCCGCCGAGCTACTTTGAAAAAAGAAATACTTCGGCATGTAGCTTTCACATCAAAAAGCATGGGACAATTTTGCGACAGAAATATACCAGGCTCGATCGTGCGCACTTTAATCATCCCCTCGCTGTCCAGCCAATGTATCGGTGGAGAAATGCAGCTCCTTCACGTATCTTCCTTTTACAGGCTTGCTTCGCTTTCTTCCTCGCACACGAAGGGCGTAACACAAAAGAATTCGGTGACATAGTTCGTTATCTTTCATAACAATGTGGCAATAAACAACGCCAGTCTCAACATACGTATCATGCTTAACGTTTCCTCGAAGTAAATGTCTATCTACACTGCACCATGGGTACATGTCGCGGCTCGAAAATGTACTGGAAAATCAACTTTGCTCATGTCACCGGAGACGAAGTTTGCGGCGTGACTCGAGCTCCTTCGCTCGTTTCCACACATCGGTTGATAATTCGCTCTCATATAATGAAAGGGCCAGTAATCTATCCAGTTCATCAGTCATGGATGTCCTAGGCTCAAATCATCAATGATCACAAACCTTGCCACGGTCATTAAATGTATAAGATCGTCGACAGTAATGGAGTTGTCACGTTTTCGTTGTTCTACAAAATCATCTTGTATGTACTGGCACCAACCTCAGACTTGAACAAAATGAGGGAGGATGGAGAACGCACCGTTGATGTCTTATCTGCTACCTGCACGTTACCGGCCTTGGCGCCAGCCACTAGACGCCTGAATGCTATCAGTTCGTCTGTGGCTGGCATCTTGATTTGATCTTTGGCCCTGTACACGTTCTCCGAAGATATTATTTGTAACGGGATATTGATACTGGTCTATGGTGGTCTTATGAGGGAAGGACGTGAACCTAGCCAGTATCACTGACCTGGAAAAATGCGCTTTTTCGTCCTTCACTGAGCACAATGAAGGTCATATCCGTCTGGAAAGAGAATCTGCTGTATGGAAACACATATTCAAGCGACTGAGCATTCATGACCTCTTGCACAGCCTTGACATTCATGACGCCTAGATGCCAATTCAGTTGACATCTCCATATGTGGGATTACGGAAAGAAACCTTTTTCGACGACTCGACCTTCTTGGATGCCACTCTCTGTGAAGAGGAAATTTGTTCCTCGAGGGACTTGTAGAAGGCCAGAGTGTAAAATCTCTTCTCTACTTTCTGGGGCGAAATTATTTTGATTGAGCACATCCAGTGTCAGGGGTACGGTGATAAACATGGGTACAATTTCCGAGAGGACGTGGGTTAATGATGGGATAGATGAAGGATTTCGTGGTTGAGGGAAGCGCGATAGAGTAAGAGGGGGAGGTAGGAGGGGCGGTGTGCGAGATTTTCTGTATTCCATGGTAAGCCTGAACGAGTCTCGTCAAAAGACAGACACCAAAACTTACACCCTGGCGATGATAGCCAGCAAGACCCATTCCGCTGCATCACGGTCTCCTCCAAGGGATTCTTTAGATATCCAATTAATAAGATTATCCCGGGTTTCAGATATATTTGGAACCGGAGGCCCCAGAAGTTTTTCAACAGCGGGTTGCGGTTCATGAAAGAGGACATGTAAAGTGGGCACTTCCGGTGGTGAATCCATTTCGAGATAAATACTTCCTTCAGGGTCTGAGAATCAGGCGCAAGGAGATAAGAACACAACGCACGGTTCTGACGTTAGTATGCCGACAAAATTGACAATGTCAGTTGGTTTTATGTTTTGCGCTGCAGAATGGTCGTATATCTTGTAATTTTTGTGTGTTTTATAGACATATAATTGAAATAAGCAATACTTTGAGCCCACCTTCACTTGAACACCGACATGAGCAGCACCTGGTATTGGAAATTTATGAGGTTGCGACGGTTGATGAGAGGTATGTTGCGCTATCAGAAGTCAAATAATGGGATTCATAGAGAAATGGAACGAGTGAGTTTCAGCTTACAGGTGTTCGAACTTTCGGATTCTCGAGCGTGCCAGGCTGTTTCACCGGGTATGGAGACAGCCCAAAGCACAGTGCACTCCCTAAGGCTTGAGTAGTCTATATTATGAGCAGTGTTATTTCCTGCCAAGTCTTCAGTATTACCCCATCCGCCACATTTGTTTCCTTTGAGTTTCGCCAGATACATCTCTGGTGAAGCAGATGTATCTTGCACCATTGCACGGAAACGGACGAGAGATCGTTCGGGAAATGATTCCGGAGGGTTGATGACACTAAGATAAGGGACCTGATAATATTTTACAATATATGATTTGTATAAATCGCGCAAATCGCATAAGGGGGGTAGAGATACGAACCTCGCGCACTGTGTCCCTTGTTTTCAAGAGAATATCAGAGAAATACTTCGATACAGCCTTCGGGAACTCGTCGCCATGGCCTGTGATGTTTCCCTTGTCATTGTAGAAGTCCTGCAGGACGCTTGTAGGGCTTTTGAGGGCGTCTACGAGCAATGCTGAAACCATAATGACTATGAATGAAACGCGCTGGTCTTCGCGGTCACGGTTTGCCTAAACCGCGCCACTGGACGTGATTCATTAGGGAATGCTTACATAAGCGACTGTGCGATGGCGGTGAGTTGCGCCGACGAGGCTATTCACAGGTTTCCCTTACAACTTGTTCCCAACGACATGGCTCTCTTCAGCAGGAAGAAACGGCAGGACGAAAATGCAGACAACAGCCAGGATTCAACCACTGAACGGAAAAAAGAAAAGGGTGGCTGGAGAAGGCCAGCAAGTATGACCAGTTTATTAAAAGTCGTGGTTACATATCTCATGTCTCAAATGCACCAGATACCGCTTTCAAGCAACAGCGGCTGAAGGCCTGGCAACCCATTCTGACACCAAAAACGGTTCTCCCGACATTTTTTATCATCGGCATACTCTTTGCGCCAATAGGTGGTTTGCTTATATGGGGCAGCAGTCTGGTACGTCGCTTCCAGTTTCTATTCTACGAGCGAGCAAATAGACCTATAACCTTCCCCACAGGTATCGGAAATGACCTTTGATTACACCGATTGTTCAAACTTGACACCCCAGTCGCCCAGCTCGACCTTGAATTATGTCGACATGCCCACATATTCTTACAATCTTCGTTCATCAGACTCTGGGAAGAGCATCCAAGCACCTCAGTATGCTTACGTTGTCGACTCAAATGCTCCTCTGAATCAAACTCAACAATGTCACATGCAATTCTCCGTCGTTTCTGATCTCGGGCCTTCGGTGCTAATGTACTATAAGCTTACAAATTTCTTCCAAAACAATCGGCGCTATGTGCAAAGCTTGGACAGCAATCAGCTGCAGGGTAAATACGTCAGCGCAAACAGTCTCAGTTCCGGAAATTGCAAGCCTCTCGCAGTGACGTCAGATAACAAGGTTATTTACCCGTGTGGTCTTATTGCCAACTCGCGTTTCAACGGTACGTGCCGTCGCAAGGGCATATATGCATAGTCTTTAACAGCTCTGTAGATTCTTTCTCTGGTTTAACCTTGCTTAACCCATCCCCAAACGTTGCTTCGATATTTAATTTCACAGATAATGGTATCGCTTGGCCAGGCGAAGCGAAAAAATATGCAGCTGCACCTGGCTACCCGCTTGATCAGATTGTACCTCCTCCGAACTGGATGGCACTGTACCCTAACAACTACACAAATTCCAGCCCTCCACCGGATTTAAGTACCGACTACCATTTCCAGAATTGGATGAGGACAGCTGGTTTGCCTACTTTCACAAAATTGTACGGGAGGAATGATACAAGCGTGTTGGCCGCTGGTCGTTACGAAGTTGTTGCATATATGAGTAGGTTCTTTATCTATACTTGCCACTAGGTCAGTATCTGATACTGTTCTAGACTTCCCCGTTCAGGGATACAAGGGAACGAAGGCATTGGTCATCTCAACAGTATCATGGATAGGAGGTAAAAACCCCTTCCTTGGATGGGCATACGTTGCAACAGCGAGCCTTTTCGTCTTTCTCGCACTTGCTGGTACTGTGCGACACCTCATTAAGCCAAGGTAAGGTTTTGCATCATTTAAAAAATGACTAAAACTTTTCTGATATGTCATCACACAGGCGCCTGGGAGACATGTCGCTTTTATCTTGGAATCGATAGATTAGAAGTTGTCATTATTGGATGGACAATGTCATGTATTGGAATCTATGACCTCTCTTTGTAATACATCAATCACATAACTTATTTAACGTGGGGAACATCCTTCAAGTCCAATCTAACTAGGATGTATTGCATCCACGTCAATATCTTCGTAATAAGCAATGGCTTTATTTATGACGCTTGAGGCGAATATCCCGATCCTTCGCAAACGATGGTAGCGTCTGACTCGTTCTCTTGCAGGGCAAATTTAGCACCTGTCATTTGCTCTGCAACCCAAACTGCAGTTCTGTTGCATATTGTGTGAGAAAACGAAAATTGCGGGAATAGCTAGTTCAGCTTACCTCGTATGCATAGTGATTGGACCTGTCTTGATTGTGGACTTACCTTTTGCGAGAGCAAGAAAAATGATAATTTGGTCCTAAAAAGCGTCTGTAGCAGAAATAAAGATTATAAGCGAATTGAGACTGACCTGCAGGTATTCATCAACGCATCCCCCATGGGCAAGGTTCAAGAGTAGTTCTTCAGCAGCCCCCTGGCCAACTTCCTCGGGAGTTTTGGTTTTGGTGCTCACAGCACTACCACCGATAATGCATCCACCTTCTGTTTCGGCCCAAAGCACAATCCCACCGCCAGCTCCAAATGCGTCTCCTTCCTTCTCTCTAACAGAATCAATCTGAATGATGTCGGCAGGTATCCCACTAGAAACAAGTTTTTGATGCCCAGCTTCCTTCATTCGTTTTGCCAGACTTAATGGGAGTCCTCCTACACGAGCTTCGCCGCGAATAGCCGTCACTGCACCACGTTCTAGCAAAGAAATGGCAGGAAGAGGGCCACTCATTGGAGAGATGGAACAATATACATTTCCACCACCTTTCGGGAAATACCCTCGTGTGTTTATCTTCAGGGAAACATCCAGTCCCATTTTCTTTCGCATGAAGGGAAGAAATACATGCTGAATATAATCCACTTGAGGAGCTTGTGTAGCATTTGTTCCTCCTCGCAGGACCAATGATGAAGGTTCCGATGTATTACTGGAAAATAGTAGGCAAGGGAGGGAAACTTGCAGGAGCAGCGTTGTTGATGCGGCCGTACCCGGGTCAGCAGAAAACGTACTGGGTAGATGAACGGTCCCTGGCTTGAAGCCAACAGTGGTTGACGCAACTGCAACGCCAGTAGTGTCAGCTGAACATATTTCAGCTGCAAGCTTTATGCCTACGAAACGAACAATCACCCGGTCAGATAGGACTGAAAATCAAACAAGGACGCAGAGGAACACACCTGCCTCGTGCTGTTTTCTGAGGCCTGGAGGTTTGCGATTGTGACGAACGTTGCAGATGGATACTGGTTTCGATAACAATGCAGATAATGTTACTGTGTTGCGGAGAAGCTGACCACCTCCTTCGCAGAAGCTTCCATCGATGAGCAAGCTCTGAATAACTTTTGTCGCCATGGTTTCCCTTGAAAGAACTTACACGATCCAACAACAGACTGAAGCTTTGCGCTCAGCGGAATTTAAGTTGAATATGCTGTGACTCGAACGATGAGTTATGACTTTGAATACATCGTATTGTTGAAATGTCAACTTGAAACTCCTGGCTGTCGATTCCTGGCGCTGCGTCACAATTCGATGACATAGGTGTGGAAATAAGGTATATCGTGATGTCTGTAGCAGTTTATACTGTGGTCCGACTCGGATTGGCTTCAAGTTCTCATTGACTAATGTCCCAGCAGTTTACATCAAAAAAACGATGAACAGTATCTGAAAATCTAAAACATATTACCTACGCGTAACGATACAGGATACACTCAAGCAATGCAATGATAAAATAAAGGAATGGTCGGGTATTAAGTTGTAAGGTTCCTCCTATGAAGATGATCGAGAAATGTGCAGTGAAATGGTTGGTAGAGTCGTCGGTCACCGACGTAACGTTGGGCCCAGCTAAATGAAACATGAGTGCGCGGAAAAGATGAGACAGGTTGACTGCTTACGTTTTTGCGTTGTTGGCCAAGCCAGCTGGTAGGGGCTGCCCGAGCATGCGACGCTGGAGCACCCATTGGATTGCGCAATCTTTCCATACCGAGTCTATGGAGAGCACTGAGCACCAACTCATACTCTCTGCGATAACGCTGTGTAGACTCAGCGTGAAGACGCTGCACGTATGACGAACTGAGTAAGCACGGAACAACCGATCAATAAGTTAAGCTAACCTTCTGTCGAACCACTTCTTCTTCGAGTACTTTGATTTGGGAACGGAAACTAGCTTCTGCCTCCTCAAACAAGCCCTATATTATGGATCTAGTGAGGTTCAATCGCAAAATTAAAGCTGAAGTTACTAACTGGCGAAGACCCTGCTACCTTTGCATGCTCTTCTTTGAACAATTTGTCCTGCGACTTGATAAACTGGAAATAAAAAATTAAACAGTCAGTATAAATATTGCAAAGAACCCCTGGAGCGACATCGCGTACCGATTTAGCTTTTAGCAGTTTTTCTTGGGCGGTTTTGTATGATTCTTTGAGGTTTACGTTTTCTTCGTGTAACGCAAGAAGTCTAGCTTTGATATCTTCAGGCATATCTCTTCCTGATAGCGAGGCACGTAGGTCACTTTGTATAACAAAAGACTTGAGTATTACGATAGCCTGAAGATGGTATGAGCTTACCCAAAATCTCGCTCACGCTGAAGCATTTTCTCTCTTTGGCCGATGCCCTCACTTTGTAGATTGACCTTCTCCAACAACAATGCATTGACCTGTTCAAGTTGCATTCTATTCTTTTCATTAAGTTCCTTGATTTGATTTTTGAGACGATCCATATCAGCCTCGAGGCCAACTTTGTCTTCATTAACCGATTCTCGCAAGGTAGATAGGATGTCAAGTTGGTCCTTGTTCACGAGATTGACTTTCATGTACATGAATAAGCCAGAGTAGTAACCAGTTGTCTAACAGATGACTTACGATCAGACTTGGCAATAGTCAGTTCCTTACTCTGAGCATCGAACCTGACCTCAAGCTCGGCATGTTCTTTTCGAAGAGTATCCAGCTGATCCACAGTTTCGTTTAACCGCTGGCGAAGGGCGATTGCAGCCTCGGCTCTGGAGCAGTAGTCATAAGCAATCGTGCTTTTCTGATCAGTGAAAGCGCGTATACCCATCACCCATTGACTTCCCGCTTCGGATCTCCTCCAAGTCCCTTTGAAGAACTAGCTTTTCTCGATGGGAAACAAGGTAGTCGCTTTCGTAGCGTGATTTCATCCGGTTTGCATCGTCCAACAGATTTTCAAGCACAAGCATCCGACTGGCATCAGCCTCGTTCTTCTTGACGGCCTCCAGCTCGCGCTTAAGCTTTCTAATTTGGATCTTGAGATCAGTCGTGGTGGTCCCAGTTAGGGCATCATCAAGCTCGCTGCGGAGACCGTGGGCTTCACCATCATCGTCATCCATCTGTTCTACATCCGTAGGGTCATCTGTACTGCTTTGAACTTCGCCGTTGGCTGCACTACGTGGGGTCGGTCTATGGGATGTCAACTCTAGTTCGCGCACTCGCTCTTGATATAGTTCAAGGGTCTCTGAGTCCTTCTCACGTTCTTCGGTGGTAATTTTTAGCTTCGTTCGCACTTGATCCAGCTCAAACTTTGCAGTTTCTAATTCTTGAGTACGCGTAGAAACTTTCCCTTCCAGATCGGAGATTTGATTCTTATAGGACTCCATTAACGGTTTGAACGCTGCGACCTTACGATATTCTTCCTCCAAAGAGGCGTTTTTGTCGACAAGATTTGCATTTTGTTTTTCAAGTGACTGCAACCGGCAAACCGTCAATATGTTTAGCTTGCATCAAGCGAGTGACACACTTTGACATGCTGCCGAAGATCAGCGCCTTCCTGGAGTTTCTTCTTGTATTTCTCCATGACGTTCTCGGTTTTCTGCAGCTTGTCTGCAGCATGGCGGTACCTTGCCGTATGATTAGTTTATGCAAGTCGTATAGTTCAGAAACATACTCGTCCACTTGGTCTTTCAACCGCCCGGCCTCATCAGCTTTTACTTGCAATTCGTCGACTCTTCTCGTTAGATCTGTTACAAGTGAAGTATGTTTGTCAAGCTCTCCTTCGGCCATTGCCAAGTTGTCTTCGCTCTTCTGACTGAAATTTCAGATAATTAAATATAAATTGGATATAGATGAACAGGTAAAGTTACTCACAGCTCGGTCCTCAATCGATCAATTTCTGCTCGCATCATAACATCAGCCTTGTCGTTCCGTCTGTTGTCGATATCCCTTTGAGCTTCTCGTAGGCGCGAGAAGGCATCATCTTTCTCCAAAACGACGTCGTCGTAAGTGGTTTGTAAAGTACGATGTTCTTCCAGCAAAGTTTGATACACTTTTTCCAGCGTTTCTTTCTCCGAAAGTATCTGACTTCGTTCTGACTGAATTCGATAATAATGATCGTCCCTAACATTAACATCAGAAATTAGTAATCACTTGTGGGCTGAGACAACTTACTCAGTCATACTAACTTCTCCAACTCCTCTGTCATCTTGAGGTGAGCTGATTTTGATCATGACCTACAACAATGTAAATAGTTAGAATCGGCCTCTTCAAGTAAGCTTTCTATGTCTGACCTGTTCAATGGCCTTCATCAGATAGTGCTGATCAGTCTCACTAAGACGCTGTATCTTCTCGATGATCTCCTTGTTCTTCTCGCACTGCACCGCGATAGCGATAGTAATGCGACACATGATTAATGTAGCAGCGACATTGAAATCCTTTGCGATGGCTTGCAAATCTGGGACATCCAGACCACTTGTTGGTTTCTGGAGAACATCCGCGAAGTACTGTGTCATTAACCTATAGAGCCGTTTTAGTGCACTGAAGCGCAAGACCCAGTTGTCCGAGAGCTGTGATGAAGGTCGACTAGGTTGCCTGAAGTAATCCACATCTCTGTCACAAGAAGTAAGCCTCGCAAGGCCTGAAGCGAGCAATATTATTGTACATTTACTTACACGAGAGCCAATACTTCGAAGAGAGCAGCACCATCACTGAGGTCAGAAACGGTAGTAACTGGCCTGGCCAGCTCAAACGTCGCGAAGAAAGAAAAGAACGCATCGATTTCTTGCCTCTGAAAGTCGGTCATTGATATTCCTCAAATCGCTGGCAAAGAGAGATACGAAAGGAAAGCCAGCTCCTCGTGCCTTGGTGTAATGGCCGTGTTTTGGACGGGGAATGCGTGCCCAATGGCAACCAGCATACGCCTGTAAAAGATATGGCGCTTATGTAATGTATTGATGTTCAGGGGAAATATTGTACATGAATGGCCAAACGCTGTAGCCATAAACCGAAAAGTAGGATGTAAATGAGCAGTCCAGTATGCTACACGGTCTTATCACCCTCTATACACCCGCGAAAGAGCAGAGGCAGTCAAGAACAAAACAACTGCGAAGACATAGAAAACCCTTCCTTCCTTCGATGGATCACCCGAAGCGAGCAGATTACGAACAGGAAGAAAGAGTAAACCGACGATAAAATTGGCGACCCCTGGGACAGATTGAGACCAAATCACACGGACATGAATGATGGACTCACAGTTCAGAGACAAGCCTACAGACGACACGGCGGAAACAGCCTGAGTGGGTGGTTGATAGTGAACAAACATGGGGACGCAGGGGAAGGACATAAAACACGAACATGAGCAGGTGCAACCTCAGGAATGATAACAAATGGAATAGGACCAAGACCGATAGCGAACGACCTATGGAATCATTGAACGCCTAGTCAAACGCAATATATAAGAGGTGACTTACATGACGAATGTGATGATGGCAACACTCGACAATGCGACAAGCCCTGAGTTTAATCCTAGACCGACAACTGCATGCGAGAGTATTGCCCCAGCAACAGACATCTGGAAAAGTTGCTTTCTCCCAACACGCTAGTACAAATCTTTAATCAATATCGACGATAAATGAGTCTGGATTTTTTTGTACCTCAATGAGAAAGATTGGAGGAAAGGTCATCAAGGCATTCATGACGGTTATTCCCAAGGAAACATATGGCCCAACCTCAGGTAACGACTTAGAGAGTATATCGTTGCTGTAATATAAAACTGACGGCGACTCAACATGCATTTATACAGAAAGCTGACCACACGTTACCTGCATTGATGCCTAGTGCAGTAAGCTGATCAGAAGTAGTTGAGGTCTCAAGAAATTTATGCGACACGAACCGGATAATTGCTGGGTGAGCATAGCGAATACAATGATAAGCAGTGGTCTGCGGAGCTCCGGAGTTACGAGAAGACGAGGTACAGTCACAGCAGTTTCATGATGGCCTTCCTCATGATCATCGGTATTTGATAATAAAGGCTGTTCACTGTCATTTCTCTCGGCTGCAATTTCTTGTAAGTATATTTGCAAGATGCAGTAAACTGATACTTACGGTCTGGGCGAAGAGTACTTCTGCTAGTTCCCCAAATCCTTCCGATAGCTAACTTCTGTTCATCTATGAGACCCTGTCTATTCAAATAAACAGGAGACTCGACTACGAAGGGGCTGGAGAATAATTGAATAGCGGATAGGGCACAAGATATTAACAGCACATATCGCCATTGTGTTGAAGTTGCAAGACGTAGTCCCAACGCCTGTGTGAACATGATACCAATGACTATGGCTAATTGGGTGAGAACCCCTAAAGGTAACATAAATTTTATTAACAGATCGACTCATTTCTCGAGACATGTACTGTGCACACGCACCTATGTTTCCCTTGAGCTTAGAAGGGGCAATCTCAGAAAGGTAAATGGGGCCCACGCAAAGACCTATACCAGCCCCTGCTCCAACCAGAAATCTGTGATATCAAGTAAGTCAGTCTTAGTTACTTGTGGGAGTCGTTTAATTAGCACCTTCCCAGTATTAGGGGAGCTACGGAGGGGGATAGTCCCGACATACAGGCACCTGAGGCAGTGAGAACAGCACTCAGACGAGAAGCACCTTTCCTGCCCCAACGGTCCATTGCGATATTTGAAGAGAGACTGCCACAAAGCCCTCCGATAGTGAAAATAGCCGTCACGACTGAAAACGCAGTATCCGACATAGGAATGCAAGTGGGCAGCCCGTGATGGAAGGGTGTATTTTCGTCATATTCACGACATGTCAAAACGGCTTGAATTTGATTGAGAGCGGAGGTATGATAACCATACTTTCGAAAAGAGTGATGACGATATAGCTAAATGGACAAGGGAAGGGAGTAACTACCTGAAATGACACGACAAGGACCCAAAAACAAACCGACCAGCCATATTTTGTGAAAGACTGGTTATCGTGCTGAGCAACCACCATTTCCAAGAAATTAAAATTGCTGGATGTGCCCAGACTTTTGAGCTAACAATGTGCTAGGGAACGTAGGTTGGAAGGAGGATGCTACCCGCGCACACAGGGCCGACAGGCCGCCACGACGGACCTGGTGTTACCAAATCTGGCCATGCTCCGGCACTGATCCAAACACCACTGAATACATAAAATTTTGATGAATGCTGATACATCACTGAAGTGTAAAGAGTAACCAATCAGAGCTAGATATTCCACTGTGTCAGCAAGGTGGCAGCCTTGCAGCATTGGTGGTTGGTTTCTGGAGGCGCTTCAGTCATCAAAAATCAAATTTTGTAAACAAGGTCGCCCCTTTGATTTTTTCAATGAGGTTGGTGTCGATGATGAGAATATTGAAATATGAGATGCCACCAGCTAGCATATGTGAGACATGACCGTTGAGAGCTTGTCATTCAACTACCTAAAGCAGACATTTGTGGCCAACTAAGTGGCTGTGCTACTGTATCGTACTGTAAGTGTCTATGTATGGAAATCAACTTCCAACACACCCCCTCATTTATGGACGTGAGTCTCATTCCCACTCCCTCGCGCTCACACTATCTTGCCATTGATGGACTGGTGCATTTGCATTTGCAGGTGTGCGGCCATTTGTTGCTGGCAATGTGCTGAGTGTGGGAATTGTGTGATGTACGAGTGTATGCGGCTAGGACAGGGTGCTGCTAGCAGCCATTTGCGTTGGTGAGTCCTCATTTGAGTTGGCTCACCCCCTTGCTCGTGGCAGTCTTATTTTGGACTTTTGCTCAGCCGTTATGCACACCTGTATTTGCTGTTTGTAGTTCACATGTTTTTGCATTCATAGATGCGGCGACATTGGCAGCTGGTGTGGTGTTGAGTGGCATAGCAAGTTGGGTGCGGGATTTGGCTGGCCGCTGCTTGTGCTTGCATTTGCATGTGGGCTTGTCACCGCTTTTGAGCGGCTCTACGGTTTTCTCCAGGTACTGGAGCTGCGTGTCCTACGGCTATTGTGGATGGTGGTTCAGGCTTGCACTTGAGTACATCTGGATGGGGCGAGTGAAGTGCTGTGTGGCTTCGCTGCCCCTTCTCTTATCTCACCTCATCTCCTTCGCCTGTATTTGTTATGATAACACATTTTTGGACCTTTAATTTTCATTCTCCTCTTTAACCTTTTACTGTAGTTTTCTCACATTGTGCCATGCGGCACTTTTCCTTTTGTTCAAACTCCTCTTTCTTGCGCTGCACTGCCCTTCTTCTTATCTTAGCTACAAGTCTCTCACATAGTAGAGCTGGTCACACAGGCTAGGCCCCATGACATCATCAACCACTGCCTCTATCAACTGTACAGTACACATGTACAAACAAACCTGTAGTAGTATATATAGACCAGTAGATCAAGGAGACTCCTCAGCGAGTCCTCCTGTTGTATCCTCACAACTAACTTGTTGAAGCCCAAAGGGTAACCACTCCCTCATCATCCTCTCTATAGCTTGTCTGAGTTGTGCGCCAGAGTAACAAACTCTTGGTTGTTACAGTATTCCCCTCTTGCTCATGTTGACCTGCCATGAATGGATCTTGCCCGCTTGCACTTGCAAATGTGTGGCTGTCGATGGCTGGTGGAGGTGTTGAGAGTGCGGGAATGGGGGTGATGGCCGTGGTAGTGCAATATTTGCATGTGTTTGGGCTTGGTTACATTTGCGTACACAGTGCAGAGTGCTGGGCCTTGCATGTACTTGCGTATGGGCTTGTCGCCACTTTCTCACAGCTTCATTGCCTCGCTGCTGACTCGCTTCTCTGCCTCCTTCTCTACTCCCTTGCCGTTTTATTCCTCTCCTCCCTTCTCTGCCTCTGCTTCTCTCTCCTCCAATGTTCTTGGCTCGTAGGAGTTTGCAAAGAGGCGCAGGTTGTCAGTTTTTGAGCGTGGGAATGGTGGTTGCAGGGTGGTGTGAAGGCCGTGGCTGTTTGGTTGAGTGGTTGCATTTTGCGCTTGCGGCGCAGTGTCGAGCCTCGAGTGGCCAGGTGTTTGACACTAGGTACATTGTCTTCAGCTGTGGCATTTTGCTGACTCGTTTCCTCTCTGTAAGAGCTTTGGGGCACTGGTGAAGGTGCATCAACAATTTCTAGGTCATTTGACAAGTTTGTTAGGTGATGTGATTTGGATGGATGGAATGGACAGATGTTGGATGACATTGGACACTTCATGTGCATTATTTCATTGTGGTATCTAGCTGACTTGTATAATCTCATGCAGGCACTTGCAATGTGACTGATGGTGGATAAATGGCATTGATAGCCTTATGCAGCTTTGTATACACTTCTCCTGGGCAATTTGTGTGCATCTGGGGGCTAATTTGCAGGTATTCTGGTTCGCAGTGGAGCGAATGTGATATGATGTGGCAGTGCAGTGTGTACCTCAGCAAAGAGGTCGCTTTTGAGTGACTGCCAGTTCAGAATGTCAGTCAATAGAATGGATGTATACTAGCTAGTAGGATCTGGCGCGAGCCAGGGCTCATAACATATTGAAATATAAGATGCTACCAGCTAGCATATGTGAGACATGACCATTGAGAGCTTGTCATTCAACTACCTAAAGCAGACATTTGTGGCCAACTAAGTGGCTGTGCTACTGTATCGTACTGTAAGTGTCTATGTATGGAAATTAACTTCCAACAGAGAACTGTTGTTAGAAAACCACACACAAAAACAAACAAACACGCAATCCTCCCAGATTCCACAGAACTTGTTTATGGGCTTTGCCTCCTAGAAAAGTGGGTGGTCTGGTTGTTGTGGGGTGGTACATATGATGATCCTTCAAAGTAAAACCCAGAGATGTATGGGTGTGGGTTTTGAGGAGGAGGGATAGTTGGAAGATAGATGATAGGGGCATTGTGACGAGTATGGACAAGCACTACCTTGCTAATCATAGCACAAGGTAGGTTTGAGAACGACGAGGTGATGAGGTTCCCAGTGATAGCAGGCTCCTGACGCACAGACTGTAGTGCTCAGAAGGACTCTAATTGAAAGGGATAACAATAACTTCAAAAGGGACGAGTGATGATATAGCAGTTAACAGTAGTAGCAGTGGGAAGTGTTGTGACCACACTGGATCACAAGTAGCAGTGAACAGTAGACTTGAGATTAGAGAAGAAGTCTGGATTATATTTCTTTTGTTTTTGTTTTTACAAGGTAAAATACAGGGGTTTATATAGTAAAAAAAAGGTAGGCTATGCACCAGTATAGCTGTGCAAAAAGAATGAGAAAGAACATGAAGGAAAGAATGTACGCTGACAAATCCTATGTAGGTAGTACAGGATAAGATCATCAAAATAAGGAAAAGAAAGGGATAGAATAATGAAAGCTGTGTAAGTAATGTCATAGGTTTGTACAGCCATAAAATAAAGTCCAATAGCAGAAAGAGAGCAAGAAGATCATAATGTCATGGGAAGATGCAGTAAAAAAAGCAAGGCAAAAATAACTTCAGTATGAAGACAGTTCCTTTGATGTCAGTCAGGCACTCTAAAAAAATGTGTCCATATGTTACAATACACAAATCAAATTTTTGGACTAATTTCATTCTCCTCTTTAACTTTCTTCTGTAGTTTTCACACGCTGTGCCATGCGGCACTTTCTATTTTGTTCAAACTCCACCTTCTTGCGCTGCACTGCATTTTCTTATTTTTAGCTACAAGTATCGCATGCAGAGGAGCTGGTCACACGGGCTGTGCCCCATGACATCATCAGCCACTGCCTCCATTAACAGTATAGTACATATGTACAAATAACCTGTAGTAGTATATATACCCCAATAGATCAAGGAGACTCCTCAGCAAGTCCTCCTGTTGTTTACCCACAACTAACTCGGTCCTATCCTAAGAGGTGAGAGCGACTTGATTGCCTAATACAGGTGGGTTCTGATCAGCCACAAGTTTGAAAAAGGCAATATTAATTACTATTCCACGTGGCACTGTGCCTGTGTGGTGCACATCAGGAAAAACGGGGGTAGCTATATAGGGCTTTATAGCACTATAAGTACTCATAAAGCTGTCATAATGGTCAAACCTGCTATAGAATCTCTGCCATCTATAGAGCCTCATATAGCTCTATAAATGCTCTTATAGATGTTGGAAATTGTTGTGTGGCTGATAAAAAATAATTAACACAAACAGGATTTGAACTCTCAACCTGATAGTCCGCTCTTGGGTGACTAAACAACCTATAGCCACACATCACATTTATCCACTACACCATGAGAGCTTACAAAATGTATTATACAGGTGCTATATATTGACTTTTCACGGACTCAATAAGAGAGGGAACTTGCCATACTAATGTTGGTAGACACTAGAAGAGGACTCGCTGAGTCCTTCCCCATGTATTGCTCCTGTGTATATACTAAAATACACGAGGTACTGTACAGTTGTAAATAAAGTTTAAAGTCTGATGTCTAGCATGTGACCGGTCACATGATTGGTCATGTGACTATGAAAAGTCCGAAAATGTAAAGTTAAGTAAACAGTCACATGATCAGTCATGTGACTTGAAAAATGAAAAGTAAAAGTACAAAAAGTGAAGCGTAAGTAGGTGCTGGTATGTCAATTGTAACACAACGAGCGACCAATGATTTAATAGTGGATGATGGCAGATGATGACATGAAGATGGACCTGTTGCCCAATTTGGACCGGCCACTGGGGCTTTGCTGAAATCAGCAGTGGCATGTTGTCTGAACCGTGGCCTCTTTGGAGTAGCTGTTATGGCTTAGCTTGTGCGCTAGACCCTTTGACGGACCTTGGTCCCTAACTCGTTGGGAATGGATGGGAGAGAGTAGTGTTACAATTGACGTACCAGTACCTACTTACACTTCACTTTTTTGTACTTTTACTTTTTATTTTCCAAGTCACATGACCAGTCATGTGACTATTTACTTTACTTTACATTTTCGACTTTTCACAGTCACATGACTGGTCATGTGACACAACACCTGACCAATGTCTAGACTCATCATGTGACCGGTCACATGCTAGACAGACTTTAAACTTTATTTACAACTGTACAGTACCTTGTGTATTTTAGTATATATACAGGAGCAATACATGGGGAAGGACTCAGCGAGTCCTCCTGTTGTCTACCAACAACTAACTTGTTGAATCCTAATGGCTAACCACTCCCACCTCTTCCTCCTCTTTTGAGTGTTGTTTTTGTTGTGCTCCAGTGCCCCAAGACTGTGTCTTGTTGGTGTTGTCACAAGTAGAGGATGAAAGGGGAGCAGAGTAAAGACCCTTTGGAGAAGGACCGGAAGGCTTAGAAAGAGACTTGTAAAAGGCAATGGAATCTAGTTGAACTGCAGGAACAGAGTACAGGAGCTACAACTTATATATTGTTGGAGGAGTGGGGGCTTGTAAGACGTAACTCGCAATGTAGGTATGGAGTTTCATGCAGATAATTATCTAGCGAGAGGAGAACATATGTGCAAGGAGTGTATCATAAGGTCTAACTACAGAGTCTGTGAGGAATACTAGAACATGCAAGGAGAAATGTATGGCGGACTAGAAGCCCAGTGCAGGAGCATTGGAGCAGATGACCGGAGTGCCATGTGGAAATGGGGTGTAGACTTATGCTGACTGGCAGACCATGAGGGATGTAATCCCGAGTATGTTGATGGTTTGGGGGTTTCGAGCTTGGAGAAAAACTCCTTCGGAGATGCCGGAGTTCTGTTTTCCGGTACGGATATGACACCTGTCCATGCTACCAATCAACTTTGGTGCATGACACCAGTGCAGAGAAAAGGGGCATAGGAGTTTTGAATGCAAAGGCGCACAAGAAAAGAAGCCCATCTTTAATGTGAGAGAATTCCTCAAAAAGATGACAAAGGAGGAAAGAGAAAAAAATTTAGAGGGTTTTTAAAGGAGCCAGCGGTAGAGCATCAACCTGTTAGTATTATACATTCACATCTCTTATATCTTTCTTTCTACCTATGTTTGCAGACTTCATTCTATCTTGTCCGCTTTTCTAGCATTACCTAATACATAATTTTCCCACGGTTACACCAAAAACTCATAGATTTCCATTCTAGAGCCTCAGTCTTTTACACACAGACTGAGGTATGTTATTTCATTATAGTCACAACAACGTTTACTTACATCTACCACAGCATTTAACATTATCCTTACAGAGTTTATATCAGCTATCACAACCAACTGAGCCCAAGAACAATGTTCAAAATTGCTTCCTCCCTTTATCTATAGAAGACTGTAGGTTACCCAATGGTTGTATAACAAATAAAACTATTGAAAATGCTCAGACAAAGAAGGAAAAGCAAATTGAACAAAGAGATGCAAACCAGAAAAAACTGGTAAAACAAAAAGAACGCACAACTGCAGCACAAGCAGCAGACAACTTACTGGAAAGTGCAGCAATGATGGCGGATCTGTACTCAATACAGTGCACTCTAAGGAAGAAAGCACAGTAGAGACTACTGAAGAGTGGTCAGGCACCCCTCTAAACACAAATATGACATGGATTTTGACCATTGCTCATGTGATCAGACTTCAGCACCTCAGAGAAGTAGATATGTAGCCTTCGGCATGGATATGACACACACACAAAAGTACTAGTAAGTATCCATTAATTTGGACTCTTTCTGTTTCACTTTGAATGACAGAAGGAACATCCATGTACACCCATACTACTTAGTCCAAGATCAACCCTAAGAGTTTAACGTTTAACTACCAAGATGGTAAGACCAAAGTCTATGAATCTATATTATAGTCACGTTCAACATATATGAAGTTTATTGTTGTTTCGTGGTATCTGTCAAACCTGGGACATTCTAAGTTACAGTTACATCACAGGTTCATTCTAAGGAAATCCACTGATTCGCTGCCAAGCTCACATTGTTGATGGACCCATGGTTTTGAAGGGTTACTGACTGATCACCAACAAAGGCTATACTGAATTTGTTTCGATGGAATGGTCAATTATGACACCCTCGTGCTGTACTGCGTGATGCAGTTCATCGCCTGCAGGTACTACAAACTTCTGATGGAACTAATTCTCATATCACCGCATTTCTTTCAATGACTATGCAATCATACCTTTGAAGTTGGGCTCAAAAGAACATGGCGCGCAACTACTTAGTACCAAATTTCTTATGCTTTGTTAGAGGAAGGCCTCCAAGTGATCAGAACGTCGTAATACATTGAATCGCCGTGTTCATGAGTTGTTGAATGAACTCTCGTCAAGTGATGTGATGTGAGTCTAAATCAAGTTGTTAACTGTTACGTGAAAGCTTGTTGCGCCACCAGAATTGAAGCGGAGCCTTAAGACCGCCACCGTGGTCCCGCGCGTCGTTCATGCATCCAGCTGCCACCGACCTCGCTGTTGGAGTCGGCCTACGTGTTTCTTTCCAAATTCCCCCCCATTCATCCTCCAAAACGGCTTCTGGTGGTGGAAGTGTCGCAAGGCGCCCGGAGACTTCAAGCAGGTCTTCGGCAATGGACAACCCTCCAAACGCCAATATACACACCATAGTCAAGGCCCAAATCGTCTTTCTCCTCTCGACCCTTACAGAGGACAATTTCGAGAGAAATCAGATAGAAATTCGCTCGGTAAGTGTCCCTTCTGTTAGGCAGCTTTTTCGTCCTAGTAGCGCTCAAATTTTCACCCCTTTACCCAGCTATCTGAGCAGCACGGCCTTGATACCTACCTCCATTTTATCCGACGTCTTATCGTTCACTCACAGTCTCGACTTGTCTCGTCTGCTCCCCCTTTAGCGTTCGACACGTCTACTTCCCTGACGTTTCGTCTCCTTGTTCAAGAAACACAGCGTCTCGCTCGTGACCCTTTTCTTGCAGACCGTTTCCGTGACGGGGTCGACAAGGGCGAAGGGGACATATTTCGGCACTTTGATCTCGTCCGATTCTCTGATAGAGTGGGCCTGCGTCCTCTCGAACGTCTAGTCCTAGCTTCCTCCATCATCTCCTCAGCAAGTCGAAAAGAGTTGGCAGGTCAGGCAGCAACAATTATTCGTCAAGATTTCGAGAACGCAGTTTTATCTCTTTGCCAACATCCGTCTTTTGACCACGCAGACCTTTCTCCCCAACAAGTTGCAAAACTCATGTTAAATTTATTATCCGACTCCCCTAGTGATTCTCCTACCCTTGACGCAAATCAACGTCAGGCCTTGATTGCTGCTGCACAAGCGAAATATGGCCCAGAAATCGTTGCTCCAATTTTACAAAGAATTTTCCCGACTCTCAGGTGAACATTTACGGCTTATCTTTGTCCTCGTTGCTTACATGCTTTTTTCGTGCAGTTTACCACCTGGCGCCTCTCTTGTGCAGACTTTAATCCAGCTTGGCCCGGACATTACAAGTGATGCAGACACTATTCGTGCATTGCTCTTGCGGTTTGGGATATCAGATGCTACGCCTCCTCGTGATTCCCAAGTTATAGAGTTGATCACAAGTTTAGCTCGTCTGGCTGCCGAAGGAACCACCCTATGTGATGTTGGTGCCTTAGTGCGTGCTCTGAGCAGTTTTGTAAGTGCTTTTGTAAAAAGATACATTGCTAGTTTACTGACAAGTATCTCTTTAGCCTGTGAATCTCAATTGGGCAAACGTCATCAAGGCATTCGATTGGCCAGATCGTCATGGCGTTGATACGGCGACTCTCAAATTATTAATCGCTATTCTCGTCAATTGCCCTCGCGAGGCTGACCCCCACGCTGTTACCGGGTTCTGGGGAACGTGGTCAAATTCTTTGTACCAGTTAAAATTACTCGACGCGCTACTCTCCTTACCTGCGGATACCTTCAGTTTCGTCTCTTTGCCCGGGCGCCGCATCGTTACCGTTGATGATATGGCCAATGCTAGCCCCACAATAAAATCCTTGGCTGCGAATGTTCAGGGACATACCTGGAATTCCGTGGAACTTTTTGAGGTTTTAGTTCGGCAGTCGTGCTCAGAAAGCATTGACATAAAGAATTGCGTGCAAGAAATGTTGGATAAGGCGCTGAAGATTAGTGCTGAACTGGTGCATATGGGACTATTGGAGGTCAAAGTTCGTGTTTTTCATTTGATTTTTTGCATGTCATTTGTACTGAGCTATCAAACAGGACCCGAGATGGAGCGAGATACGCATAGAGTGTTCCCAGAAGCTGTTGAATATGTTCCTTGCTGGCCACCCTAATCATCAACTGGTTTTCATGCGTTTGTGGCAAATTGAGCCATCATATCTTACCGATGCATTCCGCGACTTCTACGAGGAAAGCCCGCTTAATATTACCAGAATTTTGGACGTGGCGCAAGATTTAAAGGTATGTTCGCCACATGGCTCTTTCTCATGGCACATCCTCATGTTGGTGATGTCAGATTCTCGAAAATCTACTGGAAGTTCGCCCATTCACGTTCTCGTTGGATGTGGCTGCGTTGGCATCTCGTAGGGAATATTTGAATCTGGATAAATGGTTGCTGGATAATGTAAACAACCACGGGGCAGAATTCCTTCACGCAGCTATCCTCTTCCTAGAGATTAAGATGGACGCAGAGAAAGCAGCCCGAGTTTCTGACCCTGCCACAGAAAGCCGCACCATGTCCCTTAACCCTCAAATTATCGCTGTCTTCCTCCGCTTGCTTAGACATAAGTACGTTCATTTCCCTTAAACATCAGAGGCGATTTAACGAAATGTGTCCCCAGTTCGGCCAAGATGTCTCGAGAAGATATTGACTATTGTCTTGATGTCCGCAACACATGCCTGCAGGTGTACCCTCGATTAATGAGCCTGACCCCAGGCTCTGATGCAGAACCAGGGCTCACTGTGGTCAACTACTCTCCTGAAATCGAGGCCGAGGTGGATGCAATCTACAAGCAGATGTATGACGAACAGACCACCATCGATGAGGTTGTATCCTTGCTGCAGCGCAGCAAAGCATCGACCGATTCTAGAGACCACGAAATATTTTCATGCATGCTTCACTTTCTTTTCGACGAATACAAATTTTTTCAATCGTACTACCCGCCACGCGAGCTTGCTATGACCGGTTACTTATTCGGGTCTTTAATTCAACACCAGCTCGTGGATTACCTTCCCCTTGGTATCGCTATCCGCTACGTGGTGGATGCATTGAATTGCCCCCCGGAAACCAATCTGTTTAAATTTGGTCTTCAAGCGCTATCACGGTTTGAATCACGTTTGTCTGAATGGCAGCCCCTGTGCCAGGCGCTCCTTAGGATCCCCCACCTTATGGAGGCTCGTCCTGATCTCACGGCCGTCATACACCGTGCTATCGTTGCTGGTGGTGACGAGTCCCTTAGCAGTGCTGACATGCGCGGAATCACTGCAGGTTTAACTGCGGATCCCGCGCCTGTCTTCACAGCCATTCAACCAGACACACTCGAAGGTGAAATTATCGCCCCTCCGGAAGAGCTTTCCGATAAAATATTATTCATCGTAAACAATCTGGCGCCGAGCAACTTTGATTCCAAGCTTGCTGAAATGCAAGAGCATTTTGATGATGCATTTTCTCGGTGGTTTGCGAACTATCTCGTCGATCAGCGGGTCAGCACGGAGCCGAACAATCATCAGCTATACCTGCGATTCTTGGATGCACTGGATAAGCAGCCATTGGCCAAGCTAATCCTCCAGGAAACCTTTATTAAATCGGCTGCTCTGCTGAATAGTGAAAAGACAGCCCAAAACAGCTCGGAGCGTGCCACTCTGAAGAACGTTGGCGCATGGCTTGGCAGCATCACTCTCGCTCGCGACAAACCAATTATGCACAAAAATCTGTCTTTCAAAGACCTCCTCGTAGAAGGCTATGACAACGGTCGGCTCATCGTCTCCATCCCCTTCGTCTGCAAAACTCTCGAGCCATGTGCCAGGTCGAAAGTCTTCAAACCTCCCAACCCTTGGTTGATGGCTGTGATCAGTTTATTAGCGGAACTTTACCATTACGCCGACCTGAAGCTCAACCTGAAATTCGAGATCGAAGTACTTTGCAAAGGCCTTGACATCGATCTCGATGCCGTAGAAGCCACAACTGTGTTGCGAAACAGGCCTTCAGCAGATTCTCTGGCTGGTCCGCCGTTGCCAGAATATGTGGCTGACATCGATTCCATTCCTATGGGTGGTTACGATCCAGCTCAGGTGCACGGTGATCCCCAGGTTCTTGGTCTTGGACCAACTAGCCCGGCAGAATCACAGCGAGCGATAAGCGCTCATATAGAGGCCATCCTAGCAACCCTTGTGCACCATGTTGTTATCAATCCTCAGTTTCCATCCTTGCAGTCCAACCATAGTTTCAAGCGGGCAATACAACTTGCTGTCCACCATGCTGTCCGAGAGGTAAGATTCGGGCTCCTTTACTTTGGTTAATCCACATTACTAATAATGGTTTAACAACACAAGATTATTATGCCTGTGGTGGAGCGATCAGTGACGATTGCAGGAATCTCAACTCGTGAGCTTGTTGCTAAGGACTTTGCTACAGAAGCAAGCGAGGAGAAGTTGCGCAAAGCTGCTCATTTGATGGCTCAAAAGCTGGCTGGTAGTCTTGCGTTGGTCACGTGCAAAGAGCCTCTCAAAAGCAACCTCGGGACTCATATACGTTCATTCCTGGCTGAGCATGGCTTCAATGAGGTTGGTCTCCAAGCTCTCAGTCGATATATTCTGCTTATTGTCCTTATAGCAAATAGTACCAGAACACGTGATAGTTATTTTGGTGCAGGATAATCTAGATATTGCCTGCTCTGCGATAGAAAAGGCAGCGATGGAGCGCGCTATCTCTGATGTGGATGAGGGATTCGCGGCGTCGTACGATGTTCGTCGGCGTCATCACGAGGTCAGCGGTGTGGGTAACAAAGTCATGATTACTGGTGTGCTCAATGAAACGTTGCAGACTCGAAATCCGTCAGTGTTTTGGGATCCTGCAGCTCCTCCATCTAGCTTCTCGGGAAATCTTCCAGAACCGTTGCGCATCAAGTCTACTGGTCTGCAACCTCATCAAGCAGCAGTGTATGAGGACTTTGGTGAGCATTCTCAAGGGATTTCAACGTAACATTGCTGATGTCCTCTAGCTCTCGACTCAAAACGCCGCGTTGTAACCAGTCGACCTAGTTCTACGGTCTCTTATCGCAACGAACAAATGGGCGCGCTTTACTCAGCATCTCCGGCCCCGGATCACACTTTACACAATCCACCAGCTATGAACCATCAGGACGCCATGGAACGCTTCAGCGTGAGTCGCCCCACAAAGCGAAGTATAACTTATACTTATACTTCAATAGGTGTTGTTGAGAGATATGGAGGCCGTTGTTATGCAAGTACCAGTACAATCATTGGCCTCATTGCCGCCAAACCATGATATTCGCCATATGGTGCGGCAAATATTGTATCTCGCCTCGGAATCCCTCGACAGGCAGCGCACACCTCTCCTCATGTCCCAGAAGATTGTGCAGTTACTGTACAAGAGTTCATCTCAGCTTGGCAGAGAGATCTATGTCACCTTACTTGACCAGCTTTGCCATTCGTTTGAAGATGTTGCTAAAGAAGCCATCACGTGGTTGTTGTATGCTGAGGATGATGTGGGTATTTTCGTCTTGAGATTAGGATAATGCTAACGATTAGTTGTACATAGCGCAAACTTAATGTTCCCGTCACAGTGGCTCTACTTCGCAGCGGTCTTGTCAATATGTCCTTGCAAGATCAGCAACTGGCCACGAATATGTTCAAAGAGCCTCGCCCGACTTTACTCACTTTTGCAGCAAATCTTATTCGGGAATGTCTATCCAGTGAACCGCCTGTCGCTTCACAGAGCCAGTTTGCGTACTCTCTAGAAATACTCAATCAGCTTTCACAGGCCGGCAAAGTTAACGAAGAGTTTGTTTTCTTTAACTTCTGGTACCTTCATTTGCCTAACTATGTTCACAGGGTAACTGTGCTTCTGCAAGACTTGCGGGGTGTTCGGAGGCCCAGCACTTCTGTTCCTACGAGTGCCCTTCCGATCCGTCAATCTTCAGTAAAACCGGAAACGGAGCAACTCCGAGAAAAGCTGTTCATATGGTTCCAGCAATGGGTCGCCATCTTCCAGAGGTCTCATTCCCCGGAGAAGGCTTTCGTTCCTTTCATTACCCAACTTACAAAGCAGGGCATCCTCAAAGTCGAAGATGTCTCCTCTTTCTTCTTCCGCGTCTGCGCAGAGTCTAGCGTCAACAGCTATATTAAATGTGCATCAACGGGAGAGTACGAATATGCGTTCCAAGCCCTGGATGCGATGTCGAGGCTGATCGTCTACATCATCAAATACCACGGAGATGCCTCGGGCATAAACAACGATCAAGCCAAGGTTCACTACTTAACGAAAATACTTTCAATTTTTGTGCTTGTTCTTGCCAATATGCACGAGGAGCAAGGAGCGGTCTTCCAACAGAAACCATTCTTCAGGTTCTTTTCCAGCCTTATCAATGACTTGCATTCAATCGAAGCGCATCTGGGAACAGCTTACTTCCAGTTGTTGATTGCAATCAGGTATATCTCGAACCGCTTCAAACTAATGATCATTTTGCTAACTCCCATGATAGCGACACTTTTAGCTCACTGCAACCGACGTATTTCCCTGGGTTCTCCTTTTCTTGGATGTGCTTGATTTCTCACCGATTATTCATGCCTAAGTTACTTCTATCAGAGAACCGCGAGGTATGGATATTTACAACCATTCATTTATTCTACTCAATCGCTTTTGTAGGGATGGTCGGCATTCCATAAGCTTTTATTGTCGCTGTTCAAGTTCCTATCGCCTTTCCTTAAGGAGGCAGACCTTCAGGTGCCTTCCCGGGACTTGTACCGTGGTTCTTTACGCCTCCTTCTCGTGCTTCTTCACGACTTCCCCGAGTTCCTTAGTGAATACTACTTCACTCTTTGCGATGTTATTCCGCCCCGCTGCATTCAGCTCCGGAATATCATACTTAGTGCATTCCCTCCTGCCATCATTCTTCCCGACCCCCACTTGCGAAACATCAAATTCGACTCCATTCCTGAGATGGGACCCATACCACCCATTCTGTCCGATTTTGCTTCGGGTTTGAAAAATGGCGATTTGCGCAACTACCTCGATCAGTATCTCCTGAACCGTGGAACACCTTCATTCCTACCTTCGCTGAAAGAGCGTCTGCGGTTACCTGGTGGAGTGGAAGGTTCTTCCGAGTCCTACAACTTGTCGTTGATCAATTCGCTTGTGATGTACATCGGTGTATCTTCAGTTGCGCAAGCTAAAGCGAGGAGTGGCTCTTCCCTCTTCGTCGCGAGTGACCCCGGTGTTATCGCTTTACAGTATCTTGTTACTAATCTAGACGTTGAAGGTGAGCATTTACCGTGGTCTCCATATACTAATAGCTGACATTGTGCAGGGCAACATCATATCCTCAGTTCCATGGTTCTGCATCTTCGTTACCCCAATGCGCACACCCACTGGTTCAGCTCTTTGCTTCTCCATCTTTTCGTGGAAGTTAAGGATGAGCGCTTCAAAGAAGTCATGACTAGAGTTCTTTTGGAGCGTTTCATTGTTCATCGCCCTCACCCTTGGGGTGCATTAGTCACTTTCATCGAGCTGCTTCGTAACCCGAAGTACGAGTTCTGGCACAAAGAATTCATTCGCGTTGCGCCCGAGGTCACGTTGCTGCTAGAAAGCGTAAATAGTTCTCTCTAGTATTTTTTTAAAAAATTTCTCATTTTTTCTCTGTAGGTTGCGAGATCCATTTACCAACCGTAGATTCGCATTGTTATTGTCACTGCTATCTGTCGCAATTATCTTCTTCTTTCTACCTTGGGTTTTTTTCACCTGCACTGTATTGTAACAATATTCCACCCCATTCAAGTGTTGAAAAAGGTGTACAACGCGAACTTTGATGATATCAAGCTTCTGTAACGTTTGTCTATAAAAAGCTTTAAAAAAAGTCGTTTACACTACAGTACTTATGTACAACATCTTAGGTATCCATGTTAATTAACCCATGACATATGCTCGTTCCAAACCAATGAGTTCGAATTCTGTGCCGTTGAATGGGACCATGCCCATACACTGAAGGAACAGAAAGTACATCAACATCGACGATTGATAACCGGCTGAGAATTTCAAATTACTAACCCTGCGCCTTGAACACCTGCTGCTCCAGTTTGGTCTGCAGTCTTGTCTGCGACTATCCAATCAGGTACGGCAATTCCAGTGCGTATTGGCAAAATACGAGCTGCTCTTTCCAGACCTTCATGGTCGGTAGACATCAAGAATAGGGTGGTTCCAGATATGTGCGATGGATGCGGCTGTGTAAATAGAATACCTCCAAAACAAAATATCAGCATGGTTTCTCATCGTAGCTTGCAGTTACCTACCAGAAGAGGCTTTGTTAAATGTCTTATGACCGGTTAACACCCAGGAGTCAGAACTGAATTTGAAGCTACAGCCCACGGTTTCAATATACTTCTTCACAAAAGGAGATTGTGCACCGCCAACAACAACAATGTTGCCGCGCCCCAAACGTCCATCCTCGTATCTTTCCACTGCTTCGGAGCTGCAGATAATTTCAGCTGAGAGCTTGTGAAATTTCATTACATCATGTGCAATCCGTAAGGCTACCGAGAGTTCTGTCGAAGCTTGTTTAACGGGCACGATGATGATGATGTGACCTGCAGTATTCAATAATGCCTGCAGGCGACCAAAGTGCTGAAGGCGACCAGGATCGGTATCGGTGATCTAAGTTAAACCCAAAAGCAGCACAGATTAACATAACACTGCGCAGCGAGGTATTCATGAAAAGTACCTTCCACGAGTTTGAGGAGTAATGAAACCAGATTTTATCACTCAGGGTACGCGGGACCGTTAATAAACCCCCATTAACGTGAACCTCGGTGATATGGTTATCAGTCAGGGAAACCGACATAAGCTCTATATTAGAAGCTTCCAGTTGCACAGCGCCCTCGACTACAGTCACACGTAACCTGGCCATTCTAGAGGAATGACAACGTATGAGGAAAATAAATTTTGGGGTAAAAGACAGTTACTTACCGGCCAGGAACTTGTAGGCCAAGTATTTGCCATCCATGCAGGGAGCCACTTTCGGCTGGAATGGCAACGGTGAGGGTGAATGATTGCATATGCCGAAGATACTGCGATGTTTTGGATGCGGCAGACTCTAAGAAATCTCGGACTTGGTCGTTTTTGAAGATAGAAGGATACCAGTGTGGTTGGCCTGCGTCCTCGCGGTACCTAATGTATGGGAGACGCGTCTTTGGCTATTACCCCGTCAAGACAATGCGGGGTACATACGTTACATTGGCTGACGGCTTCCATGTTTTTAACACGCTCACTGCTTCTCGCGTGTGCCAAGTCGGAACGTTATCGTCATTTCCACTAAAGAAAGCAATCTATGATAATAAGGTCAACGGCTATTTGACGCAAAGCAGTTACTTGCCCGTGTATCGCCAAAACTGGCGTGTCCACAAGGTTTGACAAGAAGAGGTCATTATCATCAGGGGTAAGTGATGACTCGAGGATAGAACGCAACGAGGGATCGATATAATGTGCAGATCTACGATCATTGAGCTGCGCCGTCCTTTCTTGATACACGCAAAAAGATAGCCCACCTCGACATAGTCAGCGGCACATACGCTTGCGATTTGATATACCCAGCAGCAGGCACAACTACTCGAAAACGTCAGCGATATTTTAGGGAGATGGAAGATAAGGCAACATACCTCCCAATACTCTATCGGGATAACGAGAAGCGAGGAACCACGCCCCTTGTCCGCCATTCGAGTGGCCGATGAGCACCACTTTCATGTTATTTGGTATAGTCCAGTCTTTCAACCCCTCGTTGCTTGAAAGGATATGGTGCAATGCATTTATCGTCGCCCACGCGTCCTGTGCACTTGGACCATGCCAATCAAGGCCCTATAGATGTTCAACGCGGTACATCAAAAACCGGATTTGTGCCGAGGATGCTTAAATTTACCCAAGAAGTGCGGCCAGTGGGCATAATAATCCAACTATGACCTTGGCGGGGCAAGGAGTCCGGCCAGAAAGTGTGTTCAAAGATATCAACACCCGCGCCATCTATTCGGATAGTAAGAACAAGTAGTATACTACAAAGAGGGTGCACGCACGAAGAGCCAGTATTGGAGCGCGTGCACTTCCGGAATCTAGATTTGGTTGCTTAGGGGGAAGAGCCAAGAACGCAGTAGGCATGGATTCCACAAAGAAGTACGTCGCTTTGATAGCCTCATAATGAGTTGGCGTCCATTGCACATGGTGTTTGATAGGTAAGGTGAGCGAAATCACAAAGGACGTTGATTCCGAGACGACGGTGAGATCAATTGGGAGTTCCGTGAGCTTCGTATTTTTCGTCTGGGATATGTGAATGGGAATTATGCCAGTTTGCGTGGGCGCTATATGAGCGACTTGTATCAAGCTAAGTACAATATCTTGCTCGAGTTGTTTATCTTGGTGCTGCCTCAAAGTGGCCGAGGTAACAGCCCACCAGCCGTCGATGCTACGCAGTCCAACACCGATAGCATCACCGAATGCCATTCCGTCTACAAAGTCGCATACAACGTCTTGCATTGGTTCCCGAACGATCGAAGAGATGGCAGGCTCGATTTCGACATGGAAGTTGATGCTGAGAATTGGAATCTTGCTATTATATGCTGTTGGGTCTCCGAATAGTCTTATCTGGGAAACAATAATTAAAACCAGAGTCTGATGGAGTTTAAAAAAAATAGAATAAGACCAACCTCGTAATCTCCACTAATGTATACGTCGTAATCTGTTGGGCTGGTTGTTGATGGCGGGAATGGCAAGGTCACAGTTTGAAGAGGAGATCGCTCCAACGCATATATGTTCCCAGAATACCACTCTGGAATTATCTTGGGTGAATCGTCATCACGGTCCTTTGCGCTGGGCACGATCGCGAAGTACGAGCCTTGTAAGAGCTCTACACGCAAACGAGGAGGAGCGAGTGATACTTCACGACGAGATGGAGGGAACACGGTGATCGTTGTCCGCAACACGCTGTGATGTTGTAAACCTGCCCATCCTTCTGTTGCGCGGATGCTTTCCCATCTGCAGTCTCATAAGCACTTTGACAGGTTGCAATAATTCGATGAATAACACCTGATACGAGGGTAGGAAACCTTGATATTTCCATAGTTATCTGAGTTATATTTACTCCACGAAACGTTTCCTCCGTCAGCGTAGGAAGACGGCCAGGTTCTGTTGAAATCTATAGTCCTGGACACTGACCGGTGCTTTATAGGATCTGAAAAGTGACATATTCAAAACCTAATCTTACAATCTAGTGGAAAAGAGGGAGACAAAAAGTGTTGCTCTCTGGCTTGGATAGGAAAAGGTCCAAGCACCTGAATAATGTATATGTTTAGGGTGATTAGAAATTGATAAATAAGACCAGTCGAGTAACTCACATCCCACGACGTCGACACATCAGCTCTCCATTGTGCATTAGGAGCGATATGCCCCTCATCAGTGCTGACATGAGTGAGCCTCGACATGGCAGAAATATCTGGAACAATATCGTTGAACGGTCGTGGTTGTATGCGCACACAAAAACGTCCCGTGTCTTCTCGAGATAAGATATCTTCCGGTCACGTGGTCTATTTACATTTCAAGCGCACTGCCGCCCAAAACTGTTCAAAAACGTACTCCATCATGTCGTCGAGGCAAGGCGGTAAGTTGAAACCATTAAAGGTTCGGTCTGCGTTACCTTGCGGATTGGTTCTCTATTGCTCAAAATGGTTCTAGGCACCAAAGAAAGATAAGAAGGACGAAGATGAGGAGGACAAGGCTTTTAAAGACAAAAAGAAGGCAGATGAAGCTGCAGTAAAGGCAGCGAGGGATAAAGGTGTGTGTGCGCCCTTAGATACTATCGTTAACAGGTATCGTAATCTGATCCTCGACGTCTAGCTCTGAAGGGTAAGTAGCAAGATCTGAATGCATTTTTGGATGAGATCTCACAGACAAATAGGTGGCGCTCCTGGAGGAGGTATCAAGAAGTGAGTCTCAGACCACCTTTGATGTGTTACACATCTCTCAATATTCTTTCTAGGTCTGGAAAGAAGTAGATACTGTCAATATTCAGATTGTTCTGGCGTAGCGTGTTTCATCTTTGAGCGCTTCCATTGAATGAACATTTACTTGATTGTCAGACGCTCTGTCTGTGAAGATCGTTACTACATTCAGACCGCTACTTATCTCCAGCGATGAAACAAGCAAGGTGGAATCAATGGAATGTTCTGACACAATAGCGCTTGGGAAACAACTTGAGCCGCGGGCGGTCAGCGTACCACGGAAGGCAGTGTGGCCGTAAGTCTTGACAGAACACATGGCAATGTGGCAGAAATGCTGTGCACCTATTGCCCGTGAAAAAAGACCGTTTGCGGGCTTTTGGCTGCATTTTCTGGGTGTACCAGTGCTGTGATGAGTTTTTCAGGATGTAGTCTAAGTGAGAAGACGTGCCAGAAGATCTAGATATAAAAGAAAGGTACAGATATGATATTGCAGTAGAAAACGAGGCAAAAAAAAGGACACGAAAGCGGAGGATTTGGGCATAAATTGGAGGATATTTGGCAGGGTCCGCGAGAACGGTCTTACTATAAGCTCTGTGTGTTTTAACGTCTTGTGCCCTCGCTGTTGTCGACGACGAGGACGGTGTCTGAGAGCGTAGCCATTGTTGAGACTGCATCGCGGCGTTGTTGTTTGTACCAAACAGGATGATGCTCGCGGCCTCGCGAATCACAAACCTGTCGTCCTCAAAGTCTCCGCCTCCACAACACCAAAACACGCAAATCCACCATCCTCAGACCATCCAAATCCCCATGCTGGGCGCTTTGCAAGGTCTCCAGCAAAACTCGCAGCAGCAGGCTCAGCAGCAGCAGCAGCAAAACCAGCAGCAACAACAACAGCAGGGCGGCCCTCAATCCAGTAATATTCCCCCGCCTCCACCACAGAATGGCCAGGACTTCACCCTCTCCAGCGTTTTGCACTTTCTTCAGACGGAATGGAGGCGATATGAGCGCGACCGCAACGAATGGGAGATCGAACGCGCTGAAATGAGGGTATTCTTCCTTTTTCTCGCTGCTACGTTGTCTTTCTCATACTCCACAACAGGCTCGTATTGCCCTTCTCGAGGGAGAACGTCGTTCCTTCGAAAATGTCAAGCTCGATCTCATGCGTCGTATCAAAATGCTTGAGTATGCTCTTCGGGTTGAGCGGTCTGTATCCTGTCTTCGTCCTCGCTTATCCTCGCTGACGCTATTGTTTCACCTTTCTCTTCAGCTCAAAGCAACTTGCTCAGCCGTCTTCCCAGTCTGTCCCACCCACAAAACTTGCTTCTTTGCAGTCGCAGGGCGACAAATCATCCCAAAAGGATGATGCTCAGAGTCACAAGGAAGGCAGTAGTGGCAGCTCTCCCAGGAGCGAAGGTGCACCTTTTTTTTTTTTTTGCTCCACATTCTTTTTTTTCTTACATACCTATCTACGCAGACTCTCCACTACCTCCCGAAGGCCGTATGCCCAATGGTGCTGCAACCACAGGCAGACCTTCATCGTGGGGTGGTACAAACTGGCCCAACATTCCTCCTGGTGGGACGGCAGCTCTTGGAAAACCACCTCCGGGTCGGGACCCAAAGAGTAGAGCACGGAGTAGGGACTATTTGAAGCAGTAAGTCCATCGCAAACCATCTTTTTTGCTCCATCCGTCTGATCGCACGACAGGTGTCTGCAGGAAATTTCGTATTTGACTTCGCCTCAAGCTATGAATCCTCTCCCAAACCGACCATTGATCAACAATCCTTCGATGCCATTGTCTCTTCCAAATCTTCCTCCTTTCGAGCAGATCTACAACGGTCGACCACGTAAAGTCATGCCAGAAGGCGGGAAAGAATTCCCTTTGCTCAACGGTATGAATAATATGTCAGGACCGTCGTCTGCTCCGGCAGGGACAGGGCCCCAGGGAAACCTCGAGCGAGGTAATCCTATGGGTTCTAACATGTTCCAGGGCCCACCATTACACCAGACCCAGGCCGGCCCGGCAACACATCAGATGTCTCAGCAGCAACCGCAATCTATGCAGCAACAACAACAGCAGCAACAGCAGTCCTCTAGTCAGCCCCAGCAAGCGCAAGCATCCAACCAGCAGCAATCTGAGAAGGAGCAAAAGGAAAATAGCGACTTTGAATCTCGTCAGTTGACTGCTATCTTCCGACCTGATGAAGCTGGCGATTGGAAAGAGAAGCTGCGTTCTCAGTACGAGCAGCAAGCGAAGATGCATAGATTGATAGATGATCGACCTGGACAGTATATCAGTGGTGCCGCATCTTGGGACAGACGTTCACGGGAAGATGAGGAGGATGTCAAGGAGGACGAAGGTGAGCTTGAGGAAGACGAGTCTACTGTCGTCGGTGATGGCGAGGATAGCAAGCTGTGGAAACCAAAACGGACACTCAGGAAGTCAGTCGCGTGATCCCTCTGGCGCGTTTTTTCTGTAACAGACGAGGCTGATATTACTTTCAGTCACTTGGATGCCGTGCGTGCTCTTGCATTTCACCCAACCGAACTGTGCCTCGCCACTGGCGGCGACGACTACACTGTGAAAATATGGCGAATGGATCTTGCCACTTTGGCTTCTTCTGCGTATGTTCCACTTTGCTGATCTTTGGTTGTGTTCTTAATCGTATTTCAGTACTCGCAATACGACAGAAGTCGAACCTCAGCTGACACTACGCGGTCACTCGGCGGCAATCACTCGACTCGTCCATTCTCCTTCGAAACAGTTGCTCTACTCTGCATCCCTAGACTCTTCCATTCGCATCTGGGCACTGCCATCATCCTCGCATACCACTTACGCTCCTTATGATGAGACAAGTGCTCGGGGTGAACTGATAGGGCACACGGATGCTGTTTGGGACCTCGCACTTGTCAGGGATGAGAGCACTCTTATTAGTTGCGGTGCTGAAGGTGCCGTGAAGATCTGGGATGTCAGCGGCCCCTCTGGAGGTGGCTCGTTGAGGTTGACGTGGGGGTACCATGGCTTGGACAGCGTAGAACACGTGGCGGAGGACGCTGATGCGCCCGGCGCTACCGCTGTAGAAGCGATCAAAGCTGATCTCAAGAAAGTGGCAGTTGCTTATCAAAATGCAGTGGTAAAGATTTTCGACATCGAAAGTGGCAAGGAGCTGTCTCGACTGCCAACTGATGGGACCTACAGTGAGTCCTTACTGTCACTTGACCGGCGCTTCTTTAACGGCCTCCTTTTCCCGGTATAGACGGTTCTCCGGCCACGCAGATCAATCGTATTGTCTCGCATCCGACCATGCCCATTATTGTTACAGCTCACGAGGATAATCTTATACGGATATCTGATATTACGACAGGTCCGTTTTACTTTTTGATGTTGGTACCTGACCATGTGCTCACTAAATTCCAGGGCAATGCACACACACAATGCCAGCGCATTTAGACGGTATTACTTCGCTCTCCATTGATGCGGCAGGTTTTTCCCTCGTCTCTGGAAGTCATGACTGCTCCATACGATTCTGGGACCTCTTGGGTTCTCGGACGTGCACGCAAGAACTCACGACACATCGTGAGAAGGCTCGTGAGGGTGTGCTCGATGTGGAGTTCCATCCATCGTTACCCTTCATGGCCAGTGCGGGAGCGGATGGCGTGGTCAAGCTCTATGCGTCGTCGTCGTAAAGGCATTTAATATTTTTTCCACTGTGCACACTGTTATTCCATAGACGATGGTACGTATACGAAGGATGGGAATGTTTTTGGTACATCTGGTTTTCTCCTGTACATTCTTTTGTCCATCTTTTTATATATTAATGACTTGTTACGACCTAGACTGACGTTTCAGCGTCGCTGAAATTGAAGTATAATCTCTGTTACGTGGATAATGAGAGTGGTCTACAAGTAAGGCTACAATGATTAAGTATACAGTGGGGGTATCAAGGGCTCTCGAAGAGAAAAAACCCTTCAATAAATGAAAAATAAGAAAATAAAACTGTCCACATGTGTTCAGATTTCTGGAAAGGATGAATTTTGGTTTTTGCCAGAGATGGAAGAGATGGACTAACCTATCAATGAACCCTGGTCTGCAGCCAGTATCTCTGCTCCAAGACCACTGGCGCTCACTAAAGCTCTGACTTGTCCAGCAATCACATGATTTATGGGCGGATCAGGAGAGCAACTAAAATCCTCCTTGCAGTGTATTATAAATACTCGAAGACCAGTGAGGGCACCGCGCAAGGCCTCTTGAGATAAAGGGTTCACTCTCTGTTTCTTTCGTGGACGAGATGTCAAACGCGTTTCTCGCTTGTGGACCTTACGTGCCAACACAATCTCTGTCGCCAGTGCCTTTAACTCTTGCACAAGGTGCTCAGGGCTGAGGTGACCATAAAGCAAGTCATCCGGCCGTCCGCTTGGCCAAGAGCATTCGATGAAGATGGCCGATAACCGTTGAGGGATTTTAGGAGCAGCTGCCTGCCACACAGCTATATTCTGTGGTTTGGATGCCACGCTATCTGGCTCGACGTCGCCGAAGAAGAGGAACTCGTGAGAGCTTGGGTCATGTCTGATAAAATAGGCAGCAGATTCATAATTTCCTAAAGTGTCGTTATGCCCATGGTTCACAGGCATGAGTCGTACAGAGATGTCAGGGGATATCTTTGCGTATTTGGCGTCGGCGTGAAGGCTGGAGGGTGGGTTGAGCGTCAGCGAGGGACGATGTGCTATCTACTCACATGTGATATAGGAGTTTGTAAGACTCGTCATTTTCATCCCAGGTAGCAAGATTAGGCCATAATCGATCAGAGAACACTAACTCGACGTCCTTGAGAGTCTGGGAGGCACCGTATATGCGCTTAGAGGGTCCAAGAAGAGAACCCGCTGACAAGACTAGGCTGTTGATGTGGTCCAGATGTGCATGTGTCAGAAGGAAGCACCTAAACATGAATTAATGACGGTGTATGCGTTTGACATATAGGTGGTGGTGAACGTACTGCACGAACGAGTAAATCATCGGTGCCGAGAGAATCTTCTCATGCCCGTCGCTGTCCTCCCGTCCGCCAAATAGCTCTGGATTCCGCTTCAAGATATGTGATAGAGCACCTTGGCCTGAGCCTTTCGGCAGGAAACAGATAATGTAAGCAAAAGGTAACAGTGAGTTGGATACCTGTACACACCTGCTTCCAAGGCTACGATACCATCTTCCCAAGCATTTTGGGAGGGCTTTAGGAGATACCTAAAAACGTTAAGTATATAAATACGGTGATATCATATAATTCGAAACCACATACGCAGATAAATTTGTTTCGTCAGGTCCTCCCCCCGAGCCCACAACTACGAGGTCAAAAGTGGGCATAACGCGGAGAGGAGGATGGATATGCTTCGGACGGAGGCTATCAGAATCGGAACGTGGCTTTATATCTTTATATGGCGGTACCGGTGCACCTCATCCGAAAAGACATTGCATTCCTCTTTTTATCCTTCAAAATGTTAGAAAGGCTTTATTCTGCGCACGAACCCTTGCTCATGTATCCACTGCACCCGTCTCGCCTTGTCTTTCTGCGTTGTTCTGACTCACGGGGACTCGGACAGCATAGCTTGTCCAATTTCACCCTGAATGGTCCTCAGGCCTGAGGGCTGTGGGTGATGCAGGGCGCAGAAAATGATGGGCATATTTAACACGGGCATTACCCACCTTGTTATTGATGAATAGGCAAAGTGGCCAGGAGGTAGCCAATTTCCACCAGTGCTGTACTGACTCGGACACATTGACATGATGCATGGGCTAGTAATAGGTTATTGTTGTGGCCTTGTAAACTGCATAGCACTCATTTGCTTTTCGAAGGCTTGTCATTGTGGAAGAGATAGCAGTGCAATGATACTGGAAAACGCGACAGTGGCCCTTACCGAATCTACGCATCCATACTTACGTGGTCTATGCGACACCAGACACAATTTTCAGGAATTGCATAAAGGTGCTGTGAATTCAACCAGGCGAGTCTGATGTACCCAGTCACAGGTTTACAGTAGATCGGAATTATAACTGCATAGAAGGACTTTCGTAATAGAGAATAGTAGAATGAGTGTGTACCAGGAGGCTCCGCCGTGTCCACGGTCAGTTAGGGAATCAGAGTGACAGTATCAAAAAGGAAGATTAAGAGATAGAGAACGACAAGAAAAGGTTACGATACCCGTACACCATTTAAGGCGCACCAAGCAAGCTATTCAGCGCTCTCTGCACGTCGTAGCCGTGTGCTTCGAGAGCGGCGACGGTTTGGTTTCGACTGAAGCCCATTGCGGAAAGTTGTTTCACGGGTTCAACATCATCTTCGACTGCGGGCGTCACAGTCCCCGTTGGCTCCTCTACGAGTGCGAGGTGCTGCATAGGGCGCTGTGCTGATGGAATAGGAGGGGCAGGGACAGGGGCAGGAACCGAGTCCTGTTTCTTTTTCTTCCCGAACGGAAGGCGAATCTGAATGATATCACCAGTTAATATAAACACTAAACAAGATATTTGCATCACTCACGCTAAGTTTCGAGTGTCGAGGGGGTGGAACTGGCTTTTCCTGGACGACTTCTTTGTTAGAGGAAGACGTTGAAGGTCGCTGCTTAGGGGAAGAGACGCGGGGAGGAGGCGACCCAGATCGAGGTATAGGCGAACTCGAGCGTATCGAAGTAACTCGTGGAGAAGTGGGGCCTCTAGGAGACGTCGGCGGCGACACGGTTGGGAATGGTTTGACTGGTTCAGAGGGCGCATGGGACGGTGCCGAGGTGAATATGTTAGAAGACCTGGATGAGAACGAGTTATCCAGCTTCAGCGACTGGGAAGCATCAAACCCCCCAAAGACCTCGTCAAATGAGATACCCCCTACATCAGACTGTACAGGTGCATTCTCAGCCGCGTTTTTCTCAGGTTGGGACGTAGCAGGAACCTGACTGTTCCACAAACCATTAGAGAAGGCATTATCAAAAGCGGGTAGGTTGGAATTTTGCGCAGGAGGTGCCGCTGATACTGCATTGCTTGTAGGTTGCGCAAAGGAAGGGGAAGTTTCCTTGCCAGGGACGATAGGTTTGAGGAAAGAAGCGGGAGCTCCATTTGTAGCCGAAGGTGGCGGCGGGAAGTTTGAAGTGGTAGCAGATGCAGATGCAAAGTCGAAGTTATCCTCGAACTGAGCCGTGAATGGGAAATTAGAAGCATCCTGACCGGATTCGTCACCAGAAGATATTTTGCCCATAGCTTCGTCAAAAGCGTTCAATCCGCTAGTGCTGGAAGCCAACGTGAAGTCGCTCGGCGCACTTGTCGGTACGTCGGAAGAGATCGAGGCGCCGTTGGCTGGCACTTCAAATGGGCTTGGCAATTTGTTCACTGGAGCACCAAATGCGTCTAATTCAGCAGCAGGGGCTGATGAACCATTATGGAATGGGGGAACGGCATCTGCGGTTGGAGCGGAGGTTGGCACAGCCGAGATACTTGGATCGCCAAAGGCGTCATCGAAGGAAATACCACTTGGCACACTCGAAAGAGATGAATCCACGATCGCTTCGCTAGCCTTCTGAGATTCCTCAGCTTTGATTACACCTAAAGGACGATTATCCTCATCTTCATCACTGTCGCTATCGCTATCGCTGTCTGTTTCATCAACATCAAGCTCTTGGATTGAAGGCCCAAGGTCAGTCTCTCCAGTCTGACGTTCCTCTCCAACATTCCCCGGAACATCACTCGTGATTTCGTCGATGGCTGGGAAGTGCACCGCAGCGCTATCAATAGAAGATATGTGGGATATATCTCCCTCGGGCTGGTGATTATCTGCGGTAGTAGGCGGCGTGGTAAAGAAATCGCTATCACTGGTAGGTGAGGCTACAACATCACTGTAAATTCCATGGGGTATCGAATCAGCCGGACGAGGAGTCGCAGCCTCAAAATCGACTGTATCGAGTTCTGACTTCCTCTCGGTCTCGTCTTCTGTGTCAAATGCTTCCGAAAAACCGAATGGATCATCCTGAGTTGGTTGAGAAACTGGCACAGCCGAGAGTCCAGGGGGCGTGGGCATCGTTGAGTTGGTGAAGGGAAGGAAAGGAGACTGCGCTTGGGGATTAGGAGTAGACGATCCTGAAGACATGGCCAATCTGTCGAACGGGTTGTTGCTTCGCCCCGAGGCGGGGCTCATTGGGCCAGTGACATCGGGTGTAACAGGTAGAGGCTGAGCAGCGGCAAAACGCAAAGAGTCGACTGGAGACTTGGCTCTCTCAGGGACGATGGACGGTATTGAAGCCATCCTCTGCAGCCCAATTTCTGATTCCTCCCTTTCTTTCGTAGTGGTCGTCAAATCGTCTCGTGCGTCCTGAAGTTCTTTCTCCACTTTAAGCCTCTCCGCTTCCTTGGTGGCAAGCTGTTTCTTGGCAATCGCCAACAAGCCCTTTTGCTGCTTGGCGTCTTTTTTCGCTTTCTCTATTTCAGCCTTGAGGCCTTCGATCTGCGTCCCTGCTTCAATCATAGAGCGGTTCAAGTCCCGTACTTCTTCCTTGTCACGAAGGACAGATCCTTCGATTTCCGATTTCTCTTCGCGTATGGCACTGAGATCACTCTCAGCTCGAATGAGCTCCTCCCGTACCCTCTGCATGTCTGCAGTTTGAGTGTTGAACCGCTCACGAAGAGAACCCAATAATGTAGTTTCAGTATCATACGCTGCTTTAGCTGATGCAAGCTGAGTTTGTAGAGCGGAAAGTTGTGCAGCTTGATTAGCAAGTGTGCTTTCCAAGGTTTCGCGCTCAGCTTTAGCTGTTTGCAGTGAGCGGTTGGTCGAACTGAACTGGTTTTGGACGTTGCCAATTTCGGCCGATTTGTCATGCAGCTGTGTTGTTGTACTGGTGTCCTCATCATCTCCAAGCAGATCCTTATGCAAAGCTGTGAATGACTCTTTCGTAAGTACGCTAACAGAATATATGTTACATTAAACTCACAAGAAGTGTTTGTTACTGGTACCTCAAATGGATCCAGAGATCGAGTCGGTTGTGGGTGTCGAGGTGAAGTCGGCATGGTATTGAAAGGAGCGTGGTTTCCTGATAGCTGGGACTGTAAGTCGTTTTGTGAAGTTGTATTTACAGCAGATGTCGGAGGTGAGTCGTCCCATAACAGGTCTCTCAGTGGTTCCTGAGGCTTTGGGGGAGCAGCAAATGGTGTACCGTTTAAACGCATAGACGGGGGCACTAGCGTCGGAGGAAGTACGTTGGGGACTTCTTTTCCTGCAAGCTTCCCTTGAATAAGATGCATGGCTACTGCAAAACCATCACGAGTGAGACGGCCATCGTTGTTGATATCCGCGAGGTCCCTGAATTTGACATTGCACAATAAAGATGAGCCCGAAAGGAGACTTTAGGTTTTACCCCGAAACTTACCAGACTTGTGCTAAAATGTCTTCAGGCAGCTTCGACTGGAGCATGAAAGGAACAGCAACGTCGCCTTCAATGTATCCTCTTTTCGTAGTGTCCAAAGTGTCAAAGAACCTATCTGAGCTAGCTTTCTCAGATGGCGTAACGTCCCACTGGACAGCGCTCTGAGTTTGGACCGACGGGAAGGCTGGTATAGTAGGACCAGGACCATGCCCAACGGGTCGTCTCGCTGGAACAGTAGGAGCAAACCCTGAAAGGTTTGCTTGGCCGGTAGATTGTGCCTGCAGCGGTTGGATCTGACCTGTAGCATGCCTTGAAACATGCGAAAACGCGCTGGAAACAGGGCTATGGAAGGATCCACTGCCACCTGTTGCATGAGATGCCACACCATTCGAAGCCCTTCCACCAGCTTGTTCATACAGTCCAGGTGGAAGCGAGCTTGGGACAAAAGATAGCTGGCCTGACATAGAAGCTTGAATTAGGTACATTGCAATAGTGAAGTCGGTGACATCAAGCGAGCCACGATCCTGAGTATCAGCGAGGCCCCTGTAAAGAAAAGATGTAAACGAATCGAAGTATCAAAACGCGGGGATGATCACGAACCATATTTGGGACAACTTGTCCACATGTAAGTTGGATTTGACGAACACGTCGCGGGCTTTGTCGCCTGTGTGCATGAGTAAATGGATCAGAATAACTCAGTATTGGGCTGCGTTGGTATCGCACCACTCAAAAGGCCATTGACCGGGCCAGAACTTTGGAATATTCTGTTAAATTTGGCTTTATCTTGTGGGGTCAATATTGGAAGACCAGGCGGAGGAGATTTAGGCGAAGACATCCCAGTGCTCTGTGGAGCTAACGACGTCTGAATTCCTTGAATGGTAGCCAGTGGGCCAGCTAATGGATGATGACGTTGAACACAGCGTATGACGGTCAAAAAGATTCATCTCACGTTTAGTGATGAGTGCTTTGGAAACTTTTTCGCCTTTCTGCGCCCATCCTATGAGACGAGCAGCGACGGCTACGCCCTTCTTCGTCAAAAAGCCGTTGTTTTCATCGTCCGCTATGCCCCATATTTCCCCGAGCACGGTTGGAGGTAGCTTTGCGCCATCGAACACCTTTACGGCGACATCGCCAGTGAGAATACCTACTTTCTGGGTATCGAACTGGGTGAATATCTGATTAACGAGCGCGAGCTCTGCGGGTGAAGGCGCAAAGGTGCTCGACATTGTGTTGTACGGTGAAGGGGATCTACTCTGAGCTGCGTAACCTGTTCTGTGGTCTACCCACGCCTGACTGCCGACCCGGCCGGCCACGGCGCACGGCATCTCCCTGCCGCCGACTTCCCAAAGCAACCTCCGACGAATAAAAGCTGTTTTTTGTGCAAAGTATGGGGTAGAGCTTGGGGTAAAAGTAATTATTTGGACCGATAAGTGCGACGGTATCATGCTACCAATGAAATAATATTTTATCAATAATTGACTTATCCAAAGAAAGAACACCAGTGCACGTGACCAGCGCGTCTCCATTTTTCGACGGTTCAGTTCTTTTTACAGTGTCACAGTAAATTACACACAAACACCTGTTTCCCTTGTGTGCCATCATCTTGTACTTCATTTGTCCAGCATCTTTCTACACCCATGGAACAAGTTACCTCTTCTCTCGCTCCTCCTAGAGCTTCCACAAAGCCTGCAACTTCAGGTCCATCCAGCGAGGGTGCTGGCAGTGTAACAAAACGGTCAGCTCAAGTTCCTCGAGATTCACTATCCCGCTGACTCTCTATTGTAAATAGTCTCAGCAACGAACTCATGACTTTGATGGTACGGACATCTGCTCGCCGATATTTTTGCTATGCTCATTTATTGTACAGATGTCCTCTTCTCCTGGCATTGTGAGTGGGTTTTATTTGATCGCAAGCTTTGTCTCATCACAATCGTTTAGTCCGCATTTCCAAAAAGCGATGCTAATCTATTCGAATGGATCGGGACGATAGAGGGCCCTGCTGGAACTGTCAGTTGAACCCACCTTTTTATATAAAAGAAAATTGTTCTACAGTATTTAATTAACATCCTACAAGATCTACGCTGGGCTGGCATTCCGAATCGCTATATCGTTTCCACCAAATTACCCCTACGTAGCGCCTTCCATCAAATTTGATACCCCCTGTTATCATCCAAACGTCGACATCACGAGTGGCGCAATTTGTCTAGATATATTACAGGTGTGCATTATTTTTACTAGCTTATTTTCCATACTTATCTTATTTTCTATCAGGATAAATGGTCAGCTGTTTACAGTGTACAGACGATTCTGATATCTCTGCAGTCATTGCTTGGAGGTCAGTAAATAGCTTTGATCTCATAGCTTGAATCTTCATCGGCGTCATCCAGAACCGAACAATCAGTCACCGCTCAATGCTGATGCAGCAGGTTTATGGAAGTCTCCAGATGGTATGAACTACTTATTGCAGTGTTGTCAGCAAATCACTGATGGCCTGGCATATTTTCTCAGCCTTTAAAGATCAGCTGATGAAGCATTACCGCCCGTTGAACGACGACTCAGCATAGCATTTTTTTGTATTGATAGCATGGTGTTTTACCCGGTTATAATTAGGTTGTCGTTCTTGAAGTTTCGCAATGTTCTCGCAATTTTTTTTTCGATTATCGTGAATCATACTGGTACCTCAGGTTGTTGCCTTTTACACAGAATCAAAAAAAAAAAGATGAAATACATTCAGCGCAAATTTTTACTGCATTGTTTTCATTAACCATTGTGCGTTCATTATGAGAGAAAAAAAGTGTTGGGCGCCGGAGTGATGATTTTTCATATTTTCACATGACTTAACAGGATAGTGTCAAAAGATTACTACCTTCGCAACGATCGGGGCTGAATGCGACGAGCGTCGTTTCTTGCTACCACCATTGTCTTTATATACTTTGTGCAAACCCTTGCATCAACTCAGGCAGCTGTGCTCCCCTCTCCTTTGTTTTCTGCTGCGTTCCTTTTCTTCTAAGCGTACAGACTTGTTGTGTCTGTATCGCCGGTTATATCTTCAAAAGACTTTGCTCGTGCCTTTATCAAAACACCGGTTGCTTTGCTTATCACTTGCATTTATAATCTGGTGCGTTGCGTCAAGTTCTGTTCAAGCACCTCGATAACCTTTTTATTCTTTCTTCGCCTATAGTTCGCGGGATAAAGCAGAAAAACCTTCCACTCCTTCCAGCCCGCAATCACCTTATAACTATCATCGAAATGCCTCGTCGCTCCCCTCCCACTGCTCTTCGCCTCGTCCAGGGCCCTCTCCCACCTCGCAGTCAGCCCAGACACACCCTTCCTTCCGTTCCGCGCCCAGTCTTTCAACCTGTAGCGTATCTTCCCCGTGGTCCTTCGCCCACACCGCGTCCTCGCATACCTGGTGAAAGCGCTGCGACATACTCGCAGCTGCCACCTCTTGATATCAACTTCTCAAGTGCTCCAAGTAGCAATAGTTCGAGTCCCGTGTTGGGCTCATCGCCAGCTTCTGGGTCTAGAGTCCGAGGCCCCTGGGACCATCACAGAAGCATAGAGTTGCGCGTCGATATCGACAGTATTCTAAAGATGCCTATGCCGGTAGTGGTCGGTGCTTGAGTAGGAAGGGTAGACGTTTATACCATGGGGCTGGTTCTCCATTGTCCTTGTTTTCAAATGGGTAGGGTTCATTCGAGATTTTGGCGATAGTGCCATGTAATTCTTCGTTGGCAACGGGACATTATCAAGTCCCTCTAGGTCCGGGCACCTTCTGTAAATACCATACATTTGCTTTGTGCTCTTATTTTCAACGCTCACTACTTGATACACAGGTATGAACATTGTATTAGTTTGCGAAATGCAAATTTATGGCTATTTACGTTGCTTTATTCCAAGCGCTGGCGGCCGTGATTGAGAAGAATGCCTTGGGACAGTCCGCTCAGAGAGCGCTATCGACCGAGAAAGTGCTTATCGAAAAGGGAATGATTATCAGCGGCGCGCAAAGCGGGCCCGGTCCTCGTCCAAAAGCCGTGTGGGATCAGCACTAGAGTTGCGTTATGTCCGTACGACCGAGTGCTTTGATTCGATGTCGAGTCTCAACTGCTGCTGCCATTGCAGAATACGGGCAGCAACGAGTACGGAACCGCCGTGATTCAATCCGCTCGGTACCTGAGCTCGAAAAATTGCGGCAGTGAATAAGCAATGTGAGAGAAAGATTGAGGAACGTGGTGGTTTATCACTACAGCCCTGGTAACGATACAGGCAGATCACAGCAATGCGAACAATGGATTTGGGTTTGCCTGAGACTGGTTGAATGATGGGATAGGAATGATGAGACAATGGACCAGCGACAGGGGGAATGAATGATCGCCGTATTTAAGAAAATAAATAGTTAGCCAAGTGGTTAGCTGTGGCGTGGAACAGCATGCAGGCCAGCAAATTTGCCACCCTGTGTCCTATTTGGGAGGTCATCAACGGTCTTCTTCTTATACGCTTCAAGGTTTCTCTTTGCCCTGTCTTTTTTTCCAGTCCTTTTACGAGTGGTTTTTAAGGCTAAATCCAAGGTCAATAGTTCTTAAGATCCATCATGACAAGCTCCCCTACTCCCGATATCTCTTCTCTGTCGCTTTCCTCTCAGCCATCTCAGCAACGTCTTCACGATACTTACGATTATGAAGGCAATGGCAGCGGCAACGGCAGGTCCCAGTATCACTTCCAAACGTCTCCCCCTCTCTCCAGTCAGTCCCAGTACAACCCTCTTGGCATGACTCCCTCGCCTCTCAAGAACAAGCCTCTTCGCGGTGGCCTTCCCACCGTACGTGTTGTCCATTTTTCTCCTCTTTTTTCCACGAGATCTCACGTTTATTCCCTCTCAATAGCAATGGCTCGACAATACTAACACAATCCTCGAAAATCGGTCGCTTTCGCCGAACAATACTTCTGATTTTTCTTCTGCTGGTGGTTCCCCCCCTATGGCTCATCTCAATGCACCTCCTATCGCGCCTTCCACGCCTAGTCAAAACGCCGATGATGAGATAATACCCACCGCCATAGTTATCAAGAACATTCCTTTCAATGTTAAGCGTGAAACACTCCTTGATATAATTGTACGTCCAGCTCTTCACTCAGTCTTTCGATGAATACTCATTGCCACCCTGTTTAGGCCTCTTTGTCCATCCCTACACCTTACGCATTCAATTATCATCTCGATCAACAAGGCTCCTTCCGTGGGTTGGCCTTCGCCAATTTCCGCCAGTCTATCGACGCAGACGCAGTCGTAGCTGCCTTGAATGGCTTCGACGTTCAGGGCCGTAAACTGCGCGTTGAATACAAAAAGGTACTGCAAGCTGGTGAAAAGGAGCGTATCGAAAGAGAAAAGGCTATTCGTCGGATGCGCTCCATGCAGCTTGAAAAAGAACAGCAGGCGGCAACTCAAGGGCAATATGACGACTTCGGGCCTGTGATTACACCTAACTTCACCCCTCAACGCTCCTTCTCCACGTCTTCATATCATCAACAGCAGTATTCTCCTCCGCCGGTCCCTCCTCTTCCCTCCTCTCAGCCATATAATCCAGTCTCATCTCCTCCGGTTGCTCCTCCTACACCGAACCCTTCGGACAAAGCGACTGCTTCAGCGGAACTGGACTTGAATGATCCGTCTACTTTGGAGATCTATTCTCGTGTTTTGCTGTTCAGGGATGATCGCATGCGAGATGAACTCGCTTTTTCAAGGACACTCACTCCCAAGCAAAGGAGGACTGTCCACTTAATTGCCCAAAAGTTGGGCGTGTATCACTACTCTGTTGGAGAAGGTGAAGATAGGTACGCAGTTGTTACTCGCATCGACCCGAATAGGGTAAGTGGTACACATTTTGTATGTGGAAGTAAATCTCAGGTCTGCTTCTAGACTCAACGAGCTCAACCCGCGACGCTTTCCCGTGCTCCCTCTGCCTACTTGTCACCGCCAGGATCACAGTCACAGCTTGCTACTTCTCTCCGCATGAAGAAATCCATGCCCGACATGAAAACACTCCACACTCAGGCGCCGCGCCTTGCTACACGCGCCTCTAACGGGAACATCCGTGAAGGATACGCCACCATTGCCTCTCCTTCTCGCCGTTCTCCGGGTGGGTTTGGTTCCTTGTTTGGCAACGGTGGGTTCGGTGGTGGGGCTATACCGCCTGTTCCCAGTCTGCCGTCCAGTGTAACCGGATCCATGAACGGTAGCTTAAATGATGGGCCTGGCAGCGGCGTTGTTCGGCAGCCTCGAGGCCCTGGAGTAGGCGGCTTCGGGACCAGGAGACTTGCCACTACCGACAATCAGGGCAGAGGTAACGGTTTGGAAGCTCGGTCCCACGAGCCTTTGGAAATATAGATAAATGATATCGGAGTATGTAAGGGCACCCAACCAAGACAAGTTTATGGACGGTTTTGCGGATTGAACAGTGGTTTCTGTTCAGCTCTTACAATTTAACACTGTCGGGGTTTTTTCTACCTTTCTTTTGTTTGCCTCTGGTTGCTTAAACTTAAATTCTTGTATACCGCGAAGCCACTTTTCTGATCCGTTGTTCACCTTTCCCATCAACTTTTCTGACCCTTTGTCTCAGTTCTGCTGTGCAAGAAAATCGCTCTCTATCAATCATTGTGTTTTCTCCCCGGATTCTCCTCGTTTCAGTTTTATATCATAACCTCTGATTTTGATTCAGATAAATCTATGCATTTCTTCAGTCACATTAGCGTTTACTACCTTCATAATCGTAGCTGCGCCTGGCGCCAATCCCCGGCTCTGGGGTAAACACAAACAAATCTTAAGGCAATGCTAAAACTTTGTGCATGAAAACTGTTGTGCCAACTTCATATACAGGTTTGTTTACTGACACTGATAGAAGACAACATGATGTTACCAAAAAAACACCCATTTTCCTTAGGCTAGTACAAAGTTTCACACCATTATTATGAACTATAATCTGACATCTCCCAATCAAGGTCTAGGTCTTCTTAGTGGGCAATTTGTCTTCAGGAAACATTTTATAACCAGAATTTTTGTGTGCAACACTACTGCATTGTTGTGCATACAGTATTAAGACCAGGACAGATCACAGTTTAAAGTGATGGTGAAATCAATGTATTTTTGGTCAAGTTGCATACTGTATTTGTCACAGTAAAAGTTTGTCACATCATGGAGCTCTTTATTTACTAATTACTAATTGGCATTATTTTGTTTTTCCGGCAAACTGTGTGCACATCAGAATGCAGACAGGTGTCCAAATTGATGCAACAGATAACCCTTCCTCCATACTGTTGTTTATTTTACTGTCAGTTTGGATGGGGGGGATATTTGGACATTTCTGAAAACATACATTCCACTGTCATTTTTCCTCAACAACTTAACCCATAGCAGTTTTATGTATTCTTACCACTTACTCCAACTTTCCTAGCACAAAATCCTGAATTATTGAGTGAGCTCCTTCCATGTGTGTGATTTTTGAGAAAGTAACACTCTACTAAGGTACTGCAATCTCAATTTCAGAAAGTTCAGGTGCACCACACTCAAAATCATGTTCAACAACTGATAGTGCCTGTTACAATAACACATTTTCGGACTTTCCCTTTACTTTTATTCTCCGCCTTAACCTTGTACTTTAGCCTTTACACAGGGTGCCATGTGGCATTTCCCTTTCTCGCGCCGCGTTGCCTTTCTTCTTATTTTTAGACACAACTCTCTCACACAGTGGAGCTGGCCATGCGGTGTCGATGATGAGAACTGTTGTTAGAAAACCACACACAAAAACAAACTAACACACAATCCTCCCAGATTCCACGGAACTTGTTTATGGGCTTTGCCTCCTAGAACAGTGGAGTGGTCTGGTTGTTCGTGGGGTGGTACATATAAAGATCCTTCAAAGTAAAACCCAGAGGTGTATGAGTGTGGGTTTTGAGGAGGAGGGATAGTTGAATTTATAGAAGGATAGGGGCTTTGTGATGAGTATAGACGAGCACTACCTTGCTAATCGTAGCACAAGGTAGGTTTGAGAACGACAATATGACGAGGTTCCCAGTGATAGCAGGCTCCTGACGCACAAACTGTAGTGCTCAGAAGGACTCTAATCGAAAGGGATGACAATGACTTCAAAAGTGGGAAGTGTTGTGACCACACTGGATCACAAGTAACAGAGTAGTGAACTTGAGAGTAGAGAAGAAGTCTGGATTGGAGTTCTTGTTTTTTTTTTACAAGGTAAAATACAGGGGTTTATATAGTAAAAGAAAAGTAGGCTATGCACAGTATAGCTGTGCAAAAAGAATGAGAAAGAACATGAAGGAAGGAATGTATACTGACGAATCCTGCGTAGGTAGTACAGGATAAGATTGTCAAAAAAAGGAAAAGAAAGAGATAGAACAATGAATGCTGTGAGTAATGTCACAGGTTTGTACAGCCATAAAGTAAAGTCCAATAGCAAAAAGAGAGCAGGAAAATCAGGATGTCATGGGAAGATGCAGTAAAAAAAAGGGCAAGGCAAAACACTATCAGTATCAACACAGTTCCTTTATTGTCAGTCAGGCATTCTAAAAAAATATGTGTCCATAAAAATGATTCAAAAATCAAAAATAATCGCACTGTAAATGAATGTTCTGCTGAAAAAAAAGAAACTGGAGCCACCGGTCCACCACCTAGTCCAAATCCGACAGTTCCATGGCCTTACCAATGGACTGGTTGTGTTGGACCACCTGATCAAACGAGGGAGGGAGAGGAGTAGTCCAATTTGGAACAAGTGAGTCCCAGGCAGCGTGTGGTAGGTGTAGTTGTAGCGAAGACGATGGACAAAAGATAAGTGTACCCAAGTGAATGGGACAGCGATTAACATGGGCGACGCAAGGGGATGAACCTTCTCCAGCTCAAAAATTACCCACCCACGCTCCAACTAGGCAAGACGAGCGACCGATGTTTTGATGGTATATGATGGCAGATCGACGTCATGAAGATGGACCTGTTGCCCTATTTGGACCGGCCGCCGGGGCTTTGCTGATATCAGCAGTGGCACGTGGTAGTCAACGGATTGGCGACGGAAGCGGATAGGAAGTGGTGACATCAGAAATGGTGGGGGTGCAAATAAGATGAGGAGGAGGAGGGTGGAGGTGACAAACAAGTGGATTAGAATGGGGATCCAGAAACGACTGTCAGGTGAGAATAAAAAGGAGAGGAAGGGGCCCATGGTGGGGCTAGGCAAAGGAAGGGGAGTAAGGGAAACGACAAAAGCGAGGGCGCAATGCAATGTGTAGCCAGTGGCAACGCAAAAATTTGCCGAAATGCCGAAATGCGGAAAGTACCGGATGGAAAAGCAAAGGTGAGCGTGACTGGATTGCCTAATAGAGGTGGTGCTGATCAGCCACAAGTTCAAAAAGGGCAATATTAATTACTATTCCACATGGCACTGTGCCTGTGTGGCGCAAAGGCGAGTCTTTTTGAATATTCGCTTCATTATTGACACCTGTCCATGCTACCAATCAACTTTGGTGCATGACAGCGGGCTAGGCCCCATGACATCATCAGCCACTGTCTCTATCAACTGTATAGTACACATGTACAAACAAAACCTGTAGTAGTATATATACCCCAATAGATCCAGGAGACTCCTCAGCGAGTCCTCCTGTTGTATACCAACTAACTCTCTGCATTCTAAGGGGTAACCACTCCCTCATCATCTTTCTCTATAGTGTGTTCCAATTTACACATAACTAAATCTCCCAACACCTATCTAGATGTCATACCTGACGTACTCAACAATGCATGATCATATAACGCAAAATTGTAATCCTTGGGCAACGTATATGAAGGTAAATAAGGGTTTTGTAACAGTAACAATGAGAACGAAGACAACACCACTTAATGAAGCTCACAAACACCAAATGTCTGTGCACAAACAGCGCAAGTACCTTGACTAAGTGACCTTACACTCATACAATCTTGCCATTCCTCTACTAATGCCTTCTTCTCAGACATAGTACGCTTCACAGGAAATTTAACAGGCAATTTGACAGGTGATTCCATGCTAACCGAAACCGCTGGAGGTTCAGTGTTCCTTCTTGCTGTCTGTCTCTCACACCTGTGATGAAGCGTGTTTCTGACATCCGCTACATCATCAAAAGGAGGAGGCAAAATGCTCTTGCCAGATAAAATTCTCTGATGACGAACATGCTTAAACAAGTATAATAAACATGAGCAATAATGGTTACACACATGTGTATGCAGGCAATCACAAATCCATAGCTTCTTATAACACAATCCAATAGCAATACCATGAGCCTCTGCAATTGAACGTAAATTAGCAATAGAAAAGAACTCAAAATCTTCAACAAGAGCGCACAAAGACGCAGTACTAACTACAAGATAATTCCCTTGTGGATACATGCGTCTCAAATCAATTATTTTCTTGTACATAGAATAGAAGTCAAATCTCTTGCGCAAACATTCACTAGACATAAAAGAAGTACCATCCCCTGCCGTGAGTTCATTAGAAGACACATAAGGAACAGATTCTTATCACAAATAGCAAATCACAACAACGAAGAGTTAAACATTAAATCAGTCACGCAAAGACAAAAAAGAGAACCATGCACCAGCATTATTCACAGTCAGAATATTAGGGGCCAGGCAAAACCCATCTTCGACAGATACTGTTCGCAAAGAATCAGCTGCCACTTCAACACACATTTCTATTGGTGCTCATATAATTCTCGCATGCCCACTTGAAAAGACGCCGCCGACGAGGAAGACACAGCGCAACGGGAAATCATGATGACAGTTGGTAGAGAAATGGCTACGAAGCAGACGACCCGAGAGCGATGTACAATTATGCTAACATTCTCATGCCACAACCGGACCGACCTCCGTCAAATTTCTTGAGGGCAGGATTTATTTTGCCATACCTGTCCCATTCTGGGCCAAGAATTTATTATAGACAACCCCACATATATTTTTGTTGTCTACATCAACACCATGAGTTCTCAGACCCCCAAGCCATCCATTCCTTCCAGCTGGACATTGCTGTTTACAGAACTTGCAGCACAGTGTGCTATTTCACTTCCAGCAAGCATTAATTTGCATGCACACTAAAGGGCCTGACCTCCTCCAGCCACAGCCAGGATCCCAGTGGGATTGGAATACAAGAGTCCTCAAGGGCAGGTTTTCTAACACTATGGATAAAGTTTCCAAATACTTAAACAAATACAAATGCAAGTCAGAAAAAATATGGCTTTGACACAAGCTCATTATAATTGCAGTCTTTTGATCAGACATTATGAGTTTGGGCAGCATCAAAGTCTCGCACATGCTCATAAACAAATCAAATATATATATGATGAACAGATGTTACATATACAGTTAAAGAGGTGCCCCAAAATAATATTATACAGAAGCCATCACAATACAGCTACATCATAAAATCAGTGATGTCACCAGATATAAAAAACGACATAACTTATCAATGCACAACTGATGGTCCTTGCATCAACAAAATCTTTGGAATTAAAGGTGATTCACTATTTAATGATGTTGGACACAATAGCGCTGAGTGTGTTAGCTGTGGTGTGTTTAAGGAGACAGACTAATCACATTAATACAGAAGTAACAAGATTTACATCCCCAGCTCTCATTTCAAATCCACTCACTGGCGTTGTTCATGATAGTTGAAGGATGAGAATATTACCGCAAAAAGTGAAATCAATACTGTGCTCGTTTCCAAGCAAGTGAAGCAGATCATTTTTGACAATGATTGGCCTAAGTGACGAGACAGCAACAAACAAGCTTTCCAATAAGAGTCAGGTAGCATAGGATGGTGACGCAATGTGAATAGCTGTAGGTCAGATGAATCAACAGAGATGTCGCCTTCAAGGAATATCCATTGACGTAGTGTAAGCTTCTTGACGTTGATGTTAAAGTTGCAATTCTTCAACAGAGGCACATTGACCAAGACAGGACAAGGACTTTGGGAGCTGTACAACAGTCTTTTGACATATGCCATGCTCTTCTAAACGATAATTTCATGAGTTTATCACAATAAATTGAGACATTGAATTACGGGTAGTTCCTTTTTCATCCAAATACAAATTCTTCCTATAGCAGGATCAGAGTCACCATCTTTATGAGTTGTAGTGATGTTCATTGCAACAAAAAATATTGGGTATACAAGGAAAGTTTGCTACTGGACGCACACTGGAAACAACATATATAGTACACAGAGCTTAGTCAAGGCACGTGAAAAATAATGTGTGAGACCTGAAGAGACTGATCAGAAGTGATGGTTAGTCATTTATCTAGCACAGTCATACTGCTACTCACACTTGCAGAGTGATGTTTATCAACTCGAGGTTTTCTTGTTTCATGTTTTGAATGTCAGCCTCGTCATCAAGATTGTGCTTAAGGACCATCATGTTACCCTTGATGAAACTGTCAGTTTTCAACTTGTTGTTGTCTATATAAAATATTATACAATCCAGGAGGAAGCTGTGGATTGAGTCATTTCTGATGATGGAGAACTCTTTGCATATGGTGATAATAAAGGGCAGTGTCATATTCAGAGTGTTTGGGAGCAACTTAACTGTCATTCTTGTAACCTGAGGAAACATTACGAGATTGGAGTAGTTACTCTTCAAGATCCAATCTTCTACATTGAAATCATCAGTGGATTTGATGACTTCAATCCCGATGTCGATAGGTACATCTACTATTGTTGGCTCAATAGTGTGAGTCTCATAAGATAATCCTTTGAAGGTTCTAGGATATAACTTTGCCTGTTTAAGTTGTCAAAAATAATCATGATACTTGAATGATACTTGACACCTACATGTTCAAACCTCGCAAGTCTTTGAGATATTGCTAGGAGGGGAGTGACAATGGTATGGTTGATGCTCTCAGTAATGATTACTTGTCTTGAAGCATGACAATACTCTGCAGTGGAAATGACAAGGTCCTGGATAGTGAATGGGGTGGTGATGTAGTGAAAGATATAACCTAACAAAGTAAGCATATGGTACAATGGCCTTGATTCATTGAAAGGAACAAAATCATTGGCAAACACATCCCAACCTGTCTTGATCCAAATTTGGAGCTTGATCCACCAATCAGCAAATTTTGCTCAGTCTCCTGAACTTTTGTTCAACACTGCTTCCAGTGCCTTGGTTAGCCTGGATCTCTTACAAATGTGCAGTGAGATGCATAATCTTCTCCTGCATATAGTAAAGGTAGTAAAGGATGGCATTTATGTCCACTGCCTGTTTTTGCAACAACATGTTGACTTATTTTCTTTGTAAAGTAATAAAAATGTAACTGGGGGTCCCCACTTGCTATCTGTGGATCTACCTCTTCCCAGCTGGATATCAGATCTCAATCTCCAACTACTCACACTATAGTATTTAGAATTTTATGTAAAGTTATAGTAATAAACCCTGGTTCGAACATTTATCAGGGGGTGGTCCACTTGTTAAGCTAACAACCCTTCTCCAACTGGTGGAGGCAAGTGCCCAGTCTGGTCAGAGGTATCTGAGGAAGAAGTTTTACGTATTTTCTAATCAACAATGGTTCTGCACCACTGTTGAGCTATACACAGCAAGCATAACCAACTTTTGTCATACTCATAATTGATGGAAAAGTCTGAAAGTAGCTGAAATATTTGATTGCATTTTGGACCTACAAAATGATGTCTTTTTGTTGACATATTCCCATAAATACTATATTTTTGTGTGGATATGTAGAAATATGTTAACAAAAATACATTATTCTGATAAAGTCTTGTAGGTCCAAAATGCAATTAAACATTTTAACTACTTTCAGACTTTTTCATTAATTTTGGGTGTGACAAAAGTTGGTTATGCTTGCTGTGATAGTACTCCCCTTGACACTGGGGCTGTGTATAGTTTGGTTCAATTCTTTCCTAGTAATTTGTCCTGAGGAGCTCGTCTGTAGAATTGGGTTACACACTTGGTTTACATGGGCTAGCAAAAGCTCAACGCCAACTGGCACCCAAGTCTTACTGTTCAAATGGTGTCCACTTAACCCTGTGGTTCGGGTTTGCACAAATTGCAAAATGAATCTTGATGAGGCACTCTCTGGCACATGCACACTTTCAGCTCCAAGTTTGTCCTGCTGCAGTTGTTGCCTTTTTAAGCGTTGACTCTGCAATGTATCGCATACTTTGCTTGTATCACCAAATAGTTCTGTTAATTCTGCACATCCTGTTCACTTCCTCTGCCACCTGGCATGTTTAAAGACATACAGTATTTGTTTACACTGTGCCTTACACTCATGCAAATGGATAGCATTACGCAGCCATGCCTTTTTAAAAGTTCTGCCAATATTGATGCCATGAGCATCTGCAATGCCACACAAATCTGCAATGGAACAAAATTCAAAATGACTTAACAGTTCAGATATAGATGGAGGACTAACAACAATGCAAGGACCTTTAGGATACAAAGATGCTTCATTCACACCACCCTCGAATACACAATAAAAATCAAAACACTGTTGTAGACAAGCGCTAGATATAAACAAAATCCCATCCTTGGACATTATTTTGTTGGATGTCACATACGGCAATACACCTATCACAATTATCTCACACACAAGTAAACAACACAATATAGGTAAAAAGAGGCCCAAAATCAGTGAAGGTAGGAGAGCAATAAAGAAAGGACTTATTGATACTGGCGCTGCCAGCGAGCACATACTTGGCTGCAACGATATAATCACTTACACTGACTGCAAGGGCTTCAGGATATACACCCTCGAAAAAATTGGGCAAAATCACCCACCTTGTTGTCTAATATTGTCATGAAGCCTTCTTCTGTGGAAGAGCTTGCCACGCTATTGGATATCATCATCTCCAACTCCAAATGTTAGTTGAGGAGGGTTCTGTGGGTAGCAAATAGCCATTGCTCTGTCAATTGCTCTGCAAAATGAGGTAAATTAGATTTCTGATAAGTAATGCTGTGTTCTTCCTCTTTTTATGACATTATTTCTTTTTCTATAACATATTGTGTTTGTGATCTGCATTATTTACATTCCAATTGTATAGTTTGTATTTGATCTCCGCCACCATTCATTATTTAGAACTCACAACCAACTCCATTTACAGCTAAATTCATAATAATAGACCAATATTTTGAAAAATTACATGCACATGCTGACTTTCCACTGGGTTGATTTGAGTTGGAATATTAGACTAAATCTTAAAAAAGGCTAAACTGATATGGTTAGACTCTGACAGAGTCACATGCTGGTAGCCAGCACTGTAAAATTATTCACACTCCATTTTGTCTTCTTGTATGTGTGCTCTCACATGGTGGTTTATCAATATCCATTTAGCTGTACTGTTGTTAACCGTTGATTCAGATGGGGGGCTATTTAGACATCACAAAGGTCACATAAGCTGAAGCTCCGCTCGGCACTGTAACAACCAAGATATACTCTGGCGCACACAGGAACACACTATAGAGAAAGATGATGAGGGAGTGGTTACCCCTTAGAATGCAGAGAGTTAGTTGGTATACAACAGGAGGACTCGCTGAGGAGTCTCCTGGATCTATTGGGGTATATATACTACTACAGGTTTTGTTTGTACATGTGTACTATACAGTTGATAGAGACAGTGGCTGATGATGTCATGGGGCCTAGCCCGCTGTCATGCACCAAAGTTGATTGGTAGCATGGACAGGTGTCAATAATGAAGCGAATATTCAAAAAGACTCGCCTTTGCGCCACACAGGCACAGTGCCATGTGGAATAGTAATTAATATTGCCCTTTTTGAACTTGTGGCTGATCAGCACCACCTCTATTAGGCAATCCAGTCACGCTCACCTTTGCTTTTCCATCCGGTACTTTCCGCATTTCGGCATTTCGGCAAATTTTTGCGTTGCCACTGGCTACACATTGCATTGCGCCCTCGCTTTTGTCGTTTCCCTTACTCCCCTTCCTTTGCCTAGCCCCACCATGGGCCCCTTCCTCTCCTTTTTATTCTCACCTGACAGTCGTTTCTGGATCCCCATTCTAATCCACTTGTTTGTCACCTCCACCCTCCTCCTCCTCATCTTATTTGCACCCCCACCATTTCTGATGTCACCACTTCCTATCCGCTTCCGTCGCCAATCCGTTGACTACCACGTGCCACTGCTGATATCAGCAAAGCCCCGGCGGCCGGTCCAAATAGGGCAACAGGTCCATCTTCATGACGTCGATCTGCCATCATATACCATCAAAACATCGGTCGCTCGTCTTGCCTAGTTGGAGCGTGGGTGGGTAATTTTTGAGCTGGAGAAGGTTCATCCCCTTGCGTCGCCCATGTTAATCGCTGTCCCATTCACTTGGGTACACTTATCTTTTGTCCATCGTCTTCGCTACAACTACACCTACCACACGCTGCCTGGGACTCACTTGTTCCAAATTGGACTACTCCTCTCCCTCCCTCGTTTGATCAGGTGGTCCAACACAACCAGTCCATTGGTAAGGCCATGGAACTGTCGGATTTGGACTAGGTGGTGGACCGGTGGCTCCAGTTTCTTTTTTTTCAGCAGAACATTCATTTACAGTGCGATTATTTTTGATTTTTGAATCATTTTTATGGACACATATTTTTTTAGAATGCCTGACTGACAATAAAGGAACTGTGTTGATACTGATAGTGTTTTGCCTTGCCCTTTTTTTTACTGCATCTTCCCATGACATCATGATTTTCCTGCTCTCTTTTTGCTATTGGACTTTACTTTATGGCTGTACAAACCTGTGACATTACTCACAGCATTCATTGTTCTATCTCTTTCTTTTCCTTTTTTTGACAATCTTATCCTGTACTACCTACGCAGGATTCGTCAGTATACATTCCTTCCTTCATGTTTTTTCTCATTCTTTTTGCACAGCTATACTGTGCATAGCCTACTTTTCTTTTACTATATAAACCCCTGTATTTTACCTTGTAAAAAAAACAAGAACTCCAATCCAGACTTCTTCTCTAATTTCAAGTTCACTACTCTGCTGCTTGTGATCCAGTGTGGTCACAACACTTACCACTGCTACCACTGTCAACTGCTGTCATCGTCACTTCCCATTTTTGAAGTCATTGTCATCCCTTTCGATTAGAGTCCTTCTGAGCACTACAGTTTGTGCGTCAGGAGCCTGCTATCACTGGGAACCTTGTCACCTCGTCATCCTCGTCGTTCTCAAACCTACCTTGTGCTACAATGAGCAAGGTAGTGCTCATCTATACTCGTCACTAAGCACCTATCTTCTATAAATTCAACTATCCCTCCTCCTCAAAACCCACACCCATACATCTCTGGGTTTTACTTTGAAGGATCCTTATACATACCACCCCACGAACAACCAGAGCACCCACTGTTCTAGGAGGCAAAGCCCATAAACAAGTTCCGTGGAATCTGGGAGGATTATGTGTTAGTTTGTTTTTGTGTGTGGTTTTCTAACAACAGTTCTCATCATCGACACCGTGCATGGAAGATTAGGTCCACAGTTTCGAAAGATGCCCTTGGATCTTTACCCCTTGTTCCAGGAATGCCTGTGATGATCACAGAGAATGCTGCAATCAATAGCAAAGTAGTTAATGGAAGTGAGGGGACTCAAGAATGTTATATGGGAGACTGATGAAGAGGGCCATTATTATGCATTGTGTGCTTACGTTCATGTACCCGCAGCTACATTGACTTTGCCTGGATTAGAGGAAGGAACAGTGCCTGTGTTTCCAGCACCCACTACATTCAAATACAAAATTAATGAGATGTTACATTCAATATCAAGGAAGCAATTACCTATGCTGCCAGCCTTTGTATTTACGGATTACAAAGTCCAGGGACATTCATTATTGAACATCATTGTTGATCTTGCTAGCGCTACTTGTCTACAAAATGTCTATGTCATGCTATCTCGAGCAACTTCATTAGAAAGCATTGGAATATTGCATTGGTTCTCATCCCATGATGTATACAAACAGCTTTCTGGTGAGTTGCGTGAAGAATTTGCACACTTAGAGGATCTAGACATCATTACAGCACTTGAATTTGAGAGTGAATTTGACTATCTTGGTGCGACCTTACCAGTTATGAATGAGGCATAACTTTGTTTGCCAAAAAATAGTGCAAATCCTAAACAATGATGAGTTGGACACCATTTGGAGGAAAGTTAATTGTCTGTTCTTGGTTACTCATACACAACCTAAATTGTTCCATCTGCATTCATTTGGGAAGCCTTTTGGAGAGATTAGTGGGTATTTAGTTACCAGCTTGGGTCGAAGCACTTTGCAATGAGCTTTTCTGTAGTTGTTCCACCAAAAAACCCATCAAAATCAATGTGAGCATCATTGACAAATGACTTTAACACAATTATTGGAAAAATGTTCTACATCTATCTATTGCCTCACGTAACAATGCGACTTCCTTCAACTCTAAGAATGTTCTCCAATTGCACGTCTTCCATCGCACTGAATGAAATGCCTCCCAATTAACCCTGTCAATTTCAAAAATATCCTGCGGTATCAGAGGAAACCATCGTTGCATCACGTGTAACATCACTAAATCTCCTTCAATAAGATCTTCTTCTTTATATGCGAAAGGCTTCTCTCCTGCCTGAAGATATTTGTGGCCATCATTGACCTCACAACCAAATGAAAAGTTGTTCTACAAACTTGATAATTAGTGAAGCTCTTTGTATCTTGCATTGACTCACCGCAAACGTCTTGACCACATCATCTCTCTCAGACCATACTTTGAAATAATGGTTCAATGTCATGAATGAAACATTGATATTAACTTACCGCCTTGAGGGAAAGCAGTTTTAGCCAGCCATTCCCGCAGTACACGTGTTGTACCATAACCAATTGGCTTCAAACGCAAATACTCCTCACCAACAGTGAAAAGGTCCATGTCATGGATATAACCGATAACATTCATCTGCATGGTTTGCTCCCCAGTACGATTGCACAGAAAAGATGCTTTGGTGTAATCATGATTATCATGCCAACCCCCCAATTTGCATCTGGTGGCATCAACTCTGGCGAATACAGAGCTAATGATGGTTTTGCAAAATTCAAAAGAGTATTGAGTTTCCTGAGTTGACACTTTATCAGTCTATCGGAATAGATAAATGAAAGAATTTTTGTTCACACTGTGGTTTCCCTATCATAGTACTCTGCAAACAATCCATGAATCCGTACAGACATCTTGCTTAGAAGAAATATCCTCATATTGCAGAACTCTGGTGTTCTTTTATGTCCTCCTTTGAGACCAATGACATCCTCTGTTGCGCGAAAATAAAGGAGCTGTTGATGTAAGTTAAAGTGACGTACCAAACTCATGCTTGTGTTCCCTTCATACTATACAATGTCAATCTTCCTCTGATAGTAACACTGTCACAGTTGAGCATGTTATTTCAACAAACAAAATGATGTGGAGACTTCCTTAGGAGCAACAGAAGACAGCTATTGATCATGGTGAAAAAACATTATAGCAACATACCATTGCTATACAGTATCGATCATCTTGATCTGAGACAAATGTGTGCCTTGAACTTTTTCAAACTCAGGTCTTGATTGTGGTAGAGTCGCTCTTTGGTATTGGCCGCATGTTCATGTTGCCGCCATCTAGCTCTGCATCTTATTCATGAAATATGCAATTCATGGGGCTCTATCACTCAGTATAACCGCATCACATCTAACCACATTGTCTGGGCCTGATATATTTCAATGTCTTATTCATATCACAATGGGAGGGATTGTCCCTATCAAAACTTCTTTGCTAAGTATAATTCGCTATAAAACTCTATCTCTGCCACCTGAAAGCACGCTCTTTTCTTTTTCTTTAGCTCCCTAACATGTCATATTTGACCAGTAAGTAAGTTTTCTTTGGCCAATGTATACTTTAATCCCTTTCCATTTTCTTAGATAACAACAATATCCTTGTGCGCTATCTTTATCTTTGGGTGTGCACATTGGGAAATAAAGAAACTCCTGATGTGAGAGCTGCAGAGCTTCAAAAGTGGCAAATTGTTCCTCACACCTTAGACAAAATGCTGGAATGGGTGCATGTGATGCAAGACGAGGATTGCGTAGACTCCACTCGAGGATATCAATTAGTCTACTCTTTGCCCTCTCCAGAAGTTGAAGGAGAAGTTTACCCCATGTCTATTCGCCTGCATGGTTTTATCAAGATGTTACAATTGGCTACTTTAGGCAATTGGAATGGGTATGAACACTATCTTTGTCTAAATTTCAGCGCTGACATTATCTATTATAGAAATAATGAAACGATTTGAACTGTGTGTCAGTCATTAATTCTCACTTGTTCAGGTCATCGCAAGCCGTGGCTAGCTACAATTTCTTCTTTAAGCGTGATTCGCAAATTGGTTAGCAAAATGCTTGCCCCTGGCTCGCAGCTTCAATCCACGCCAAACAATCATCAAAATCTCTACATGCAAAGAACAGTGTTCAACCAGATTTCTTAGCGGCACCAGACAATCCTAACCATTATTATGAGCGGATTAGTGCAGAATGGAACACCAATGACAAATTGCCTGTCGCAAAATATAATGCTACCAATCAACTGACGGCGATAAAACACCTTCTTCTGTCGCCTGGAGATTTTGTTGAAGTAGGTGTAGAATTTGATATTGTCGTAAGACGTGGTGCCTCCGGACAAAAAACGGTGAAAGTTTTCCCAACCTTCACTCATATTATCCAATTACAAGAGAGCGTTGCGGCAAAGTCAGTAAGTCCTCTCTAATTGCTCCTAAATAAATACATTCATCTATTGCTTTTTCTAGTCCAGTGACCAACCAAAGAAATGTAGCTCTCACGATGCAACTATGTCTGTGAAATGTACCAAAGTTAGACAAACTCTTGACATTGCCACGCATTCGCCCAGGTAAAATGATTAACATAAAAGACATGACATCATACAAAATGCCCAATAAATAACTTCTACTATAAAACGTCCAAGCAATCATATCCTCACATGATCACATTCAATGGCATATTTCATTACAATTAGATGTTTGATATTCAATCATTCTCTGATTTTTTATTGACTTTAGGACGATACAATTAATTCATATTGTACTCCTAAGTCTCCAGGCTCTGTTTATTTGCTCTGATGTAAATTATGACGCTGACAGTTTAGTCACTTGCTGTGTTTGCACATAAATACCTTGTGTCAACTGTCATCAAAACCTTTATTCATCTTTCCTGCTATGACTACTAAAAGATCTCAGGCTTCTATTACAGGCCAGACCGAAAAACCTGTTAAATGGCCTTGGCAAGTCACCTTTTCCTTTATATTTTACTCTCTACTGATAGAGCTTTAGTGGAGAAACTGACATCAAGAATACTGATGACGACAACACAAATGTCCCTTCCCCAACAGATGTTTCCTTGCCTGCTTTAAACCATGCACGTCCTTTGGACAAAGGCAAAAGCATTGACAGGAATCACAAGAAACCCTCTCAAACTTTACTAGTGAGTCACCTATTAGTTGCCATTTTTATGCGAGCCTTCTGACATCACTTTACGGCAGGCAACAACATCAACTATGCCTGCTGCAGATGTTTCCAAAACACGCGATAAGTCTCACCAACTCCTCCAACAACTGCCAAAGACTAAAATGCTGGCTTCAGTATTGCTGCATTCTTCCTTTTTTTTACCATACTCATTTTGATGTTAGCAACCAAAACACTCCCCAAAGAAAGTAGCAATCCGCGCGTCTTCAATAGGGGCTGCTATGCCCCAGCCCATCTTGAACACTATTGATATATCAGAAATTGCTCACTATACTGAAGACTTTCAGACGTAAGTACAAGAAAAAGACATGACATGTATTGTCTCACTGTTCTTTCTCCAGTCAAATCCACCGCTTCATCAATTTTGCCAGTGATGCAGCCAATATCTACTCCATTTCCAAATTACCAAGGCACTTCACTTGGGGCCCGCTGTCGATGATGAGAACTGTTGTTAGAAAACCACACACAAAACAAACTAACACACAATCCTCCCAGATTCCACGGAACTTGTTTATGGGCTTTGCCTCCTAGAACAGTGGGTGCTCTGGTTGTTCGTGGGGTGGTATGTATGAGGATCCTTCAAAGTTAAACCCAGAGATGTATGGGTGTGGGTTTTGAGGAGGAGGGATAGTTGGAATGTAGAAGATAGGGGCTTTGTGGCGAGTATATATGCGCACTACCTTGCTAATCTTAGCACAAGGTAGGTTTGAGAATGACAAGAAAACGAGGTTCCCAGTGATAGCAGGCTCCTGATGCACAAACTGTAGTGCTCAGAAGGACTCTAATCGAAAGGGATGACAATCACTCTCAAAAGTGACGAGTGACGATGACAGCAATTAACAGTAGTAACAGTGGGAAGTGTTGTGACCACACTGGATCACAAGTAGCAGAGTAGTGAACTTGAGATTTAGAGAAGAAGTCTGGATTGGATTTCTTGTTGTTTTTTTTACAAGGTAAAATACAGGGGTTTATATAGTAAAATAAAGGGAGGCTATGCACAGTATAGCTGTGCAAAAAGAATGAGAAAGAACATGAAGGAAGGAATGTATGCTGACGAATCCTGTGTAGGTAGTACAGGATAAGATTGTCAAAATAAGGAAAAGAAAGAGATAGAACAATGAATGCTGTGAGTAATGTCACAGGTTTGTACAGCCATAAAGTAAAGTCCAATAGCAGAAAGAGAGCAGGAAAATCATGATGTCATGAGTAAAAAAGGGTAAGGCAAAACACTATCAGTATCAACACAGTTCCTTTATTGTCAGTTAGGCATTCTAAAAAATATGTGTCCATAAAAATGATTCAATAATCAAAAATAATTGCACTGTAAATGAATGTTCTGCTGAAAAAAAAGAAACTGGAGCCACCGGTCCACCACCTAGTCCAAATCCGACAGTTCCATGGCCTTACCAATAGACTGGTTGTGTTGGACCACCTGGTCAAATGAGGGAGGGAGAGGAGTAGTCCCAATTTGGAACAAGTGAGTCCCAGGCAGCGTGTGGTAGGTGTAGCTGTAGCAAAGACGATGGACAAAAGATAAGTGTACCCAAGTGAATGGGACGGCGATGTACATGGGCGATGCAAGGGGATGAACCTTCTCCAGCTCAAAAACTACCCACCCACACTCCAACCAGGCAAGACGAGCAACCGATGTTTTGATGGTATATGATGGAAGATTGACGTCATGAAGATGGACCTTTTGCCCAATTTGGACCAGCTGCCGGGGCTTTGCTGATATCAGCAGCGGCACATGGTGGTTGACGAATTGGCGACGGAAACGGATAGAAAGTGGTGACATCAGATATGGTGGGGGAGCAAAGAAGATGAGGAGGAGGAGGGTGGAGGTGACAAGGAGGTGAAACAGAATAGGGATCCAGAAGCGACCGTTGGGTGAGAATAAAAAAGAGAGTAAGGGTCCCATGGTGAGACTGAGTAAAGAAAAAAAAGGTAAGGGAGGGCGACAAAAGCGAGGGCGCAATGTGTAGCCAGGGGCGACGCAAAAATTTGCCGAAATGCGGAAAGTACCAAATGGAAAAGCAAAGGTGAACGCAACTGGATTGCCTAATAGCGGTGGTGCTGATCAGCCACAAATTCAGGAAAGGTAATATTAATTACTATTCCACGTGGCACTGTGCCTGTGTGGCGCAAAGGTGAGTTTTTTTGAATATTCACTTCGTTATTGACACCTGTCCATGCTACCAATCAACTTTGGTGCATGACAGCGGGAGAAACAAGAATTATAGCCAAGGGAGTGAGGGAAATATATGGTTTTATTGTATTCCGTTAGAATTTTGAGAAAAAGAATTCTAAGCTACAAAAGAATTGGCATTTGTTTACAGACATGATTGAGCGAAGCTATGTAATTTAGTTACTTATTACAAGACAAATTCAGGGATAACATTTTTGTCCTCTTCCGCGTTCTCTTGTGTTGTGTTGCTACAATAGAGTAAAGATATTCTCATGAATTCAAGGTGGGTCCACTACACCACCCAGTGGTTGAGAGCCTTCTGTCTTTCATCTGTCTTTATTTTATAACATACAATGTTGACTTCCATGAGGACGAGATCTCCTATTTTCAAATCCAATGCGTGATATTGTGGCATGTTTTCTTTGTCACAAAAAGCATCTTGAGCATCATAGATAGTATTGCACAATGTTGCCTGAGAGAGGTTAGTAAGATTGAAGGATAACAATAAGACTTTCTGATGGGCAAATTTTGTCCTCTGACAAGTTTACTTTGCCATTTTATTGCTTTGATGTCTCCTAGCCCTTCGTCAACAAGATCTAAGGGCAAGCAGAAATATAGAAGGCGGAAATCAGACATATGAACAAAATTAGAGTGCGAGACGAACCGTCCATCACAGAACGATTGAATAACGTCATTGTGACTTTGTCTGCTGTCTCTGATGAGAGGGGAACTACACCAACAGTAGCTTTCCTATCCGGCTTATTGTTGTAAGTAAACCATACTTTCAAAATGTGGCCTACAACCCACACGGTTGCTGGTTGTCCAGTTAGCGGGTTGCATATTCTAGTGCTGCGGTCGTTGATGGTGCGTTGCGGTGTCATGCACCAAAGTTGATTGGTAGCATGGACAGGTGTCAATAACGAAGTGAATATTCAAAAAGACTCGCCTTTGCGCCACACAGGCACAGTGCCACGTGGAATAGTAATTAATATTGCCTTTCCTGAATTTGTGGCTGATCAGCACCACCGCTATTAGGCAATCCAGTTGCGTTCATCTTTGCTTTTCCATTTGGTACTTTCCGCATTTCGGCAAATTTTTGCGTCGCCCCTGGCTACACATTGCGCCCTCGCTTTTGTCGCCCTCCCTTACCTTTTTTTTCTTTACTCAGTCTCACCATGGGACCCTTACTCTCTTTTTTATTCTCACCCAACGGTCGCTTCTGGATCCCTATTCTGTTTCACCTCCTTGTCACCTCCACCCTCCTCCTCCTCATCTTCTTTGCTCCCCCACCATATCTGATGTCACCACTTTCTATCCGTTTCCGTCGCCAATTCGTCAACCACCATGTGCCGCTGCTGATATCAGCAAAGCCCCGGCAGCTGGTCCAAATTGGGCAAAAGGTCCATCTTCATGACGTCAATCTTCCATCATATACCATCAAAACATCGGTTGCTCGTCTTGCCTGGTTGGAGTGTGGGTGGGTAGTTTTTGAGCTGGAGAAGGTTCATCCCCTTGCATCGCCCATGTACATCGCCGTCCCATTCACTTGGGTACACTTATCTTTTGTCCATCGTCTTTGCTACAGCTACACCTACCACACGCTGCCTGGGACTCACTTGTTCCAAATTGGGACTACTCCTCTCCCTCCCTCATTTGACCAGGTGGTCCAACACAACCAGTCTATTGGTAAGGCCATGGAACTGTCGGATTTGGACTAGGTGGTGGACCGGTGGCTCCAGTTTCTTTTTTTTCAGCAGAACATTCATTTACAGTGCAATTATTTTTGATTATTGAATCATTTTTATGGACACATATTTTTTAGAATGCCTAACTGACAATAAAGGAACTGTGTTGATACTGATAGTGTTTTGCCTTACCCTTTTTTACTCATGACATCATGATTTTCCTGCTCTCTTTTTGCTATTAGACTTTACTTTATGGCTGTACAAACCTGTGACATTACTCACAGCATTCATTGTTCTATCCCTTTCTTTTCTTTTTTTGACAATCTAATCCAGGTCGTGATCCCATGTCCACTATCGACCTCAGTAAGCACAGGGATTAGTGGCCTATATCATTCAACTGCTGATATTCACTACATGTCATATTACAGGGACTAGCTCACTATATGAATAAACTGTTACAAGCTAGCACCAATCTACTTCTGCGTCATGATGCTTGTTTCTCGATGCTGTACCTATGACCAGTCAATGTTATCCATAATTCTCTCAGCTTGTTGTTTCTCCTGCATAAAGGAACAACCAAATCAATAGTAAAGAGTTGTGCAACTGTTCCATATTTCTCTTAGAAGTTACATGTGGACATCTTGAGTATTTGTATCATGACTATTAATACAGTTCAATACAAAGCATGTGTAAACATATAGCTTCGCAGAAGATAGCACTGAAAGAATCATGATAATATTATGTGTCTGATATGATCATAGATTGATGGAGTGCACATCTGAACCATGTGTAGTTTTCTAGTAGGTACATAAGCGTCACTGGCATGTGAGTGTTGCAATGTTTGTTTCTAAAGCTTTTGCCAAATAACGCGTGTCGGTGTTGGTGGCAAGTCCTTTTTAGGGTGGCTCACCTTTCAAGCCAGTGGTTGTCCATTCAATACAGCCTAATATACCTTGGTAGGGTCTTTTGATTGCGGATAAAGGGTTAAAAACTTGACGTGTCTCTCGGTTCTGTAGCGTTATGGCTAGTTCTACAATTGTTCATGCCGCCTGTTTCGCGGTTGGTGCTCTGGTCGGAGGTGGTGTTGCGACAGCTGTATCATCCAGGAGGAGGCCAATCTCTCCAGTCACACAAACGGCTGAAGAAACACGCGTGTCCCCAGCATTCATCGAGCTAGGGCCTAGTGGAAGCGCCAGGTTGTCAAGCACAGCCCTTGCTGCCTCTACCCCATCACCAGTGCTGAAGTATGGCAATCCAGGTACGTCGCATGAAAGGTTGCGTGGCCTTTATTAACGTCTCAACATTTTATCTCCCAGGTCCTGTCTCGGATCTGCTCGTGCGCAAGGCCTATGTGGCAGCTTACGACCGAAGACTTCGGCACCCAGCATGGGTAAGTGTCAGGTTGTGTCCTGAAACGACTGATAACATACGGCACCACCACAGACAGCAGAGCATTTAACACTGTCGTCCTTGGGTCGTTCTCCTGAGAATGGCGATCGTTCAAAATCGACGTTCACGGAAGATGAAGCTTTACCCACTCCTTTCCGCGCATTGCTCAAAGATTACTTCAAGAGTGGTTATGACCGTGGTCATATGTTTGTTTTCCCTCCGAGTGCCTAGTTTCACAGGTACTAATCTTCATTTTTTTCGCTTCAACCCGATAGGGTCCCTGCTGCTGATGCAAAATCATCACAAGAAGCCATGAATGAGACCTTCCTTCTGTCGAATATTGCCCCTCAAGTTGGTGCGGGCTTCAACCGACACTGTGAGCCCCTGAATCAGTAATATGAGATACTGTTTAATTTATATTTTGTGTCCGTTAGATTGGGCTTACTTAGAGGACTGGTGTCGGCGCCTTACTGGATCGTTCTCAGATGTCTATGTATTCACCGTACCACTGTATCTTCCTCGTCAAGAATCGGATGGAAAATGGAGAGTGGTACGTCTTTCTACCCTGATGTCTTGCGCGACTGTCTATTAGCATACTATCCGAAGACTCACGAAGTGATTGGTTCACCACCTAATGTTGCTGTCCCAACCCATTTTGCCAAGGTGGTCCTGACCTCTCGTCCCTCGTCACCCTCAACGCCTGATGTCCCAGAAATATCCACTGGAGCATTCGTTTTGCCTAATGCAGTCATTGCTGACGACGCACCTCTGGAAAGCTTTGTTGTGCCTAGTTCGTTTTTTCATATATGAAATGTGTTGCGTGAACTGAAATATTTATCGCTAGTCGAAGCTGTTGAACGTGCGGCGGGCCTCACACTTTTCTCTGATGTTTTGAAGACCAAGTCGAAACATATTTGCAAGAGTACGACGTGTGATGTCACCGTTCGTAGGTTTGACGATGCGCAGAAAAGGCCAGATGTGCGAAAAGCTATCTCGGCACCCAAGTAGTGTTATATAAATTAGTGTAGTTAGCTATTCTGGATACTACCACTGCACAACCAATGAGAGTTATATATTAGATCTCAATAGCACGAGTATTAAGCGTCCGAAAGCATGTCTTTGATACCTGTCCAGTACTCTGGATCCACTCTTCTAGATATCTCCCCCTTGGTCAACCATGCGAAATCCAACACGCGCTTTGGATCTGGACGAGCTTGGCCCGCCATGATGTGAGCCTTGTAGAAGAAGACCACAGCCTGTCGAGCGGGAGTTCAAATTAGTCGGGTGTGCATAGAGCATCTCAAAGGCGGAAAGCTTACTTTTGAACTGGGCTCGGCTACAGACGACGGATGGTAAACACCTATCGGGTTACGGCTAACTATCCACGTATCCATGTGGCTCCCACATTCGGCTTCGAGGTCTCTGTTTGCAGCCTGAAGACAAGGCGTGGTTATCGAAAAGAAAGGAATATCGAGGTTAGCTACTAACCTGATGTAAAAGCTCGCCTTTTTCGACACCACCTTGAGGAAACCGCCAGACGTCCTTGCCACTTTCGTTTTTTAACAGCATCAAGTAAAGATTCCGCTGCCCTCTCCTGTCTAAACTTTTCAAGTCTTGCTTCGTATCTGCCTCGTGAACGCGAGGCATGGTTTCTTCGTCCTCATCCCTCAGACTGGCTTCAGCAAGAGTGGCAGATTCACTTTGTTCCGCAGTGTCCATGCCAAAAGGAGCACCGAATGCTTTTCTTTCTCTGCGGCGTTCCTCGATATTAAACCTTGCCTCGAGTGGTGAACCCTGTTTGAAATAAAATTCATAAGGGAAAGGATTATGTAGAGCGCGGTGAATGCGGGATTGGTAGGCATAATAAGCCCTTTCAAATGGCGTTGGTGTGCGGGTGATGATGGGAGACCGGTTCAGAATGACCGCTGCATTAACTATTGGGCGTGAAGGCTTTATAGGACGCGACGTAGTCTCGCTGAACTCTGGTGCACTTGGCGTAGGAGCTGTACTGGCCTGAGTAGCCAGCGAACGGCAAAAACCACCAAAATGACCTATAGCCCTTCAGAACTCGCGCACAACACTCAAATGCATGAATCTTACCTTTTGGCGGCCGGTTACATGGTGAAAGGACTGTACGGGAGAACATGGTCTGTAGTGAACACAGAGAGAGCGGACCAGACGAGGAAATTTGGGTATACCGAATTTATTATTTATCAATATTTCTCGCAAAAACAGATTGAAAACAGACGCGTGAGAAATGTATACCCATAAGAGAGACAACATATGGAAGGCATACTTGGGCTATCTGGCACTGAGGAGCATTCGCAACGAACTACCATGTCTGTGGCCTTAGTCTCAAACGCGTTTCTGGACGAGAATTCAGCCAAAATCAGGTCAAAGCCTGTGCCATGGGAGGTAAACATATTCATGAATCAGCTCTTCATTTTTCCAATCAGCTCTTCAGGGATACCAACGCGCCGGCTTGGTCACTTCGGAGGAGCTAGCACTCATCAAGAAAGTGGATAGACAACCAAGAGCAAAGACTGAATCTCTCCTCGTTTCTGATGGCAAAACATATGCACTGCTGTATCTCCGTCTCCTCAAGAAACTCCGGAGGGTGGATACCATGCAATGCATCTTAGTTCTAATAGCAGATGCTCTCCTTGGTTTGTCTTAGGTCGTTTAACGCTTGGATTAGATGCGGGGCTAACATCCATTTGATACAACATTCACTGTATATTAGATCACGACGAGCGCATACCACTCTTCACAAGGGCCTCTCAAACCGATCCAGAGCTTCCCTATGTACCTTTATTGCGGTACGCTCTTCGCTTTAACGTTCTTTACCTATTATCACTCAGCAATCATTGCAGCACGGATGTTCAAGATGATTTTGTACAGCTCAAGTCTGCACAGATCCTAACCATGCTTCTAAGGTCGCGCTATTTCATTGGGCCGCTTCTGTCTTTGTCGCACTCAGCTGAAGTTTACTTACTCTAGTTTTGAAGCTACCCAACTGCACCATCAGTATTTGCAGTCATTCTTGAACATTTTATCCACCATGATACAAGATAGCTCGTTCCACAAACGTGATATAGCTGTTCAATGCCTCGAGGCTCTTTTAGCTCGTCCTGAATATCGCAAAGCTGTATGGGGCATTCCAGGTATCATAGACGGGTGAGCATCCGCCGTTATCCTACAGCTAATTAGCATATCTAAATACCTGCGTAGCTTGGTCGATTCTATTCGGAACAAACCTGGCCCACAGATGAGCTATCAAGTCGGGTTCTGTTTCTGGTTGTTATCATTCGAGAAGGAAGTAGCAGAACAAATTAATAAGTAAGTCATTTTATAGATAAATCTACTCGTTTTTGATGACCACTTGGAATCCGGTAGGAAATACGATATTATACCTTTGCTTATTACAGTAGCGCAAGCGGCAGTGAAAGAGAAAGTGATCCGGGTCATCGTTGCCACTTTCCGAGTAAGTCTTCCGTTTCGCCTTCATCAAATAGGAGTGGATTAATATCTCATCAACGATTTCAGAATTTCGTTACCAAAGCGCCATCTGCGAACCTACCAGCAATGCTCGTAGCACAGCTATTACCTTTCATCAAGAATCTTTCTGGGAGAAAGTGGTCTGATGAAGATATTCTTGAAGATGTTCAATTTGTGAAAGATGAGCTTGAAACGAACTTCCAAACCTTGACGTGAGTGTTAATTTACATAGTCACGTTAGCATTTACTCACTATATGTACAGAACTTATGACGAGTATACTTCGGAATTAGCATCTGGACATCTTTCATGGACTCCTGTTCATGAATCGGAAGATTTCTGGAAGGAGAATGCGGCTAAGCTGAATGATAAAGATTACGAACAATTAAGGTATAGATTTAGATGCATTCAACTGAGTATCTAACCACACCTTCTTTCAGGATATTGATCAGGTTGCTGGACGACTCAAATGACCCACTTGTGCTCGCAGTAGCAGTGCACGATATTGGACGATATGTCAAACACTATGACAGAGGGAAAAAGTGAGCTCAATTACTTGAACAGCCATTGAATTTTTTTTTTCAACTCTCTTCAAGGGTTGTCACAGATCTGGGTGCCAAGACACGAGCAATGGATCTTATGAGACATTCCGACTCAGACGTCAGATATCACGCCCTTCTTTCAGTCCAGCTGTTAGTTAGCCAATCTTGGATCGCTGCTTGAGGGGATTCCTTTTGTAATACAGTGATACCATTCGGACTGTATCGTCATCATAATAAATGAAGGACCTTCACACTAGACCTCCGAGAGTACGCATATACCCATGAGAAAATTCATATAAGACTATCAACAACGCTCTAGTCAAGAATTCACCCATATTTCAGCAATAACTTCCATTTCCTTCAATATCCGCTGATCTACTCGTCCGTATTCACCGTTGTATTCGCGATCATCTCCTGCGATCCTATCGCCAACAAGTAAAACTCGCAACCCTCCCACACTCACAAACCCTGTTCGCAAGGGTAAAAATGACAGCTGGATCTCAGTCACAGCCTCGGCTCGAATCATCTCGTACTCTGCCTGATCAAGCTCATTTGCAGCAGGGAGAGTTGAGGAATTAGATAAATATATTGGTTCGAGGGAAATTGCAGATGGACCAAGGAATGTGGTGCCGGCCAGTTTTGTGGCCTTATCTTCTCCCAAGCCTTCGAAGTATGGAGGTGGGAGCGATGGTGAATCACCACTGCGGAGCTTTAAGGGAGAATCTGATACAAGTTTATCTGTAAGGGCACTAGAAAGGCCATGTATGGGAGTGGTTATTGTGGACGACGATGACATTCCAAGAGATGAAAATCGAGAGCTGATTGTGGCTGTTGACGGAGGTACATCTGGTATAGCAGCAGCACGAGGGGGTTGGAGGTGTTGAACTACCAAAGACACAATTCTGACCTTCTTGTCACGGTTTTTGGGGTTTGGGAGTGCGCCTGCCACGGCAATTCTGACTCCAACTTTGAAAGGCTCTTCAACCCTAATTGTTTGCGGCAACACGTGTTGCACGCATAAGTCTACCTCGAGATCAAGAGGCCGTGCGGGTACTGGTAACGGCAATTGATTTGGAATGGATGCGCTGATGGAAGGTAGGACACTTGGAGATTGCGGACGAGGGGACCCTGGTACTGCTTTATTCCGGAAAGGTGAACCAGATCTATAGGGTACCGCAGGCGGAGTGCCGGGACGGGAAGGAACTAGCTGTGGAGAACGAGGGCGCGGAGATGCGACAGGAGAGGGTGGGTTGACTCGCTGAAGATACGAAGGAATGGCGGAAGGCGGTGGTTGTTGAGGTGGAGGCGGAGGAGTAGGAACTATGGGTACCCGACGGGAAAGCATCTAAGGTGGATGGAACATATAAGTGCCATAATCAATAACTTGAGATATCTTTAACATACAGAGGTAAGTAAACGACCTGGCTCGCCGAATGACGACCGCCAAGATATATCTAAGCGTCCGAGGGCAATCGTGGTTCCAGGCGCGTGCACCAAGGGAAAAGTGGACAGAGATACCGGTGTCAGGATGTATATATACTGTCGCACATCTTGCGGTTGCATTAAAGCCATGGATCCAGAGAATATACTTTCTTTATCTTCATCATTGTTCTCGTCAGGGACATTTGCATCTGTAGCAACCCAGCCGTCCGCACAGTCGAGATGCATGCGGTCAAACCAAAGAGAATCTTGAGTCATATTCTGTATATGAACCTCTAAGAACACCTTTTCCCGTTCGAGAGAGCTAAGCTGAGCTGATGGCGAGCGAGGTAAGTGCACCTTAGTCTTCACTGACAGTGGGTTAGTGACCTAGAAACAACACTTAAGAATTTCACCACATTATAACTTGAGCGATGCGTGCTTACAACAAATTTGTAGAATTTACGAAATCCCTGGATATTAGGATCGCCATGACTCTCAGCTGATCCGGGGGAGTGTCGTGCACCAGGAGGCAATCGATAGGCTACGATGCAAGCAAGAACATGTTGCCCTAGCTCTTTGATTTCATGGTGAACTACATGTTCCAGTGCATCCCCAACTGCTAGTCTGCACTCTGGTCCACCCAATTCCATAAGGATAGTTTTGGTGTTGGCGGTCTGCATCTCTACTCTTAGGCTAACGCCCTCGATGTCTACAATTGCTTCATTATTGACCGAAAGGCAGCTAGAGAATGTTTCTCCCAGTTGAATTGAACCGAAAGACGATGGTAGAGTCAGTAATTCTGATGCGTGTGTAAGATCACGAAGAGTCTTGGGATGACCAGGGAGTGGTGTTTTCCCTTGAAGTGAGACGATAGAAGCAGTTGAATGAGCTGAAAATGATGGGGAACTAGAGTAAAAAGGCTGCCAGGCGCTCGCAAGTGCAGGCCTCTACATTTAAGACATGAACGAACCATTGAGAACATAATTTAAGGAAAGACGGACCACGCACAGAAACCCGCATCACTTTCAGTGACAAGTAATGCCCCGACCCGTCCATTTTGATTTCGTAGTCCCGGTTCTTTACTTCTTTTCAGGTTTGAATGCAAAGCCACCTCTTAGGTTTGGGTGATAGATAAGTGTAAATCCTGAATGATACGATTGGTGGTTCAAGTATACGTACACGATAACTTGATACGCGTTGCAGCCCGCGCCTAAACACGGTGTTTGCTTCAGTTAGGATCTAAAGGCAACACCATCTAGTAATCTGAGAATTGGTACGCATGACAAAATACACAAAGGAGTTCCAGCTACACTAAGCGTCTTCAGTATCATTATTATATTGTCTGAGCTAGGAGTGTCGATTCATTATATACATGCAATAAATAGTCAACCGTAAACATTAATTTGACTGACGGGCAATCAACCACCTCTACGAAGTACCTTCTTTAACTCAATGTTTTGTTTCTCCAATGTTTGAATCTTGGTTTCTGCCGAGGCCATCTTCTTGAACAGGTAGCTCTCCCTTTCAGATGAAGCCTTCTTTCCGCCCCACAGTGAGCTTCTCTCAGCCATAGCTATGTCCTTCAGATCCAATAACTCCTGTTCGCATGCCCGTACCGTGTTCTCAGCACTTGAAATTACTTTTTCGTTCGCCCATATGTCTTGTGTAGCTCCAAATATCGAATCTAGGGAAATAGTAATAGTTGAAGGTCTCGTGTTTTGGAAATCAGAGAGGACACCCAGCATACCATTTACGACCCGCTCAAACACATATTTAAGCACCGGCTTTCCAGGTCGTACAGTGGAAGGACGCCCTTTTGCTCATCTGTCACATATTGTCTTCACAGATAATCATGGCGAAGACTCACCATTGCGAGTGTTAATAGATATGAGCTCCGCGTGCTCCATTCTACGCAGGGCTAACTCGTCTCCTTTGAATGGGAATTCCAGTAGCAGATCATAATACGGAATCTTCAGTATGTGTCAGATTTCGATTGAGCACGTTCAAAAATCACAAGCTCCTACCTCCACCTGTTTCGACAGGAGTTTGAGCACGATCCAGGCCTGTTCTCGTGACCAAGGCAGTGATTTTGCATCCTCCAGGTCCTCGCCAAATGCATTCTTGCGTAGCTCACCGACACCTCTGGCAATGATATCCTCCACAGCTTCCTCTACAGCCTGACCACTTCGAACTTTGTGGATCAACTATAAGGATTGCATCACTATCGTATTGGTGAAATGTGAAGAAGGCTCCTTACACTTTCTAGATCACTGGCCCGACCACCCAGCTTTCCAATACACACAGTCTGATCGGTTGTAAGTTCTATATTCGTTCCAGCATCATGTAGCCTCTGTCTAATGAAAGATAAGGCGCTGGACGCGTCCGCATCATACAAAGCAATGGAGTTAAGTGGTTTCGATGGTAGAGCTGAGAGAAAATGATAAGGTCGTAATTGATAGTAAGAAACGAGACATACCTCTTGCTAAGAGTTTCGAGTTCTCTCTATTGTCACTCATAACGATGACATGGGCAATCTGTATTCAAGAGTCAAAATCAAACGATCAAACCCAATTTGCATCGTGCTTGCTGACCTGGTTCTCCGCAAGAGTTGCTGCCCACTGAGCCAATACGCTCAACAGCTCCTCTCGATTTGCCCCACCTCTTGCCGCATAGTTCTTGATAACAACTATAGGAAGAGCGGTCACAGCCTGAATATCCTCTACACTCCTCTTCTTTCTCGCTAGTTCATCCTCTTCTCCTTTCTCGGTTTTTGCTAGTGCCATACTGCCTATGTCATCACCGGCTTCACTGTCAAGTCCTGTCATCAATTCGTCGCCCACACCAAGTTCGCACATAACGCCATTGCCTGCTACACAATCCAACCGACCGTCATGCCAAGTTCCATTTCTGATGCGTTCACGCATGCTGATGTCCTGGGCTTTGCGCTCTTCGGAGTCTTGGTCTGCTTTTACCTTGCGTTGAGCATCGGTACGGAGAGAACGGCTCACGCCCTTCAACGCAGTCCCGACAACCTCAAGAATTTGTTTCAGTTGCTCGTTGAGCGAGCTACTAAACCCGGCTAAGGTAGCGCGAGAGGGCTTCAGGGCTCAACACGCAACAGGCAAGCGTTGACATACCTTTCTGTCCGATAATACCTACACTCGCCAGATCTATCATACTGTTCATCGAATTCAAGAAGGTAAATATAGGCCAGTATCCAGTCTGTTGTGCCAGCCCTGCTACAAGTCTCGCGTCAGACGATGCCTTGTTAAGCTCCGTACAGTCAATAACGAGAGCCTTCCTGCATCGGTTACAATAAAGAATAGAAGGGGCGTAGACTTGTTTCATACTCACCGATTCGTCTCACGCAACAGACCGTGCAACATGCGTGATTTACCACTTCCCTGAGGGCCATGTATAAATGCGATGGTGGCTGGAATGCTGTCAATAGATGCTAGCTTAAGCAGATGGAATATAGCGCACAAGGAAGGTCGGAAAGATAGCTCCTCAATGCGATTTGGGCATCCTTGCGTTCTTTCCAGACGTCTTCCGCTGGCATGTCCCCTGATGATGATGTCGATACAAAGGAAAGTCGGTCAAGGGTGTTCGCGCGCATCCACTTATACAGTGAGAACTCTGAAAATTGCTGTTGATACAGGTTATAATCTATCCCAGAGAGTAGCTCACCTCGATAGTTAAACCAATTGAGTATTTTCCCCTCCACCATTATCGCACGAACGGGATCAAAGATCTAACAGAAGTATGATCAGAGGACATGCTAAATTATGTTAGTCATAAAATTTACTGTGTAGGTCAAAGTGCCCAGGAGGAAGACAATGATGGGTAGCACAATACGTGGATGCCCGGTAATCCAATCGCGCGCTGCATGAGCCTGGATTGGAGGTTGATATATAGCGTGTAACCGCGTAGGCGCGCTGGAATCCACAAACTTGAAACCATGGATGACATTGCGGGCTATAGTTGCAGAACGAACGCGTTGGAATGTGACCGTGGATGAACGAAATGTTCCAGCTGGAACAGGTACCGGAGACGAAACGTCTTGTATGCGACCGTATGGCTGGTAAATGGGTGAGATTACACCTCGCAGAGTAGCGCCCAACTCACTCGAAGGATATCATACAACGACTCTTCCTGGATGTCCGGTCCTTCGAAGGCTAACTTGACAACGGTAGAAGCGTATCTATTCATGTCCTGATCGTAGTTTGAATCAGCTATCGCTTAACATCTTATAGCTAGCCATGTCACTGACTTCTCGCCAAGGTCGACCTTTCACAAGCCAGATATTACCTCGCCCAAGACCAGTCCAAGATGGTATACCGCCATGTTTCAAGGCTTCTTGCTTCAAATCATTCTCAATTGAAACGAGGGCATTTTCGGGGTCAGAGGCATTATAATTGAAGTGCACGAACACCCCTCCATCTTTTGCGTGGGGTTCTAAAAAGAGCACCTGAAAATCGTGTGTTTTCACAGATGATAACAGTGCTTCAAGCCTCTCGAGAAGAGTTTCTTCGCGAAATATACCGATGTAGTGACGAATACTGTAAGATACAATATTGGTTGGCTTATGCATAAAGTTGGACGAACAGGAAAGAGTACGAACTCCCAGGTGCCCAAACGGACCGGGAAGACAGAATCTACAAATAACCAACCTTCTTGCGACTGTTATCCAGAGAAATAAAGATGTAAGTTTGAAACTTTGACCAAAATACGATACTCACATCCTGGGTTCCGTTACATGGTTTCTCTGGAGCCGATAATCTTGAGCTTGAACATGATATGAGCCTTGAACTTAAGCCTGGCAATGCTGACGGTCTATGCGTCAGATAATTTTGCGCCAGTGGTCCCAGCCTGGGATATGCTTGCTGCATGTTATCAACCAAAGAGAAAGGTCAACGGCATGCCGGTGTATACGAATGCCAGTGCCAATTGCATCCGAGGTGACGGAAGTGTGGCTCTGTAACCCTAACCATAATAGAAAATTCTTTCCTGTGTTCTCTTTCCTGTTTCCTACCGCGACCTCGAGTCCCCACACGAGTCCGTCGTCGTCGCTCTCGTCGTCGCTGCCGCCCACGATGCTGCCGACGTCTGCCTCAAAGTCTCATTCTGAGCAGAGGCGAAAGCCTCTAACCTCAAAGACACCCATCGCTCGTTCGAATTCGCTCTTCGGTGCAATCAAAAATATCGTCACAGCACCCTTGTCATGGTTTGGCAGTACTGATGATTTCGAGGACACTAAAGGAAAGCGTAGACGCCTCCCCCAGTCATCTGCTCAAAGTCGCGAGGAGGATGAAGGTACCGCCAGGACCAAAAGAATACGGGTAAATAGTCCAGATAGAGATATGCAGTCTGCTGGTTATCTCGATCCACCTGGATCCGTCTTTGGCCAGCAGCAGCAGCGCCGTCCACCCACTGCCGTTCAGCCGCAGCCACGACAAACGCGTTCACCTGCTAGACGTTATCTTCGTGCATCTTCAGCCACGATACCGACTTCTTCAACACCTCAATCGCCACGTAATCGACACACCCTTTCACCATATCCGAGCGGCTCTCACCTCAAGCCCGAAGGCATATCTCGCACTATGTCCTTGGATCCACCGTCGGGTCAGGGTATCACTCTTGGTACGAGTCTAATACAGCGCCAGGATACTATGCAGGATCTTACTGCAGAAACGCGTAATGCTTCAAGAAAATCCATGAGCATATCTCGCGACGTTTCCATGTCGCCCAATAGGCATCTGCGCATGCGTACTTCCTTAACTCCTCAGCCATCTGGAGCCACCGTCAATTCTGCTCATGAACGTAAATCTCACGAGCCCCCACCGTTGGCTTCATTAATGTCAAATCCGATCTTCGTGAAGCCACCCCCTGGCTTGCAAAAATCAGATTCTACGACCTTATCTAAGCAAACCACTCTGGGGTCTTTGATGGAATCGCAGCGAAGCGTATGTTCTTTCTCTCGAGTTATGATATCCACTTATAACCGTGATCCTAGTCACGATCCCCCGTCCGACAACGTGGATCTCTTCTATTTGGGAGTGGGTCGATGCAGGATGTTTCTGGCTGTAAGTCTTCGCTAGATCACAGGCCAATCAACCCACTAACGTGATTTTGTTCAGCTTCTCTCCGGCCTATGAATGCTGCCGAAAAGGTGTTACAGGAGCTAGATGTGTACAAGACACCGCTGCTACCGACGCGCTTGAAAGGTTCCTCTGCCATCCCGGAGATGTTCATGCCTAAACAGTCTCGCTCGATTACATTAATGCGTGATGAAAGGAGTGGAAAGCCTCGTCTTGGTATGAAAATCAAGGGTAAAAAAGCCAGGAAACAAGAGGAGGTGAATATGACCAAACCATATGCGGGAGAAGGTGGTATGAAGAAATTGTTAGCGAGACGTAAACGGGAAGAAGAGCAGGCTAGGGAAAGGGAGAGAGAAGATGCCATGGAAGATGATTATGTGGAAGAGGAGAAGCCGCAAGCGACGGTCAAGATAGGTTCTAGTCGCAAGCACAAAGACAGGGCCGGTGTGCCAACTTCCTTGCAAAGGGCTGAGCCTCGATTCGATTCCAATGCAGGCCGTGAGGTATCTTCCTTAAGAGTAGGACGTACACGGATTGCTCGGTCTCATATATCACGTCCTGTATCGAGATCCAACAATAGGTTCTCCGCTATATATGATGAAGATGAAGAGGACAGTCAGACGGAAGAAGCGAGGATCGCAGAGCAGAACATGTTGGAAGAGGCGGCTAAGAAAGCACCAGTCTTCGAGATCCCTGCTGGGTTTACCTTCGCCAAAGATGTAAGTTGTTTTCACTGAGACGATTTGAACCAGATTTCTTATCAATTATGTCACTTTAGATACCACCAGTGAAGCTGAACTCAGTTAACGTACCGACCAGCACGCTGCCCTTCTCGATCGCAAGGTCTACAACACCAGCAGTTTCAGTTACTGCAGCTGCTGTTACGCCACTTTTTGCAGTACCACAATCAACCGAGGGAACCAGCAAACCTGCTCCAGCCGAGGAAACGCCGGCTCGTCCGACATCAATACCCACTATATCGCTGGTGCCTCCTACACCCCAGCCCGCTAAACCTGACACCTATACTACGTCATCCCTGTCAGGATCCGCGCCATCAAATGGTTCAGCTCCTCCTACAACGTCAGGAATTCCCAATTTCTTCGCTAATTCCGCGGTGCTCTCGAAGCCTCCGGCCACGGTCAATATGCCGCCTCTTTCTTTCGGTGCTGTACCTCTACCGGTCCCAGCGAAGGACGTAGAAAATCCTGTATTGCAGGGTGAAACGAAAGAGAATGACAGTGCTAGCTGTTCGATAGCTGAGCCCAAGTTATCTTTGTTTGGAAATATGGGTGGACCGTCTTCTACCTCAACACAAACGTTCAGCATGTCATCTAGCAACAATGCACCTATTTTGGCATTTGGACTCAGTTCTAGTTCTGCTGCGACGTCTTTGTTTGGGCAGACTGCGGCTACTCCCGCACCTAAGGAGAGCTCTGCAGCTTCTCAGGAGCCGAAAGATGCAAATGTCTTCGCTTCCTCCAAACCAGAGATTACAATTTCATCGCCTTTTTCTTTTGCCCAGGGAAACAAGTCCAGTGAATCTGCGATGCAGTCGGTGGCACAACCAGAACTACGGAAGGCCGCTGCGTCTTTTGGGACAACTGCTGTCGATAAAGCAAAGCCCACTTCACAAATTGAAACTGTTACCCCAACATCAGCTTTCAGCTTCGATCCGTCTGGTAAAGCGGCAGAGGCGCCTAAAAATGCCTTTTCGTTTGGTCAGCCGACTGCTTCTGTTGCACCGTCTAGTCCAGCTCCTGCCACCGAAGCGCAAAAACCACTATTTGGAGGCGTGAGTTCAGGTTTCTCCTTCGGTCCACAACCGACCGCGACAACAGTTGCAGAGGAAAAACCGGCCTCCAACTCCTTTTCGTTTGGTTCTGCTCCTTCTACTCCTTCTGCTCCTGAGAAAAAAGCTGCAGCATTTTCATTCGGTACCCCTGGAGTATCCACTCCTCTTGCTACGTCTTCATTTATGTTCGGTACACCTAGTTCGAACACCAATGCATCTGATGTCTCTAGCAAGTCGTTCTCTTTTGGACAAACAGCACCTGTTCGGGCTACAACGCCTCCCAAAGATGAGCAGGAAGTGCAGATGGAGGAAAGTCCAACGAGGGAAATGAATATGAACGGAAATGAGAAGCTAGCAGACCGACCAACTCTTGGTTTCTCATTTGGAACATCTGGTTCATCCATGGAAGGAACTTCTGGGAGGCCATCATTTGGCCAGAATCAAACGAGTTCACCAGGGTTCAATTTCGGGACACCAGCTGCCAATCCATTTGGAGCGAAAGCTGAAGCCAAAACAGAAAATAAGCCTGCACCTTCCTTTGGTGGCTTTGGTCAGTCCTTAACTATCCCTGGCTTCTCTTTTGGTTCAAAGCCTACCGAAAGTCCAGTCGTACCTTCCCCTAATGCAGCTCCTTCGTTCTCTTTCGGACAATCTTCACCTAATGCCGCTCCCTCATCGCCTTTCGGGTTCGGTGCCCCACCTAACGTTTTCGGACAATCAAGTGTAAGCCCCGCCTCCGCGCCCGCGAGTCCTTCGCCTTTCAACCAGCCACAGTCGACGCCATTCTCTTTTGGCGCACCTGCAGCAGCACCTAGTAACACAGGTTTCGCTTTTGGAGCCTCTAGTCAACCGGCTTCTCCTGCCGCTGGAAATAATCTCCTCCCACAATCTGCTACCTCTAGTGGTGGATTTACATTCGGTCAGCAGAATGGTTCTGCAACGACTGCTACACCGACTGCCTCTTCTTTTGGTGCACCTCCGCCCAGTGCTGGAGGAGGAGGGGGTGCATTATTCACTATAGGATCTGCGCCTCCTCCACCACCTGCAGGTGGTAGGCAGATAAAGAAACTCCCGATGAGAAAAAAGCGTTAAGATATGGTTTTAGTCTTGGTTATTGTTTTTTTGTTTCCAACTCTCGATTCGCGGTGACAGCCCGAGTCTGTTTTCGTTCCCTTCTCTGAAAGCGACATCCCTATTTCTTTATCTATACTCAGATGTTTCTGACGCCCTTTTCTTTTTTCTTTCAACGTGGACAGTCTTGTTTCATGTTTTCCAACTTCACATCAGGGTTCTCGAAGGGTGGCTTAAGGCCACCATCATTAGCAATGACTCGGATTCAGCATCATCCATACTTACTGAAGGCTCAAGGCCGGTAGACACCTCACATAGTCTTCGCAATATTTTACTTCATTTGTTTCCATGTACATGTTCTTCGATTCTGAACTGCATATTATACATAGAACTGTAATCCCAACAACATCTAGCTGTGTGAATCCACACACTGGCATGGCTCAAACGCGCTGTGACTTGTGTGACCTCCAATTGAACACGCTCTTGAAACGCGTCTGTGAGCATGCCTCGGGAAATTGTTACACTACAGCTGGGGCAATGTGGAAATCAAAGTAGGTTGTAGAATGTTCAGAGTAATGCAATATTCTGACCCAAGCCTAGTGGGAGCCGTTTACTGGCAGCGCTTGTGCGCAGAACATGGAATTAGCAAGGAAGGCATTCTCGAGGAATGGGCCACCGAGGGTGGAGATCGAAAGGACGTGTTCTTTTATCAGGCTGACGACGAGCATTATATTCCCCGTGCTATCCTTGTTGATCTTGAACCACGAGTACGCAGGTTTTCAGTTTGATTATCGCTGATGTTTCAGACCACTCAGTACACAGGTGATCAACAACATCCTAAGCTCTCCCTGGGCAAATTTGTATAACCCTGAGAACATATTCATGTCGAAAGATGGAGGTGGAGCTGGTAACAACTGGGCTCATGGTTATGCATCTGGTGAGAGGCTCTACGAGGAGGTTATGGAGATGGTAGACCGAGAAGCAGAAGGAAGCGATTCACTGGAGGTACGTTCTTATAAAGCTCATTCAGCATTCTAGAATATTGAACTATCTGCTTAGGGTTTTATGCTTATGCACTCCATAGCCGGAGGAACGGGCTCTGGTTTTGGCTCTTTTCTGCTCGAGCGTCTTAATGATCGATTTCCAAAGAAGCTCATTCAGACATACTCAGTATTCCCGAATGCCCAGGAAGGAGATGTTGTTGTTCAGCCATATAACTCTCTTTTGACTCTCAAAAGATTGACCAACCATGCTGACTCTGTGGTTGTCCTTGACAATGGCGCTCTTGCTCGTATCTCGGCAGACCGGTTACACGTCCAGACGCCGTCATTTGATCAGACTAACCAGCTTGTCAGTAAACTCTCTCGCAGCCTCATCATGGAACAATTACTAAAGATACTGTTTTACTTCAAAAAGGTGTCAACAGTCATGGCCGCCAGCACCCAAACCCTCCGATATCCTGGTTACATGAACAATGATTTGGTTGGCATCATTGCCTCCCTTATTCCAACACCGCGTTGTCATTTCCTCATGACATCATATACACCGTTCACGAGCGACCAAATAGACAAGGTCAGTTTTATAGACCTTGTACTTGTTGTTCTTATCGAATTTGCTAAACATAGGCTAAACCTATACGGAGAACGACCGTCTTGGACGTGATGCGCCGTCTCCTACAGCCAAAAAACCGTATGGTCTCAACTACACCCAGTAAAACAGCCTGCTATATCTCAATTTTGAACATCATCCAAGGAGACGTTGACCCAACTGATGTATGCCTATTTCTTCTGTTTTCTTGCAGCTGCCTAACAACTAGAATCATAGGTCCATCAATCTCTCCTTCGGGTGAGAGAACGACAACTTGCCAACTTCATACCGTGGGGTCCCGCATCAATACAGGTAGCTCTTACTCGTCGTTCACCTTATATTGCAACAAACCATCGGGTCAGCGGACTCATGCTCGCCAATCACACTAGCATTGCTTCTGTAAGATTCAGCTTGCTTTATGGTGACGCGCATGTTGATTCAAAGGATGTGATTATCAGCTTTTCAAGCGAATGCTTGATCAATTCGATCGTCTTCGCAAACGAAATGCATTTTTGGAACAGTACAAGAAAGAAAAGATGTTCGAGAATGGATTGGAGGAATTTGATGATGCACGGTAATTGTTGCGACCTCCCCCTGAAAACAATTGTCCCTAATTTATGAATCATATTCTTCCAGAGCGACGGCTGAGGAATTGCTCAAAGAATACAAAGCTTGCGAAAGTCCAGACTATATCACATATGCAGGTATCTCATACTTTCTTCATGAGACCAACTAACATGTCCACATAGGGTGCACCAGAAGGAGAACATGCAGCATGAAGACACCCCAGGACATTTGTACTATTTTTATCTTGCTCAAAGCATTATCTTTCTTGTCTTAATGCTGGGGATAAGCAAAAAATCCAACAACGATACATGGCAATTAAAGTCTAAAAGAACAAACAGCGATAACTGAGGACGTCGAGATACAAGTTGCGACTACGGAGGGGTCAAATTACGACTTCTTCGGCCCCTCCAGTTTCTTCCCAATGTCTGCACCTGTAAGTAGATCAAAAACGTGCCAGGAATTGACGATTGAGCAAAGAATATCATACCACGTAATTTGACGCCCAAGATACGCTCGAACTTGCTGAGGATTTGAGGATTAGGGATGGCCTTGCCCGACTCATAATCCTGGATGACAGAGGGCTTCTCGTTCACTTTCTGAGCCAGATCCTTCTGGGTGATCTGCTTTTCCATCCTGGCTGTTTGGATAGCCTGATCGAGAATTATGTTTAATTCTAGCCAGCAATAGTCTGGGATGAGTAAGCACTCACTTTTCCCACTGAAGGAGCGACCTTAGGGGGAGGAGCGACTTCATTTTCGCGGTCAAGTTTGGCGATGCGTTGGTGGTCAGGGCCTTGATAAATTATGCCAGTCAGCAAAATGTCTGTGGTAGATCTTCGTCTGAAATTCGGTTTACCTTGGTGAGCCTTGTTTCCGGCTACAACCTTCTTATCTGTGGCAACAACAGCACCTGCTCTCCGCGCCTATTACTCTGAGTTAAGTCCAGCTGTACTTGATAAGATAGAATATACATACAGCTATAGAAAAGAGGGCATGAGTCAATCAGAACATGCAACGTGTATGACGATAACCATGCTCAGTCAGCTTACCGTTCAAGTCAGATGCATTTCTAGTTACTTTGGGTGCCTTGGCTTTAGAACCAATGACGAGTTTAGTGTCCCAGTCGGTGTTGCTCATTATGTCGTTAATGATATAAAAAAAGGGATGCTCTATGTATGCTGTGGAAGAGGATGAAGAAATGTACACGCGGACTGTGTCTGGGGTAAAGCGAAATAAATATCACACTGGTCACAGAATGTCACAACATGCAGTTTTGGCGGCCGCGAGCAGAGCCGGCATTGACTCACAATCGTTCCATTATGACTCAGCTTACAGCAATTGTGAAAATGAATCGTACTGAGAGCTGAAATACGGCGTTACTCAGTGCGGGGGTGCCTATCAAACGTGTTCCAGTGTATACCATAATATCCAAACTTTATTCGAGCTGCGCGAATACGACAGTCTACTTCCCTCACTAAAGGAACCCAAGTCACGGTCGAAAGCACTCAAAGGTAGGTTTAATTCCGATGAATATAAGGAATGGCCACAAATGGCTGCAAAAAGTGTTGCTGGTAAATGACAGCATAAGATAATGACTCAGGGATAAAAGAGGTTTTTGTATGTTTGTGCTGCTGCAGCTGGGTGTTTCGGCACTGTGATTTCAGCGGTGCGTGTCTGCTGAACGAACGATCAGAACTGGTGTACAGTCATGATTCCATCGTAATCGGTCATTCTCGTTGTGTTTTGCAAGTAGAAGTAGAAATCAGAATTGCGATATCAACGCGTACGTGAACTGAATCTAAGGTGACCGCAGTATCAAGAGTGATGCTTCTCACCATCGTCGTGTCTCCCAGGATATAGCTACGCAGAAAAAGGATTTCGTGGTTAGTACGGCATTGGTCAGGATACGCAGTTGTCATAGAACTCGCCTTTCCTGGATTGAACAAATCCAAAGGATCAATGGCCCGTTTGATCGTTTTCATCAACTCCACTGTATCTTCGCCCAATTCATCTGTGAGATACTCGGTTTTCCCTACACCGACTCCATGTTCCCCTGTGCCTGCGACACGCCGGAGAGCTTGTCAGCATAGATCCGTAGGATATGATTGGAGCGTTAAAGGGTATGACTCACAGGTTCCATCCATTGCAATAGCACGAACTATCAGCCTATGGACAGCGTCATCGACTATTTTCAGTTCCTCCTCGTCGCGGAATAGGATGAGAGCATGGAAGTTTCCTAAATATACATAAACGGACGGTAGATTGAAAATATGAAACCTGCAACCTACCGTCACCAACATGACCAACAATCGTAGATTTTAGCCCAGTTTTAGCTAGGTCCTGCTTGGTCTCGTACACTAGCCGAGGGAGAAGCGAGACTGGAACGCTGTAGTTGGGAATAAGGTGGATAAACACCACGATGTGTTGAGACGCGATGAAGTCACTTGCCAAACATCAGTAGTCCAACACCGAGTCCCCGGATGAGCCGCCATGGTTGAATGCAATGCATATTTGCGATTTTCCCAAAGATCTTCTGCCTCCTGATCGGTCGCAGCAAATTCAAATCGGCTACTACCATGCTTCGAAACGATTTCCTGAACAATCTTAGACGTTTGTTCAATGGACTCAGCAGCTCCTTGAATCTTGAAGAACAAAGTATCTTGGACTGGGTAAGGCTGATCAACGAGTCCGGCACTATTGATAGCTGCCATCACTGTTGCGAAGCATGTCAGCAGAGAAGCTTTTGCGGAAGCCGATCACACGAACTGTGATCATCAAGTAATTCTACGCATTCTGTGAGGGGAAAATGTCAGTATAAGACGGCCTTTTAAAAATGGAATCGACTTCCGAATATGAGGACCATAAGGTGTGTTCAGAATTTCTTGCACCGCGCTAACAGCGTTTTCCACGTTAGGGAATTGGGCCATGGCAACTTTCGTAGGAATTAAAGGCGCTAGTCGCAGCGTAGCTACAAATAAGCTAGGATTATGTTTTGTCACAAAGGAAAGGTGAAACCTTGTACCTTCAGTTACAATACCTAGCGTTCCTTCAGCTCCAATGAACAACTTTGTTGTGTCAAAACCAGCGGATGACTTGCGGGCTCGTTGGCGAGTCTTTATCACCTTGCCTGATGGAAGGACAACAGTCTATGATAACCCAGAGCGAAGTATAAATACCCAAAAAAAATGAACACAAAAAATGACAAATGAACTTACAACATTCAAAAACCATTCTGCTTTAGCCGTGCCATATCTGACTGCATTGGCTGGGGAAGCAATAAGATTAAGGCTGTGAATATATCCTTTGTAATCAGCGGAGGCTTACTTCCAGAGCACCCAGTACCTATCATACCCCCAATGGTCTAGAAATTTGTGGACAAAAGCTACTGCAACGAATGATGGATGTGCTTACTGCGCCTGGTCCTGGGTCGAGCTGTGATAGGTTCGAACATACCTGTTACAGATAGTAACTTGAATTGAAATGGATAAGCGTACGGGAAAGAACAAGGGGATCCCTTTCTCCTTTAGAATTCTGTTGACGTCTTCCCATCGAACACCAGATTGACAATTTAGGTCACCGTCTCCTTCTAGGTGAAGTCGAGGGATTAGAAAAATCACTAATTGTATGAGACGCATTTACCATTGATCTCCAATATTTGATTCATTCCAGACATGTCCAAACATATACTTCCTGATGGGTACTGGACGAGGCAAGATAAATATCCAATAAAACTGTGTCTTCTCTAGGAGCCTATAAGTTCCGCAGC